>NW_024412452.1:10790023-11009816 GCF_014898765.1 Herpailurus yagouaroundi
AGGGCCTCTGGGCCTGTCTCCCTTTCCTGGAAGGGGAGGGGCACTGCAGGCGCTTGCCCCAACCCAGGCCCGCAGGGTAGTGGAGAGGCCCACGGCCTCGCCCTGTGGGGGAAGGAAAGGTGCAGTGCTCTACTTGATGGCTAGATTGACCCGAGATGCCCCACCAAATCTGGAAAATGCAGAGGGCATCTGCTTCTTGCCTGGTATTTGGATGGCCTCTGGAACCCTGCCCCTCTGTGTCCCTGTTCTGAAAACAGGAGAACCTCTTAATTAAAGGAAGGAAACCCTTCAGGCAGCCTTCAAGTGTCCTGCCTGTCCTGCTTGAGGTGAAGGCAGCGTCACAGTTAGTGCACAGCAGGAGATCATCTCCCAGCCACTTCCACCTAGAAGGGCCTGTGTGTTTTTTAATCATTTATTTTGGCAGTGTTTAACCTTCCCTGTGTTAAGATCAAGGCTTCAGACTTGGAGCCCCATTTCCTGTTTGGACTTGGGCAGGATCTGAAAGCCAGTCCCTAGGGCTGAGCACCTGCTGTGGATCATTCAAGGGGTTAACTGGGGTGACACCTCCCCTGGACCCCAGGGACCCTGGATGAGGAGGGTAAAGGGATGGGGGCAGGGGTGTGCCCTAGGTGAGGACAGGTGCTGAAAAGGTTTGCCCACCTGGAATGGCATCTAACTGAGTAAATCTAGGAAACCTTGTTGGAGCAGGTGCAGACCCATATGAGAGCAGAATTTGGTTAGAAAGGATCTGACCTTGAATGTTTTTCAAAACGTGTGGAGGAAAGGGCCTTCATGGCTCTGTGGCCTGGAATGGGAAGCTGGGTAGCATAGGGCAGGTTCAGGGCAGGGCTGTGACCTGATTCCACCTCCCCCCTCCCCTGGCCTTCTCCTCTCCTTTTCTCTGAGTTGCTGCTGTTTGGTTGCTGGGTGTGGAATCATGTGGTATAGTTTGGCCCTTGTTTTGTTTTTTTCCTCCGCTTTTCTGTCCTCTCCTTCCTTTCTGGCTGAGGGAGGCTGTGGGGGTGGGGCAGAAAGCTCTCCTCTGGATCTCTTAGCCCTTTTCTTTCCTGAAGAGGCTTCTGTCCCCAAATTCATTCCACCCCTTTCTTTCCTGGTCCTTCAGCCTCCACCACTCAGCTAATCTGACCAGACTAGTACATGATACCCCTGGTATACAGGGGGAGACAGAAAGTCTCTAGACTTGTGGGGAGAGGCCTCTGTGAAGTCCGTGACTTGGGGTGGGGAGAGCTTTGATCTTTTTCAATTTCTGCTCTTGATTTCTTCTTGGTCTTTGGTTCTTCCTGAGCTGTCTGTGCTTGTAGGCCCAGGTTGGCCTGCCTGTTTGCAGCCAAGGACAGTCCCTCTTGGTGAATTTGACTTGCCACCCCTTGATCTGAAGGGAACCTTAATTTATTTTATAGAAGTCCTCTTTCTCACCAGGATCTTTCTGCACCTACCAGCTGCTTTTCCTCTGTTGCATTGACCTGGGTTATTTATAGAACCTGGAGGGGGCAGAAAGGAGAGGGGCCCTCCTGGTGGGACGAGGAAAAGTCTGTGAAATCTGCCTGATCTTCCAGTAAGCTGGACATAACAGCATGCCTACTGACAGAGGGTGAGAGCTGCTGCTCCCAACTCTGGTCCCCACCTTCCACCTCTGACTTTAATGGCCTCTCCTGGGTGCATATCCTGGGAGCACCCTGGCGTGAGCTGTTAAGACAGTGAGTCTGCACATTTCCCAGTGGAGAGAGGGCAAGATGGAGAGGACCAGGGTGTAGCCTCCTCAGCTTTGAATAATGGTGGAGAACACCATCCACTCTAACTCCAGGAGCCAGTCAGTTGTGGTGGTCTCATGGAAGGTAGATAGCAGCCCTATGTCACCAAGACAGAACCTGACTGGGGAAGGGCAGCCTCATGGTTATGATGATGGGGCTGTGGAGTTGCAAGAAACAGATTCTAGTCTCAAACTTGCCACCTTGTGGCAAGTCAAATAAACTCTTGGTGCCTCAGTTTTCTCATCCATCCAATGGGGCTATTACAAGATTGATGTGAGGCGTGAAATGAGAGTGCAGGTAAAGCATCTAGATGTGGTTGCTGGTCGGTGAAGAGCAATGATAGTGGAGGGAGGCTGTTGGTAACAGTGTCTGGGTGATGTCCCTGCCCTGTGAAAAACTTTCTCATGTGATGGGGGGAAACAATACAGAACTTAGAAGAGCCTGAGCCTGGGAAGACCCTAGGACCATGGGTGGCAGAGTGCATCCAGGAGTATGAGAGTGCCTGATGAAATAGGCTGACCCCTTGCAGTCCTTCATTCTCTTTGCTGCTCCAGGTTTGAGAACTAGGGCTGGGCTTGGGAGGCCTCTTGCGGTGCTGTAGCCCGGCTCGGATCAGCTGGTAGCGCCCCCCAGCAGCCTGGGCTGGAGCTGCCCCTGCCCTGTTGGGGAGGCTGGACAGCCCAGTGTTTAAGAACCTGGAGCCTGGGGTTTCACTCCTAGTTCTGTGACTTCCTAGCAGGTGAGTTTCTTAACCCGTCTCCTCATTTCTGCAAAGGTCAGAAAAATAATTATGGAATCGCAACGTTAAATAAGACAGTGTCTGTAAAAGCTTTGGTGTAGTTGCAGACCTAGAGCAAGGCTTCAAAGTATGGGTGTTGTGGTTATGCTGAGGACCCTGCCTTGTGGGATGATGGTGATGATGGTGACTGGTGCGAGGTGCCTTCACGGCTCCTGAAGCTCCTTTGTCAAGGGGTGCTCTTTGAGGTGAGGGATTTCACTGGAGGCTTCCAAATAATTGAAGAGGAAGTCCTCAAAACATAATTTAACGTAATACAGGAGGAAACTGATTATAGCTGTCTCCCCCCAGTAAAGCCATATATGCATCATCACAAGTCTGAAAATCCTGAGATGTTTCTCCACTATTTCCTCTCTGGTTTTTATCTCTGTACCCTTCCTGGTACTACTCTCCAGTGGGTGCTGTGTGTGGAGTAAAAGAGTCCCTGCTGTAAAGAACCCCTCCCCACCCATCCTGGGCCTATTAGATTGATGGTTAGAGCCTGGCCCCTTGGGAAGGCTGAGTCTGGGTTTAATTTGGGTCGGGACCAGTTTGGTTTTTTTTATCCCAAAGAATAGAACTGTTGGGACCATGGACAGGCTGCTAACTGTGGCACCCTGATAGGTTCTGTTGCATCTGGTCAGACCCGTGCCACTGATTTTATGGAGGGCCTTGTGGAGGCCTGTGGCCCAGGACCGCTTAGGTTTGAGACTACAGTATTCTGCCTGGCTGGGAATGGAGACCTGAGATCCCCTTGAGAGTGGTGGGGTTGGGGGCACTGCGAGATGCACCTGAGGGAAAATGCAGCCTGCTGGCTTAGGTTGGGCTGGTGTTTGAGGGCTTCCGTTCATCTCTTAGCCTCCAGACAGCCTGTGCATTCCTGTGCCCGTGACCCCGCAGCCTTCTCTCCACCAGGTTCCAGATGTGACTGCTCCTCAGGAAGTAGCTGAGGCCATGAGGGTCCTTGGTTTTGGCTCCTGCTCCAACCCCAGACCTGTGGAGCTGCTGGGGAAGTCTGCTTTGGCTGTGGGGGGTGGAGGGGTAGGGTCTGACTCCCACTCCCTGAGTTACGGGTAGTTTTTATTTGGGGTTGCTTGAGCAGCGGTGCTGGGGCAGAGGGGAGGGGTAGGAAGTGACTCCTCCGTCCGACTGGGCGGTTCCTGGCTGGCACAGCAGCTTCCCCTTCCCTCTGCATCTGGCCCTGGGTGGGAACCCCGTCTCTGCCCTGTTCTCCTCTCCGAAGCCAGCCGGGGACAGGCATAACTCAGCAGCTCCTCCGCTCCAGGCAACCGGAGGGCTCTCCCTTTCCACTGATGGGGGCCGCCGGCTGCACTTGTTATTGTTGGTCCCCTGGTGCCACGACGCTCTTGCCGAAGCTAGATGACCAGCCTGGCCTTGTCCACATTTTCCCTGCCCTTCCTATCCTGTGCTGGGACAGATCATTAACACAATGACAGGAGCTCTCCGGGCTCTCTGCAAGTCAGTTTGCTATGTTTTTCCTTGTACAGGGCCAGTCCTCTGCAAAATTGTGTAGTCATGAAGAAGCGTTGGCCCTTTTCACAGCCAAGTGATAAAAATCAGTCTACAATGTGGGTCCTTTATATAGCTGGCTGTGCTGCCAGTGAAGGGTCTAACGGCTTTGCTTTTAGTGAGCTGCCCGAGGACCCCTTAGGTTATTTCTTCCCTCAGGAAGGATGGCAGCCAGTGAGAAGAGCTGCACTTGGACAGCCCAGTGTTGGTCGGTTGGTTGGTCGGGCTGAGGCCTGGGTGTGGGGCTGGGCCCAGGCCTCTCCTTAGTGAAGGGCAAGCCAGCAGGGACTCCGCAGGTTCCATTCCCAGGAGGCAGCACTTCTAGGAGCTGCGCAAGGGAAGGGCTTTGTCACGGGCCACCTCAACCTTCAGCTGACCCAGGGGTTGGGGTGTGGCGGGGAGGGGAAGCACAGCCCTTGATCATGGAGTTGCAATGTCAGAGCTCGAAGAGTGCTTCGATGAGGGGGCTGAGGCTGGGGAGGGGAGCGATACCGACTCAGCTACTCAGCCGCCAGTGGAGGGTGGGGCTCTGCTGGTCTCTGTTAGGCCCTGGCAGCCCGTAGGATTTCGGGCCAACGAAGAGAAGGCATTTGGGGCCCTGTGTGCATCCCAGGGGGTTTTAGTGTGAGAAGGACATTGCTGCTAGGATAGGGTAGGGGGCCTTGGGGCTTATCTATGGGCCTGGAGGAGCAGTCTCATCCACAGGCTTTTCTGGAGTGTCTGGACACTGGGTGGGGTGGAGGGGATCAGAGGAGGGGAGGGCATGGATATCCCAGCCTGAATGCCGGGAAGGTAATGGCTTTGTTAGGAGGATGAACCGCACATTTTTGGAGAAAGGGCCATAGGCAAGTGCTGTGTTTTCAGGCCTTGCCAGGGAGAACTGGAGATGTTCAGAGCATACAGAGCTGCTGGGCTCGGCTGTGGTCAGGGACACCTCCTTGAGGAAGAGACGAACACTGAAGACCTGTGAGGTCCACCTTGGCAGCATGTAGCAGTCTGTTTCAGGGGGCTGTTATTGCCTTGTTAGGGAGGCATATCATTTACTAAGCCATTTCTTTGTGCTGCCACTGTCCTATGAGCTTGACTTACTGTAGCTCACAGGAGCCCCTTGAGGTATAGGTATTGTTACTCTGTTTAACAAATGGAGAAACTGAGGCACAGAGAGGTGAAGTAACTTCTTTTTTTTCGCTTAAAAATTTTTTTTAATGTTTATTTTTATTTTTTATTTTCTTTAAAAAATTTTTTTAACGTTTTTTATTTATTTTTGAGACAGAGAGAGACAGAGCATGAACGGGGGAGGGGCAGATAGAGAGGGAGACACAGAATCAGAAGCAGGCTCCAGGCTCTGAGCCATCAGCCCAGAGCCTGACGCGGGGCTCGAACTCATGGACCATGAGATCATGACCTGAGCTGAAGTCGGACGCTTAACCGACTGAGCCACCCAGGCACCTCTTTAGTGTTTATTTTTGAGAGAGCTCATGAGCTTGCATGAGCGGGGGAGGGGCAGAGAGAGAGAGAGGGAGATAGAGGATTTGAAGACTCTTGTGCTGACAGCCCAATGCAGGGCTTGAACTGATGAACCGTGAGATCATGACCTGAGCCAAAGTTGGATGCTTAGCCAACTAAGCCACCCACGCACCCTGAAATGACTTTTCTAAAGGCACACATACATGGCAGGGTCAGGATTTGCACCCAGGCACCCTAGCTTCAGATTCTGTGCTCTTCATCACCACTCTATACTGTCCCCCTCAGTTTCCCCCCATTTCTTTCATGATTTGGTTCTGCATAGGACGGGGGTTCTGCTGCTGCCCTCCTGAAGGTTTCTCTCTCCTCCGCAGGGCCAATCTCTAGGGCTCTGTAAGCATGGCCTGCTTCTCTTGTGTGAGGCCTTGGCTGATTGGGGCGTGTGTGATCTGAAGCTCCAAATCCAGTCATGTCTGTCTCAGGGGCTGGAGGTGTTGTGTGGGACTTTGGGAGGGAAGATATCAGTGTCACCAGAGTGTCTCTCAGGAGCTTGGGGGAGCCTGGGAAGCTCTGCCTTGGCCCTGGACACCCCAGCCCTGGAGAGATTTGCTCCCATTGGCTTGTGCAGTAGAGCAGAGCTTGGGAGCATCACCAGATATAAGACTTCCTGAACTTTCTCAAGAATCACGTGCTTGTTTTGCTGTGACAGAATACTCTGAGCCATCCAGTGCCTCACAGTGATGCAGTCGTTTGCTTTTTTTTTTTTTTTTTTTTTCTTTTGTTCAATATTTAGGAAGCAATTACTAGGCAACCGCTGTGCCTAGGTCAGGGCTTTGGAGAAAACAAGAGAAAGAAATGTATAGCCCTTTCCCTAGAAGGGCAAAAATGTGTTTGAAACAAGACTTACCCAGGAAGGATAATTAACCTACAAAGCAGCATACACACATGTGAGAGAAGGAAGGGGTCAGGAGAAGGGTGAATTCAGCAGGGTTGGAGTGATCAGGGTGGCTTTCTGGGGGAGGCAGGTCCTTGAATGATAGCTGAGGCTGTGATGGAGGCTGGGTGAGTTTTTGGGAGGGAGACTTCCCTTCCTGAAGGGAAAGTGAGTGTTCTGGGGCTGGGCCAGGAGAGGGGAGCCGATCTGAGTTTCCTCCGTGCCTCTCTTAGCAAAACAGCTTGACTTTATATTTATTTATTTATTATCATTTTAATATAGTGGTAGTATTTAACATTTTGTTTTATTTTGTGTTTTTTTTTAAAGTTTATTTATTTTGAGAGAGAGAGACCACACGTGCTCATGTGGGTGGGGGGCAGAGAGAGAGGGTGAGAGAGAATCCCAGGCGGGCTCCACGCTGTGCCTGCCGTGGGGCTCATCTCACAAATCATGACCTGAACCGAAATCAATTGTCGATGCTTAACTGACTAAGGCACCCAGGTGCCCCATTATTATCATTTCTTTGAGTAGTTTACTTGGTTCAAATTCTGAAGGTACAGAAGGTGTGCCATGAAAAAATCTCCTTTGCCCTGACCTTAAATCATCCAGCTCCTGTCTTCAGAGGCATGAGTATTGCCAGTTCTTGGGTAACTTTTCAAAGTTATTCTATGCATTTAATGTTTGCACAAATACAACGTTCTCCACACACAGGTTTTACCTATGCTCAGACTGACCATCCCACACAGGATGTTTATTTGTCATCTCCACCTATGGTGCGTCTGAACTGGGACCCTGGCAGAGGGGACAGGCACTGCTTAGCTTTGTCCCCTATGACCCAACACTCCTATGTTGGGTGAATATGGGGTTAGGATCAAACTGGAGAGGGGGTGTGGTTACGTAGAATTTCTTCCTAGTCCCCAACCCCCATTTGACCAAGACCGTCTGAGAGAGGTCATCTTGCTGGTTCTCTCCTTCCTCCTGGACAGAGTCATCACTGGGGGGTCCTGGGCCACCTTGCTCCTAGGGGCTGATGACGGCTTATAAAAGGCCCTTGATAGACAGTGAACCCAAATCTTTATGTGTGGTTTGGCCTACTTTTCAGAGTGCTTTCCTGGCATCATCTCATTTCATTCTTCCCTGTGGGCAGACAAGGTGACCCCCATTTTTACAGATGTGGAGACTGCCGTCTCAGGAGGTGAAATGACTTGTCCAAGGTCACATGACTTGTTAGTGGCAGCCAGATCTCTGACTTGCAAGCCCAGTGCTTTTTCCCCTACTTCGTGCTTTTGGCTGTACACACTTCCTGCTGCTGTTGGGGTGGTTAGACTCGTCTCTGGGCATTTTTATGGCTTTTCCTCTGCCAAGTGAGCATAGTCGCTGGCCAGTCTGAGGCAAGCTGACAGTGACAGGCCTCTGGAGCCTGCAGCAGTAGGGGGCACTAGCTGAGATGTTTGTGCCTAGGAGGGAAGCTGGACCTGGCTGGGCTCTGAGGTGAGTTGAGCAAGCCATGTCCACAGAGGCTGGGGCGGCTCTTGAAGTGACGCTTCTGGGCTCTGAGGACTATTGGTTCTAGAGTGGGTGATAAGAATCATCCTGTGGCCGATAAGAGGCAATATCCTGCCCCAGGACTGCGTCTGGCTTACAGTCTTGCTGTAGATACCAAATCAAAGGGTGGGTTTGATTGTGGGCTTGGGGAGCCAGAAGATGGGCCTGAGGGCCCTGCACAGGTCATTGTATCTGATAGTATGTGAGGAAGAATGCTTCTGTGGGGTTTTGGAGAGGAGGAAGGGCATCCCATGCAAGAGACTGTGGGGAGGAGGTTTTCCAGCTTCCCTCCAGCTCCCTGAGTAATGACAGTCTTAGTTGGCACCCCTCCCGCCCCTAACTGGCTTTTCTTATTGCTCCCTTTTACAGAGGTGAAATGATTGGTTTAAAGCCACTTAGTAGATCCAGAACTAGAACCTGGATCTCCTTCCTGTCTTCCTGCTATGACCTTAAAATAATTTTTTTTTCAACTTATTTTTGGGAGTAGCTGAGTCCTTGCCAATTCCATCTCATTTATCCAGCAAGTATTGGAAAGTGTTCCAAATATCAGGCCCCATCCCTGGGTTTGGGGGTAAAAGGTAAGTAGCAGTCCCTGCTGTCATTAAGTACTGAGAGTGCAGGGTGGAGGCACCCTACTGCTAGGGGAGGAAAGGAGGCCCTAGAGGGAGGGCACTCCTAGCCCCTCCCATTGCTCCTGTCCTAGTTTAGGAAATTATTATTTATTTTTTTTTTTTTTACTTCTGTTCTGGACTGTTAGCATAGCTGCTGCTGCCTTTTTATAAACCAGAATGGCAGTTTATTAATTTACGATGAGAAGTAACCGCTGAGGCGTACGGAGTTGCTTGGGTCAGCCCAGCCATGGGACCTGCCTTGGGTTGTGTCAGCTTCCTGCCTGTCGCCCCTGCCTTGTATCTGTGCTGTCCTTGTCCCTGCTGTCCCACGCTCTTCCTACAGCACAGCATCCATCAGGCTGGGTCCTTGTTTTGTACCCCATAGCGCTCTTCAGGGCCCGGAATAAAGTCACAGCCCTTAAGTGCAGTGTTGGAGGCTGTCTCCTACATGCCCCAAAGCCCCTTTCTGCCTGTCTTTACCTGTCACCACCCTCCCGAAATCATCGTAGTACTCCCCTTTAACTTTCCTATGCAGCTTGTGCACTTTCGTGGTGTTGACCACGTTCCTGATTTATGTGGCTATCTTATTTCCCCACCAAGATGTGAGCTGCTTGAGGACTCTCCCTTCTTGTTCCTGGCACATACTTGGGAAATGTTGGGAGGTCTAGCTGAGGCCTCCTATGTCTGGGTGAGAGCCCTGTGCCTCTAAGAGGGATGGTGTTGGGGGCACCTGGGTGGCTCAGTTGGTTAAGTGTCCAGCTTCAGCTCAGGTCATGATCTTGCAGTTCATGAGTTCAAGCCCCATACCGGGCGCTTTGCTGACAGTGCAGAGCCTGGAGCCTGCTTTGGATTCTGTGTCTCCCTCTTTCTCTCTGCCCTTCCCCCACTCTCTCCCTCAAAAATAAATAAACATTAAAAAAAATTAAGAGGGACGGTGTTGGCATTGAGTGCCGGGATCCCACATGCCAGGCCCTGTGCTGAGGTTTGGCCATGAGTGGGCAGGGCTGAGCTCACAGGTCCGCACAAGGCTCAGAGACCAGGAGCAGGGCTGAGTCATAGCATAAGGAAAAAAAGCCTGTGTCCTGGCCTCTGGGGTTTAATGGAAATGCACTGTTAGTCCCAAGTGGGACCAGAAGGACAGTGTAAATGAATCCGTGCTCCCTAACATAACCATAATGCCCTTATCACACACAAAATCAACAGTTCCTTAATAATCATCCAGTATCAGAGTCCATATTCAAATTTCTCTGCTATCAGAACTTTTTCTTCCTAGGTGGTTTGCTGAGTCAGGATAAGATAGGGCTCCCATCCTATGCCTGGTTAGACCTCCCAGTGTGACTGTCCCTCTGCCTCTATCTCAGACCCTTGCCGGATAGAACTGAGTTACTTGTCCTTGAGGCTGACACTGTGGCCCTGGCTGAGGAGCTCCTCATGTTGCCCTTCACCTCGGTTCTCCAGCCCCTGAGCACTAGTTGTTGGGTCTGGAAGGCCTGGTCCCCATGCCCCACCTGCTGAAAGGAGTCCTTCCACGTGGGGTGGCTGAGGCGGGTGCCTGGCCTCGCTGTCAGGGTCTCTCTGTCAGTGAGGCCCAGCTTGAGCAGTGGGTCCTGGGGTCTCTCTGTCAGTGAGGCCCAGCTTGAGCAGTGGGTCCTGTTAGTCCGACCCAGCCACCATGGTTCCCCATCACCGTGTCACCCAGTGGGTTTAGCATGTGTGGATGAGCACCACCTCTGTCCCCAGTTCTGCCTTTTCTTCTGCACCTTTCAGGAATCTGGCATAAGGAAGAGCTTTCCCTCTCAACTGTGGGGTCACTCTCCATAGGAATAGCAGGAATGGCAATTCTTTGCCATTATTTTTCAAGTATTGATGGCTTTCAAATTAAAAATCCACCCTGCTCCATGATAGTGTGCATGATCCTAGTTATTTACACATCAGGGGGTTCCTGCCAAAGCAGAGATGACAGGGCCTCATGAACCTGGGGATGGTGGAGACAAGGCGGCTCGTGTCTGGGGCTGCAGCTCTCTCCAGGGCAAATGATTTACTCTGTACGACATCGCTCGAAATGGCTGATGGCTGGCTTGGAGTAGGAATATGGGGGCAGATAATGTTAAGGATAGATATTTTTGTGTTTTCTCCTGCAGTTTTCTCCAACATTTACTTTCTGGGTTGCAAATCCTCTCCACTCAGAGCCCTGTAGCCCCCATTTGTACTAACTCTCTACATGGGGAGAGTGAAGTCAGGAAAGGAGAGCTGGCTCAGTAAATCTTTCTCTCCTTTGTGCTGGCTCCTCACTTTCCCTTCTGGAAGATTCTCCAGCCAGTACATCAGGCCTTTTCGCTTCATTTGCCTCAGAGGGTGGGGTTCGATTCCTGCCACTGTCAGCTTTGCAAGACCCCTCATTCCCAGCCTGGTGGTAGCTGTTCGGTAGCCTGAAGTGCGGCCTGTCTCTGCTGAGGTGGCATCCATAGTCACAAGAGAGAAACTGCATACCTGGTGGGTTATAGCTGTAGCAAAGAAAGGTCAGGTGAGGAGCAACCCTCCAGGAAGTTAGAGATTGTGGTATTGGGGCATGATCAAAACAAGCTTGCCTGCTCCCTAGCTAGCAGGTGCATTTGGCTGTTTTTGTTTTTCTGGAGTCACCTTCACTGGCGTGCAGGGTATTGAGGGTTAGGCTGAGCACTGTAGCATGACGCTGGAGAGACTCAAGGCCTTGAGCCAGCTTCTGGCCCCTGGCCAGGCCCTCCCATACCCCTGGGTGGGAAATGGGGAGCAGTGCCTGTCCTCTGCTTTGAGATCTCAGCCTGGGTGTTGTGTAGTGGGGCAGGAGGGAAAGACCTGCTTTTTTGCTGCCTTTGCTCCCTCCCTACTCTAGAGCAGATGTTCCGAGTCCTTTTGGTCCCACGGACCCCTTTGGTATCTGGTGAAGCCCGTAGACCCCTTTTCAGAACAACCCCTTCAACTGGATAGAATATAAAGTACACCAATGATATTGAAGTACATTTATCAATATGTGGAAAGATTTGTTAAAGTAACATGTCTGTTATCACTATATTAAGTGATGCAGTCCAGTGATTGTCTAACAGCTTTAAAGCTCAGGGGGCACTTGGGTGGCTCAGTTGGTTAAGCGTCCGACTTTGGCTCAGGTCGTGATCTTGCAGTCCATGGGTTCGAGCCTCGCATCGGGCTCTGTGCTGACAGCTCGGAGCCTGGAGCCTGCTTCGGATTCTGTGTCTCCCTCTCTCTCTGCCCCTCCCCCACTTGCACTGTCTCTCGATCTCTCGAAAAATAAACAAACTTTAAAAAAGTTAAAGTTCAGAGTAGTGATGGATATCAACCATATTTTGTAACATCTGCCACAACTGTCATGGGATGTAAAAATGTCTGGTTTCTCTTGGTAACACACTTATGGGTGCTGACTGCTACTATATACTATTACTGTTGGCAAAAACTCATCATTGGCGGAAATACTAAATTTCAGTTAGAGGTTAGGGGAAAGAAAGATGTAACTTGTCTTCCATCTAACACATAACCCTGCCCTAGAGAAATAAGGGGGTGACTTTGGATTCCTTGGTTGGGCAGGGACATGGGGACATGGGTCTCTGTGTGTTGGTTGTACTTGCAGACAGGGGCAGTCTAGTCCAGTGATCAAGGTCAGGGTCTCTGGAGTCAGGGAGCTTGAGTTCACGTCCTGGCTCTCCTACTTACTGAAAAGAACCGTGTGACTTAACTCATTGGACTTCTCTGTGCCTCCGTGTCTGCATCTGCAGAAACACGTGAGCTGACGCTCGTCTGGCATTTCTCCTGTGCCAGGCCCCATTCTCTGAGTGCTCCACAGATAGCCCACTTAACGTTCCTAGTTGTCTTGTGAGGAGAGCAGATTGGATATCCGTTACCCCCACATTATAGGTAGGTATGGAAACTGAGGTGTAGAAAGATTAAGTGACCTGTCCTGGGTGGTGGGGCTGGGGCTTAAACCAGGTAGCCTGGCTCCACAGGCCGTGCTTGTAGCCACCCTCGAGGTCTGCCCCCCACACCCACCTCACAGGGCTGTTAAGAGGATTAGTAAGGTATCATGGGAGTGTTGAGTGCATAGTATGGTGCCCAGCACACAATAAGTGATAAAGGAGAGGTGTAGCTATCAATGGTGATAAGATTAGTGTCCTAATGATGGGCTAGAATGTGGTCAACACCCAACCTCCCTCACCTTCACCGACCTCCATTCACTGGGTTGGGCACTTCCCAGATCTAGCTCAGTGCCTTCTCTCCCAAGGAAGTGAATGAGATTCTTCACTCAGAAATGGGGGGTAAGGCTGTCAGGATTAAAGAAGGCCCCTTTTTGGAACTGTCCCCTTTAAGCCTGGCACCTGTGGCTCCTGCCCTTGGAGGGCTCCTATTGGGGATGGGAGGCAGGGAGCACTCCCTTGCTTTCCAGGAGCTCCTGGTCTCATGGGTAAGACCCATGGGTTTGTAATGAGAGAAACATTACACAATTATTCAATGGTGAATGGGGACAGATAAGTTCCAAAGTCAAATCCTAGATTAATTTGTTCATTCACTGAACAAATATTTAGATGTCTGCTGTTTTTATGTGCGGGGGATGCAGAGATGAACGGAATACAGTTGCTGCCTATAGAGCAGGGGAGGACAGACGTCTCATCATTGTACTGTGTAGGACACACACACACACACCCCCGCACGTGGGATGTCCAGTAGTACTAAGTACACTGAAGAAACAGAATAAGGCATGTGCCCTGGGGGTACTAGGGAAGACTGTGGAGGTGCCGATGAACGGACACCTGATGTGAGTGAGTGAGGGAACCGTGGCCTGACGATCTGGGAGGATCAAGTGCAGTGGCCTTGGGCTCAGGGACATCAAGAAGGTGAGTGTGGGATGAGTGGTGCAGAGCGTCAGAGGAGCCAGGACCCAAAGATGGGACCTTTCTACCATTCTGAGGAGCAGGGTGTTTTGTGCCTATTTGCCGGTGGAGCAGGGATGGTAGGGAGTTGTCCTGTCCAGGGGGGCGATCGTGGTGGACTGGACTGCAGGGTGACAGTGGTGACACGGGTAGAATTCTGGTTATAATTTGCACATAGAACCAGCAGAGTTCAAAGTTTAGATGTGGGGTGCGAGGTGGGGGAGAAGAGATAAAGATGCTCCTGGGTTTGGGGACTGAACAAATGGTATGTGGGGGCTAACTGGGGCACCATTATTTGGGTCATAAGCTGCATTTGGGGCTGATAAGAACTGACAATGAGTCAGGTGTGCCTGGGCCTGTGTGTCACAGCCCTTACCGCCCCCGGTCTCTGACAGGACCTGCCCTGACCTGGGCATGTGTGAGTTGGACATCAGCCCTAGGTTGGCTCACCGGGTGCTGGGCATTTCCAGTTAAGGTGTGTGGCAGCTGTTAGCCCAGCAGCATTCCCTGATAAATAGGTGGAGAGCTGGGTACCGCGGGCCGGGAAGCCCCACCGACAGGAGTAACTAAGGTTGTAATCTTGGGAACAGGTGAGGCAACTAGCCCCCTACCCCTTCCATCCCACCTTTGTCCTCTGCCCCTGGGGTGTGGGGGGAGGCAGGGCAAGAGGCTGAGTGCCAAGTCCTAAGTCCAAGCTGGCCCTGCTGAACTTTTGTCAGCCTGAGGGAGCTTGTGGGAGGTCTGGCTGATGAGCAAGGGGCCTTGAAGGCTTCTCCATGGTTCTGTCCTCCCAGGAATTCTGGACTCTGATGGCCATTGGGGGAGGCTGGGCTGCCCTCAGATAGGGTTGTAATGGCCTGCAGACAGGACAAAGCCCCAGGGTTCCCTCAGTGACCATTCCAGGGTGTCGGAATCCCGACATCCTCCTGGGATTGTGCCAGCATCTGTGGTATACGTCCAGGAATTTTCCAGCCTCTGTCGCTGGACAGGGTGTCCAGAGGCCTGAGTGTTTGCATTCAGTTTTATGAGAAATGTTACATCTTAAAGGTCAAGGGTGTGGGCTGAGAGTTCAGCATCCTCATGTTCAGGTTCCAATCCATTGCTTACCCGCTGTGTGACTCAGGCAAGTGACAAACCTCTGTGGGTTAGTTTCCTCATCTACAGAATGGAGAAAATGGACCCCGCTTCCTGGACTGTGTGGGTAGTAAAGGAGGTACAGAACCTTGGACATGAGCGTGCCGCACGTCTCCCCCTCTCACGTGTGGTCCACAGCAGCATGGGCATCCCCTGGAAGCTGGGTGGAAATGGAGCCTCTCAGACGTCCATGGCCTCAGATCTGCATTTTAACCAGACCCAGTGATCCTTTTGCACTTTGCAGTTCGGGAAGCGCTGATGTATGTTACTCCTGAAGCGCAGCATCGTAGCTGTGCATCTCTCTTCAGGGACAAGGAGTTTCCTCTTACTCTTCCTTCTCGTCGGTGCCCATCATGGGTTGGTTGCAGACACACTGGGGACAAGTCCCAGATAATAATCGTCACTGTCAAACCCTCGTCTCCTGCGTGTGTGCTGCCTGGGCCTTGGAGACTTCAGATGCCCCACCCACCTTGACCCTCATACTGTCTGAGAGTAAATGGGAAGCATTGGCTCCGCACTGACCAGGGGTCCAAGAGGGTGGCTCCCACTGGATGTCTGAGGACACGGAGGTATAGGGAAGTAACCTGGTAAGTGGTGGGGGCCAGGGTGTGCACTCAGGATGCAGAGCCCAGCTCTTAGCCACCATGCTTTGCTGCCATGGGCATCCAGATGAGAGCTCCAAGCAAGGGGTGGGTGGAGCAAGAGGGAAAAGAGAGGGAGTGGAGGCAGGGAATCACTGAGAGCTTGTAACATCTCAGAATTTACTGCCATGCGCTATTTATTTACTTTGTAGCTGTGTACCCTGGGGGTTACTCAGTAAGTATCTGCAGGGAACCCAGTCCTGCTAGGGAGACCTTGAGCACCCAGAATATGACAGGACTAGGTAGCTGTGGGGCAGACTGCAAACAGATCTGGTTGTGGAGTGAGTTTGGTTCAGAGTGCCTGTGCCTGGTCAGAAAGAGGAAGAATTGGGCTGGCCCAGGATGGTGGCAGCTGCGAGTTCTTCCTAGAGGAGGTGGGACTGGAGCTGGGCCACAGGACCCTGTAGGCACATTCCCCGTGGGAACCCCGCTTTGTGGGGATGAGATGCCCAGTGGGATCTGCTGCATGTGGGGCTCTGTAAAGAGAATCTCCATCGTTTCACTGAGGGATCATCAGCCCATGTCGGCAGTGTCTGTGGCCTTCTAGCCTCCAGTGGACCATGTGCCACAGGGTCTGGCAGGTCTGGGATTTTCTAGGGGCCATCTGGATAGGCAGGAGGAGGAAGCAGAAGCAAGGGGTCGAGGAGAGGGATGTGGGCTTTGTCTGGGAGCTGGTGGTTATGTGGCTTTGCCATCCCAGCTGGTGTGGGTCATACTCTTTGGAGAAGGCCTGCTCTGGTTGAGTCCCAGGACACCCAAGGTGCCTGGCAGGGTCCAGTTCAGTCCTGCCCTGGACTGGTAGGGAGGTAGATGGGTGACAGTGGCTGGGGTCCAGAGGCAGCCTCACTCTGCTCTGGATGGGGGAGTCTCAGAAAATGGTAAGGAAAGTCTTTCCTCTTCACTCCTGGCCTTCCTGAAAAGCAGGTCGGAGACAGACAAGCAGACAGACAGACACAGACCCAAATTCCCTGGGGAAAAGCAGGAGAAGCAGAGGTGACCTTATGTGGGGGTAGGGAAGGGCAGGGAACAAGGATCCTTTAGGCAGAGGGCCTAAGCCTCCCTGTGGTCTAATGATGCAAGCTCCCTTCATCTGAAGGGTGGGAGGGGAGAGGCCAGCAGCCTGTTCTGTGGCTCAAGCAACTGAGGAGATAAGATAGGAACAAGCGTTTTCTTTGGTCTCTTTTTCCTATTGTGACAGTAATATATATATATATATATATATATATATATATATATATATATATATATATTCCTTATAAAAAATTCAAACCGGACAAAAATACTCAATGGAGGCGGTCATTGTTCCCTGCAGCCTCACCCCCCACAGATAGCTACTGTTCATCCTGCGATGTATGGAGTGTGACCAGCTGGGACTGAGGGCCCCTGACCTTTATGCCCCAGCAAAGGATGTCTGTACTTGCCGATTCCAGTTACTCAGAGCTAGTGGGTTTGGGGTGGAGTCCACACAGTTCTCTTTTTCTCCACCTCCCAGGATCTTCTGTGCTAGATAGGGCCTGGTCTAGGTTTGGAGAAAGTGACTAGGGCCCGGCCTTTAAAGAGTCAGAGTGTCAGGCCCAGGGTGGGCACTGGCTTGAGAAAGTAGGGGTGTGAGGATGTTGATGCAAGCTGGTTTGTTTTTCTAGTAACCCTCCCCTCTTGCCCCCAGACACATCCTCTCACACATGCCTTTGATCTCTCAGCTCTCTCTCTCTTCTCGCCACACTTCTCCCTCCTCCTCCTGCCCCTGCATACTGTGAGAGCATGGAGACGTGCACGCACACTTTGAGCAGGGTCCTCTGTCCTGCCTGCCTGTGCCACCGTCTGCCCTGACGCAGCCTGCCTGGTGGATGGTTTAGGAGGGAAAACCAGCGGCCCTGGCTCACTGCACTCGGGCCATCGCGTGGGTCACCTAGGACAGGACAGGCACGTAGCTCATAATGGGCACACAAGGGTGCAGTCATGATGGACTCTCCCAAAGGGGTGCAACTGCACGTGGCCTGGGAAGACGTTTTTTCATACAGAAGATACCCCACTCCCAACCCGTTTATGTCTGTGAGAAGCTGAGAAGCTCGGGGAGCTGGTGCCGTGGGGTAGGCAGATTTCAGGGTTGGGGGTGACCACCATTGCACTGACTGAGGCATGTGGGGGGGTTGTAGGGTGTGTGGTGTGTGTATGTGTGTGGTGTGGGAGGGGTGTGTGGGGTGCAGTGTTGGGGGTGGTGGTGGGTGGGAGGGTGGGTAGTATGGGGTATATGTGGGTGTAGTATATGTATGTACTGCGGGACTTTGAGCCCTTCAGTGACCAATCTGACCATCTCTACCAGGTCTCATTGTACCTTCATGCTTGATTGGCTGGGTCTAGAATCCTAGGCTGGAAAACTTTTCCCTCAGAATTCTGAAGGCATGATTCCATATGTACCCAGTGTTGCTAGTGAAGATCCAATGTTACTCTGATTCCTGAACATATCAACCTGTCTTCCCTATTTGGAAGCTCCCAGGGTCTCCTTTATTTTATTTTATTTTATTTTATTTTATTTTATTTTATTTTAATTGTATTTATTTTAGAGAGAGAAAACGTGTGTGTGTGCACGAGTAGGGGAGAGGGGCAGAGGGAGAGAGACAGAGAATCTTCAGCAGGCTCCACCCTCAGCACAGAGCCTGACGCAGGGCTTGATCCCACGACCCTGGGATCATGACCTGAGCTGAAATCAAGAGTCAGACTCTCAACGTACTGAGCCACCCAGCCCCTGGGCTCTCCTTTTTATACCTGGTATTCTGAAACCTCACAGTGAGACTTGTTGGCTGGGTCTTTCTTTATTCATCGTGCTACGTGCTTATGGGCCTCTGTGTGCTGATGCTCATGTCCTTCAGGTCAGGAAAACTTTCTTGTGTTATTTCTCGCACTTTGTGCTCTCTGTTCCCTCCCTCTCCCCCCCTCTCCTTTTTTAAATGTATACAGTTTTTTTTTTTTTTAAAGAACAGTTTTTGATTTACAGAAAAACAAATGGACGGTACAGGCAGTTCACATACACTCCCTAACTCTGATCCCCATCCCGTTCCCCATTTCCTCTGTTGTAACATTTCACATTAGTGTGGTACATTTGTTACAACTGATGAACCAGTACCAATGTAATATTATTAACTAGAGCCTGTAGTTTACATTAGAGGTCACTCTCTGTATTTTAGATTCTGCGGGTACTGACAAATACATAATGACATGCGTTTACCATTACAGTATCACACAGAATAGTTTCACTGCCCTAAAAATTCCCTGTGAGTTGTTGATTTTCAGCTTGTTCAGCCTTTTTCCTGTCTTGTGGATTGGAGAGAGGCCTCCCAAGCCCTTCACACACGGAAGAAGACTCCCTCATCTTTCTTGACTCTCCAGTTACTTGGTGGTGAAACTCCTTGACTGACCTCCAATCATCGCCTCATCTTTGTTCCACTTTCTGGGAGATTTCCCCCAACTTGTCTGGAACACATCCTCTGAGGGTTGTGTTTAGCTCTTCTATGCTAGGGAGGTTAGACATTCTGGGTGTTGGTGTGAGAAAGGGGGCTGATTTTTAGTCACTCCTGTCTTCAGCCCTGCACCTGAACCCATCTTGGCGTCCCTACGTCCAGAACCTTTCTGGTTCAGTTTCTCTGCAGAATCTCTCTGCTCACATCTGTAGGAGATGGGACGGGGTATGGCCCACTGAGCAGAATGGGAGAGGGACCTGGGTGGACCTCCGGGCAGACTCCTCGGAGTGCGAGTGGTCGGGAGGAGGATTTGGACAGCAGAGGAAGAGCTCCGTGCACAGCGCTCCCCTGTAGGGCGGGCTCCACCCACCCTGTGCAGTCCTCATGTGTGTGAGGGGTCTCTCTGGGAGTGTGTGGTGGGCAGAACATGGGCTTTGGAGAGGTGAAAACCTGGCTCTCGGTCTCCTCTGTCCTTCCTGGCTGCCTGTTCTTGGACGAGTTACTTTACTGCTGAGCCTTGACCTCCTGATGTGTAAAATCAGGGTGGTGGCCCCCACCCCCTAGGCGTGTTGTAAGGTGTGAGTGAGCATCAGACGAAAACCCTTGTACTCCATTGTGGCACACACACGATGCTCAGCAGATGCGAGTGTTCCTTCCCTTCCCTGGGTCTCTTGAGGTCTCCTTGAGGCCACTTTATGCCATAGTGTCCCCCCCCCCCCCCCCGTCTTGCAGAGGTATTCCTGGTGGGGCTCGGATGAGTCAGTAAGTGACTGAGGTAGGGGTGCCTGTGTACATGTGTTCCTGGCCCTGGGCCTCTGGATGAGCTGTTTTTTCCTGGGCTCACTAGTGGCTCGGAGCAGAGCTTTGGCTGGGACTAGCCAGAGGAGATGATGTAAACAGGGAAAAATGTGAGTAGGTCTGTCTATACCAGGGGCCTGGAGGGTTAAGAGACCTCTCCACACCCAGTCTCACCCCTCTGGGCCTCAGAGTTGCAGATGTAGGCAGGGAGGGGGAAGAGGGGGGATCTCTGAGCTTCAGGGAAGGGGGATGGGAGGGTGGCATGGAGTGGTAACCGCTGCCCTGCCCAGTAACACCCAGGAGATTCCCCTACACAGGATGTGGTTTCCTTCATCATGGAAAAGCTGTAGATAGTTTCTCAGCTCTGCCTGTGGCTGGGAAGGCTGGGCCTGTGCGTCAGGGCAGGAGCCTGTTGGGGGGGGGGGGGGGGGGGCCCCCCCCCGCGCCCCCCCCCGCCCCCCCCCCCCCCCCCCCCCCTCCTTGTGCTGTGACCACAGCTGCCTCCCACCCCCTTCCCGCAGGTGGTACAAGCTGCACTCCAAGGCGGGCAAGAAGGAGAAGGAACGTGGAGAGATCCAGGTCACCATCCAGTTCACTCGCAACAACTTGAGCGCCAGCATGTTTGACCTGTCCATGAAGGACAAGCCGCGGTCCCCTTTCAGCAAGATCAAGGACAAGATGAAGGGCAAGAAGAAGTATGAGCTGGAATCTGCCTCCGCCATCCTCCCAAGCAGCGCCCTGGAGGACCCTGAGCTGGGCAGCCTGGGCAAGATGGGCAAAGCCAAAGGCTTCTTCCTGCGCAACAAGCTACGCAAGTCCTCCCTGACGCAGTCTAACACCTCGCTGGGCTCGGACAGCACCCTGTCCTCGGCCAGCGGGAGCCTGGCCTACCAGGGCCCGGGCGCAGAGCTCCTCACACGCTCGCCCAGCCGTAGCAGCTGGCTGTCCACCGAAGGGGGTGAGTGAGGGCTGAGCGCCCCGGGGTGGGGGCTGGGGAACAGGGGGACAAGGAGGGTGGTGGGGGAAGGCCCCCCCACCAGGAACCAGGGCTTCTCTTCCTGCTGCCAACCCCATGGGGTGCTTCCTTTTCAGGCAGGGACGCTACCCAGTCCCCCAAGTTGCTCACTCACAAAAGGACCTACAGTGATGAGGCCAGCCAGATGCGAGCGGCTCCACCCCGATCCCTTCTGGACCTCCAGGGCCACCTGGAAGCTGCCTCCCGCTCCTCGCTCTGTGTCAATGGGAGCCACATTTACAACGAGGAGCCCCAGGCCCCCCTGCGGCACCGCAGCTCCATCTCGGGCCCCTTCCCACCCTCCAGCTCCCTGCACAGTGTGTCTTCCCGGCCTGCTGAGGAGGGGACTCGGCCCGCAGATGACTCCGGGGGCAGAGGCAGCCGCAGCACCAGCAGCTCAGAGGTGCTGCCCGGACAAGAGGAGCTGAGCTCTCAGGCCAAAGTGTTGGCCACTGGGGCCAACCGCTCTGGAGAGGAAGAGGGGGCCCGGCTCCCAGAGGGAAAGCCAGTACAGGTTGCCACACCCATGGTGGCCTCCTCCGAGGCTGTGGCCGAGAAGGAAGGAGCCCGGAAGGAGGAGCGGAAGCCCCGGATGGGCCTCTTCCACCACCACCACCAGGGGCTGAGTCGGAGCGAGTTGGGGCGCCGTGGCTCTCTGGGGGAGAAGGGGGGTCCCACGCTGGGGGCCTCCCCCCACCACTCATCCAGCGGGGAGGAAAAGGCCAAGAGTAGCTGGTTTGGCTTCAGAGAAGCCAAGGAACCGACTCAGAAACCCAGGTACGTCCTTGGCAAAACCAGCTTTGCTCCTCGGGAAGGATGCTGGGGTATTTGCAGCCTGGACCCTGGGGCAGGGAGAATGGAGCAGATGGGGCCCTTGGGCAGGCTGCTGGGGCTCTGGCTTTGCATGGTTGAGTTGGAGGAGGGTGCTGTTTCCCTAAGCCAGGGCTCGGTGTTGGCACATGGACACAGGTGAGTTGCAAGGGCACAGCGCTTTGGGGGCCCTGTGGATTGAGGAGTCCAGTCTCCTGCTCATGGGTCTTGCTTCTGAGTTGGCACGCCTACCCCCTGAGGGAGGGGGAGAAGGGAAGAAAAGCAGGAAAGGCTATTTGTGTGAATTCTTTGCTTTCCAACTTCTACCTCTTGCCCTTTGGCCTCAAGGCCAGGAAGCCTTGGCAGGTGGAGAGGCAGGACGGGGCCTGTACCTCATACCCTCCACCTCCATCCCAGCTGTTCCCTGTTGGCTCTGTGACCTCTTCCCCCTGAGCGATGGGAGCCAAGTCATTGATGCCCCCCTCCCCAGTTATGCTCCTGGGCTGGCAAGGGGCTGTGGACAACTCCCTTAAAATCTGTGACCTACCTTCTGTCCTTGAAGACTGTTAGGGCTCTGGCCCTCACTGTCATCCTTGGTCTTGGGGTATGGCAAGTGCTGATGGCTGTTCTGTTGTGAATGTGCCAAGTCCCACCCATGAGAGCGATGAGGGAGTCCTTGAGCTCAGGCTCTGGCAGAGCTCTCAGAAGGGTTCTGGTACTAATTAGGATTCTGTACCTGGTTCCACTGTGGGGACTGGTTTCCCACACATCCAAGGAATTCTCTGACACCAGCTTGATGTCTTACAATTCAACTCAATTCTGACACTATTTACCCAGAGATAGCATCAGACCCCACATAGGCTCAGTCCTACACGACTGACCTACAGGATTGACTCCCCCCGCCCCTCCCCCCCCGCCCACTTCGGATGCCTGTCACAAGTCCAGGTTGTCACCTGTGCTACTGACCAACCAGCTGTAGATCAGAGGTTCCAGTGACCATCTCCCCGCCCCCTTCCTTGGGTTTGGTTATTTTGCTAGAGTGGCTCACAGAACTCAGAAACACTTTGCTTACTAGATTGCTCTTTTATTATAAATGGCTATAACTCAGGAACAGCCTGATGGAAGAGATACATAGGACAAGGTAGGAGAGGGCGCAGGGCTTCCATGCCCTCTCCCAGCATGCCACACTCCCAGCATGCCACACATGCCATGCCCTCTCCCAGCATGCCACACCCCCAGCATCTCCACATGTTCACTGGTCCCTGAAACTCTCAAACCCCATTCTTTGGAGTTTTTATGGAGACTTCATCACACAAGCGCTTATGATTAAATCATTGGCCGCTGGTGATCAACTCAACTTCCAACTCCTTTCTCCTCTGCAGAAATGAGGGTGAGACTGAAAGTTCCACCCTTCTGTTCATGGTTGGTTCCACTGGCAACCAGCCCCCATCCTTAGGGGCTTGTTAAGAGTCACCTCATCCACACAAACCCAGTTATGGTAGAAAGGGACTTGTTACGAATAACAAGATGCCCATTTCACTTTTATGGCTCTGAAGCATTTCAGGAACTGCAGACAAGAGACCAAATATTAAAAGATGCTCTTATTGCTTAGGAAATTTCAAGGGTTTTGGAAGCTATGAGCCAGAAACTGTGGATGAAGACCACATATATATGAGAAATATACGATTGGTCATTCAGATGACCAAATCGCCCACCCTGGCCCTTTGACTACTCCTCACTCTGACCATCGGAGGCTGCTGCATTGTCCAACAGGGTGTAGGGAGGGCCACCAGGCCTAGGTCCTAGGAGCAGATGTCCCCCCCTTCACAAAGGGGCAGGCCCTGGACAGGCAGTGTCTGTGGCAGCTCCAGCCAGTGTGGTCGGGCCGCTGTTTCTGCCCTCAGTGAGCCTGCCCCTCCCCTGTCCATGGGTCTGTGGGCAGGAGGTGGGGTGTGAAGGCTGGGCACCGTGAGGAAGGGTTGAGAGTGGGCCCTACAGCCGTTCCCCAGCAGAAGGGAGAGGACTCCTGAAGTCCTGGTTTTTCTCTTTCCCAGTGGAATTCGAGTCCACGGAGAAGGGCAGGGAGAGGGCTCAGGCCTGGCCGCCTGGCAGCCCCCAGGATGCCTCACACATGGACGGGCGGGGGTTGGAGCAGTCCCTGGGTGATGCTGCCCTCTGCATCCCCTGCTATAGGTATATCAGCTTCTGTCCCCGCTGCCCAGCCCCTACTCACCAGAGCCCAGGGGAACTGCTGGCCACCTGCAGCGGAGGGAAGATAAGGAAAAAGGGGATTGGCCTGTCTCAGAAGCCCAGGCTGAGCCTATAGCCCTGTGACAACTTAGAGATATTTATGGGTGGTAGTCTGGAAGGTGGTGGCAGGAGACCTGGGCAGGGCGTTTGCTGGGAGGAGCTAGGGTGCCTGGGTCAGATGGAACACAGACCATGGGCTCAGTGCTATTGTCTGTGGGGCATCTCAGGGCCTTTTCCAGGGCAGACAATTGCTCATGAGGTCATTTCTGTTCATGTGCCCAGGCTTTGGGCTCAGACCCCTGCAGGACATGACTTTGATGTTGTCATCACTCCTGCTTATAGCCTATTTTCCTAATCCTGGGTCTCTATGTCTCCCAGTGGCCCTTCAGAGTCCAGAGAAGTTGGCTCACTTATAGACATGAGGAAGCTGAGGTTTGTGCCCTTCTCCTTGAATTCTGAGCTTGTCCTCACCAGGATGGAGGCCATCCAGGCATTTCTGCCCTTTGGAGACTCATTTGAGGGCATAGGCCACCAGAGCGGGCCCTGTGGCCTTGCATCCAGGCTGGGTGGGGTGGGAGGGCTGTTTTTTGGGTCAAGTGGCCTAATCTGGACAGGAGTGAAACCTGGACAGTGAGTCCGTCAGCATCACCCTGGCCCTGGGCCTTGACAGAGCCGGGAAGGTGATCTGGAAGAAATGAGTGTTGGCACTTGCCCAGAGGGCTTGCTCTGGGCTTTTGAGGAGAGAATGAGGTCAGATACCCAGAACTGGAGTGACCAAAGGTAGCTTCAGGCCCCCAGTGGAGCTCCAGAGTCTGTCTACAGGCTCAGAGGTTCGGGGCACCTGTGCCCCCCCCCGGGGCTACCATTGCAGATTGCTGGGTGTTCCTCACTGGGAAGGGCAGCAGCGCCCTCTAGTGCTCCCACGTGGCACTGGTGCCCCAGGGAGAGGCTGGAAGCAGTACTACGGGTCGGATGTGCAGTCTCCAGAAAAAAAGCTGTTGCTGTTGGAGAAGCCAGTGGCTGGAAGAAAAGGAACAAGGGTAGGAAGGGCTGAGAAGATGGTCCTCCTTTTCCTCCTGGCCTGGCCTGGCCCTTGCCTGCTAGGCCCATGGCTGTCACACTAGGCCCCTACCAGTGTGTGTGCCTGGGGTGTGATGGTAGTTGAGACTCAGCCCTGCTCACCAGCCCTGTGGTCGCCGTGTGTCTTGGGCTGCAGCATGACCTCCTTACTGTGTGTTTGAGGACTGTCAGGAGTGTTCAACACAAGCGTGTTCAACCCACCAGAGCCAAACAGGGTTGTCTTTGTGTCTATCCCTCTCTGATCATTTAGAGTATAAGCTCCCTGTGGGCAGGCCACCCCGGAGCTCGCCCGCCAGGGCCCCTTCACACTAATCATAGAACCCTGTGTACAATAGGGGATCAAGTGCTGGATGCAGATTTTTTATTTTTATTTTTTTTTCAATATATGAAATTTATTGTCACATTGGTTTCCATACAACACCCAGTGCTCATCCCAAAAGGTGCCCTCCTCAATACCCATCACCCACCCTCCCCTGGATACAGAGTTTTTAAATTGGGGTCAGTGTGGTACAACATGGGAGCAAGTGTATTGTGGTGGCCTTTGGTGGTCTGTGCATCTGTCCCGGCCCCTCACCAGGAGTAGTGACACCGAGGTCCCGATGAGCTTAGAGTGTGCAGTGGCTGCCGAAAGCTGAGCGCCTCAGTGGCAGTCCCGGTGGGGTAAATGAGGGACATGATGTGTGTCCAGTGACCTAGAGTTAGTGTGGCCGTCCATCCTGTTTGTGGCTGTTTTCCTGGTATGGTTAATATTGCCCTTTTACTGTGTTAAAAACATTCTGGTTTGGAAGATAAATTATGTGGTCTCCCCACTTACAGCTTCCTAGGCCCCTCTTTGTCACCCCATTGTGCTCAGGTGATGGGAGAGGATACATACACCCCGTCTATTGGACACCTTTCCTGGGCATCAGGCATCAGTCTCAGGAGGGTGCCAGGAGATCGTGCCTTAGGAGGGATGGCTAAAGGGCTTGTTGGCTGGGCGTGTATGCCTCGAAGGCTGGCTTTGACCTTTCGGGGGACTGCCTGGTGGAGAGCCTTTGCAGATCCGCATGCCACCTCTGGGACCAGTGTGTGGAAATAACAAGGACACATGGCTCATCTCAGCCTAAGGAAGGGCTGTCTGCCAGTGAAACTGACCTCCAGCTACAGAGGTGGCCTGGTGATGCAGTAAGTTGCCCAGCAACGGCAACGTTTAAGTAGAGGGGCTGTTAGAGAGAAGGGGGGATGTCAGCATTAAGGGGCGGGTTCCACCAGTTGTCCTAAGTTTCCTGCAGGCCCTAAAGCTTTATTCCCTCAGATTACTGGGGCAGAGACATTTGGACCTCTGATTTCTTTCCCCAACTTTGTTCCTAGAAGACAAGACAAGTCAGCATATGTTGAAGTCCCCTCTGCATGGTGCGGGCTGGTACCGTGGGTTCTGGCCTCAGAGCATAACCTGGGGAGATAACCACATGTGGGGGTGCGTCTGGTCTGTGCCAGATACAGTGGCAGGGAGAGGAAATTCTAAAGTGAGAACCCTCAGAGTGTGCATCTGGGGTGGAGCAAGGGTAAAGGGGGGGGGGGGGGGGGGGGAAGGGGAGGGGGTGTTACTGGGTGGGAGGGTTGGATGGGATGTTCTCACAGGTGCCGCCAACTCTTGGGAGCCTGCTGGGCCTGGCACTAGGAGTCCCATCCTCTAGGGAGAGCCCTTTGCTGGTTCCATACCAACGGGTTTGTGTGTACCTCTGGGGAGCCAGTGGGGGAGGGTGCCAGCCTAGCCTGGGGCTCTGGGCCTCCTGCTCTGCCGTCTCCTGCCCTGCGGTTCTGACTGTCAGCCAGACTGCGATGAGGGTGAGTGGGGCCAGGCCAAAGCTGAGGGGACTGCAGAGCTAAGCTAGGTGCTATTTAATGTTGATGGAGCTCTCTTCCTTCAGATCCCTCTGGTCACTTGTCACGAAGGGGACTGGAGAGATCCACTGAGGTGGCTCAGAGTAGCTCTGTTCCTGGGGGCTGACTCCTGCTGGCACAGTTGGACTGTGTCTGGTATGGGTGCTCCAGCTGGGGGGCAGGGCCTTGACCCACATGGTGGTACGTTGCTCTCTGTGGTCCCCTAGGTAGGCACCTGCCTGAGGCCTGCTTAGAATGGAGAAGGGACGTTTGTGGGGCTTGGGACTCTGGGCCCAGGATTTGCCCTCTTTTGGTATCTTCACCATGTCAGGACCGCAGAGGTAGAGCCGTGCTGGGAAGCCTGGTGGGTTGGGAGTCGATGGGACTCTCTTACCCTCCACCCCACACCCAATCTCTAGGTGATAGTATGAGGCCAAGAAGCCACACTTGGATGGGGAGTTAGTATAGGGCAAAAGAATAAGGAGAGTCTCTGGAAGCTGGATTCTTAAGAGAAACCCAGAGTTTTGGACCTGGCTGTGCCCTGCCAGTGTGGCTGGGATCACAAACTCACAGACTGTCTTGCAAAGCCCACCTTTGCTGCTGGTTGAACTGGATTCTTTCCCGTTGCTTGCTCCCCGTGTTTGTGGACAAGCCGGCCCTGCCTCTGCCCAGCTCTGTCTGGGCCCTGGGTTCCCAGAAGAATCCTGGTGAACTCCAGACTAACCGGCTTCCTTCCATAGGTGCCCCTCCCACCCCAACCTGCGTTCCATATGAGCTGGCCAGTGAAACCTGGCTTCTGCTCCTCAACCACACCACCCCCTGCCCCTGTGCCTGCCCCCAGTGTTTCCCTGGGGAAAACAGCAGCTTGAGTGGAGAAGATGGAGACATAGGAGTTCCCAGGATGATCACCTGAGCAGGGGCCAAGGAATGGGGGTCTTGGGGCTTCGACTGGGGGCTGGAAGATGGGACCCAGGCAGTAGGCGAAGCCACCAAGGTCTGGGCCTGTTAGGTGGGCTCAGCTGCCAGGCAGCTGTAAACCACCGTCAGAGTCCTGAAAACTGGGGTGTGGGCCCCCCCTTTTTACCTGCACTGCCTTTCTGGTTTTCCGTCTCCTGGGCTGTCCTGGAGAAGCCATGAACTCAAGTTTCGGAGTCTGCCCCAGCCCACACCCCTACAGTCATCTGTGCACCATAGGTAAGGTGCAGGTGCAGGGGATGCTCCCTCCCGGAGAGGACCCTGGAGCGGACACCCGGAGGCCAGCAAGTGTTCGCCGGTGTCCGTGGGAGTGGAGGTTCACTGCCACAGGATGGATTTCCCAGGGGAGCCGGCAATCTCTCTGTGTGGGGGACCCCAGAGGGCCCCTGGTGACACTCAAGAGTTGCTGCTACTGCCGCCTTCCAGTCTTTGTGTCCTGAGCAGGGCTGTTCTCAAGGCTGGCCTGTGAGTGCCTTTGGTGATGGGCACCCTCTGCAGGGTGCTGGGCCATGTGGATGCCTGACAGCAGACATCCTCAGTGATGTCTTGCTGTCCATCCAGGCAGGTTATGGACCTCCCTCCCTCCCCCCCCCCCCCCAAAGAAACGAGAGGGGTGGGTTCTTTTTTTTTTTTTTTTTTTTAATTTTTTTTCAATGTTTATTTATTTTTGGGACAGAGAGAGACAGAGCATGAATGGGGGAGGGGCAGAGAGAGAGGGAGACACAGAATCGGAAACAGGCTCCAGGCTCTGAGCCATCAGCCCAGAGCCTGACGCGGGGCTCGAACTCACGAACCGCGAGATCGTGACCTGGCTGAAGTCGGACGCTTAACCGACTGCGCCACCCAGGCGCCCCTTGTGGGTTCTTTTTTATTGACATCTTATCATGCCTTGATGACTGCCCCATCATTACCTCCTATTTCTGCAAGAGGTCAGCAAAACACATCTGCTTCAGCCGTCTGAATTCCAGGCGCCCTGCCGGGTTCTATTAGCACGGGCTTTACTTTACCCAGCCGGATCGCTAAGCCTGGCCTTTCTCTGGTCTCCTCATCCCCTCCAAGCACCTGGTATTTCTTTCCTCTCTCAGTCCTTAAAGGGATATAGGGTGCTTTCTGATTGGTTCTGTAGGCATAAGTCTGGTGTTGAGTAGAGACTTCAGCATATGGACCAGTGAAGAACACTTGGTTTTGGCTGGAATCCTGTCTGTAAAACGGGATTATTATTACTCTCTGGGGTTGGCATGAGGTTTAAATGAGCTCTGTCCAGCATCTTCTTCCTTGGGCAGCACCTAATAATGTACCTGTTAGAGTCTTCTCTTTGTCCCCTGGCTCACATACCTGAACCCAGGTACCAGGCATGTGGTACCTTGCCCAAGGCAGGTGGGGGGGCAGGCGCGTGGTATTCAGCAGGGGCGTTTCCAGTCTTGGCATTAACCAGGAGGCTCACGGTTTTGTCTCCCTCCACAGCCTGGACGTGTCTCCTCAGGTAGAACCTGACCCAGCTGCTCTTCCTCACCACCTCCCCTGCTCCCCCTGTGCTACGGCCCCCCCCACTCCTGCTCCCACCGCTGCTCCCATGCTAAGCACTAACCTTTTTGCAGCCGCCTCCCCCGCTGCTGCCACTGCTGCTGCCGCCTCCGCCGCCCCTGAAGCCACCCCATCTGGATTCTTGGGTCTCACCAACCCGTTCCTCACCTCCATGCAGAGCAACCCTTTCTTCGAGGAACTCATAGCCGACATAGCACTAAACTCTCCTTCACCTGCTCCCTCTCTCCCCAGTGCCTCGAGGGCCAGCCCCACCCCCCTGGCCTCCCCTGGGAAAGCCCCGCCTGAGTGGGACGACACCTTCAACGTCTTTGCTGCCAGCAGGCTGCGTCCAGAGGCCAGGAGCAAGATCCTGGCCCCTGCAGGAGTGGGGCTGGAGGTGACTGGGCTGCAAGACCAAGGCCGTGGGGCCATGACAATGAAGGCAGCTGAGCCCCGGGGGGACCCTGGGGGAGGAGGAAGAGGTGGGAGCAGCGTGTGGCTGGAGCCCAGGGTTCCTCTGGACTTGGGACTGGACCGCCAGAGCAAGAGCACGGCTGACCTGGGGCCCCTTGGGTCGATAGGGGCCGGCCTGCCCTCTACGTCAGCCCAGCTGCACCCGAGAGCCTCAGACTCTGAAGCAGACAGGGAGCCACCAGCCCCAGGAGGGGAAGCAGGGCAGAGTCCAGCAGACAGTGCGACGTCTCTGTTTAGCTCCCCAGAAGTGATCAGTGTGTGGGAAAGACTGCCTGGCCCAGACGACGCCCCTGAGGGCAAGGACGAGGCATCCCAAGGCGAAGGCCAGCTTTTGCATGAGCTCAATACAGTGGAAGATTCATGGCCTTGGGATGTGGTCACCATTTCTCCTGCAGCTGAAATGTCTTCACCGGTCCTGCGGGGAGAGCCTGATGAGCTGCCTCCTCCCCAGATGCAGCCAGAGTCACCAGAAGCTGTGAGCCCCAAGGGGAGTGAGGGGCCTCCCCCACCGGAGCTGGAGCCAGAGCCTGAGCCAGAACCCAAACCTGAGCAGGTGTTGGACAAGGAACTGCAGCCCAGCAGGCCACCTCCCAAGCCACCACGCCTCTTCACACCCTCAGATTCTCAGGAGGAGGAGGAGGCGGCCACGGCAGCTGCTGCAGGGGGGCTGAGAAGCAGGGGGGCAGAGACTGGAGGAGAAGACGACCTCCCAAGCATGCTGGTTGCTGGTCCACAGGAGGCCAAGGAGGAGGGCGAGGCCCCTGGGTCGGAGTCTGACAGCCATTCTTCCAGAACCCTGCTGAGTGGGCCAGGCCTGGAAGACGTAGTGGAGGGTGCCAGCCCTCCTGTGTCTGGGCCCTACTTATCCCTGCCCACTAGCTGCCCTGAGGGTCCTGCCCCCATACCCCATTACTCAAAGAGCTTGGCTCCTCAGAGTCAGCAGATCCGGGAGGCTCCAGAGAAAGGAGGGAGCCCTGAGGGTCCTGAGGCCCAGACCCAAGGACCAGTGGGAGAGGGGCTTGGGCCCTTGCCAGGCAGCTCCCAACACACTGACCTCTGGGCGTCAGAGGAGGATGCCTTGAACCCCTTTTTGTCTCAGGGGAACCAAGACCCCCCCAGTCTCCCGTCCACATCCCCTCCAGGGTCCAGGGAATCTTCCATCCTCTCTGGTCCAGAAGAGCTGCCCACGCCCCCAGAGCCTGCTTTTCCACCGCCCCCTCTCCCGTCCTGGGCCGGCCACCGCCATGGGGAGCCCAGCCCTCCATGCTCTCCTCTGCCTGGAGCTCGGCCCCTGACTTCTTCCTCCCCACCCCCTGGGGAGCCAGCCTCCTCCCCTGGGGGCTCCCCTGCCCCACTTGGGGAGGACCACGCTGCAACCACCCCAGCCTCCCCGCTTGTGCTTCTGCCCTTGGAGACACGACCAGCTGAGGAGCCACAACCCAGTGCCAGGTGAGCGGTGAGCTGCCACCCTGAGAATACACTGCAGGAGGAGATGGGTGGAGGGGGGCAAAGCAGCCCAGGGGCTAGGATGTTCACATTCCAGCCTCAGTCCTTCCAGGGGCAGATGAAGGGCTCCTTTACCCTGAAGCAGGATAGGGGAGGCTTTGAAGAAAGGAGCCCTTCTGTGGTACCTGCTCTGAAGCTGTCTCCTCCTTGGATCCTCGGGCAAGCAGAGGTGCAGGGGGTGAAGAATGGAGTGGGGAGAGCCAGTGTGGGCTGGCAGGGGAAGGGGGATGAGAGTTCAGGCATTCAGCTGCAAGGGAAGCTGGGTACTTGTCAAATGGGGGCCACATCCTCTGCAGCAGGCCCAGGGGAACAGGCTGTGGGAGGCAGAGAAACAGAGGAGGGACCGATACAGAAGTCCGTCGGAGAGAAAGCCCAAGAGCTATTTAGAGGACAGAAGAAAAACAAAAATACTCCCTCACTCAGAAGAAAGGGTCTGTAACCCCTTCAGGTGCCTCATTGGTTTGCATCTGTGCCTTTTCAGGGGGTGGTCCTGATGTGCTTAGGACTGTGTGGAGTGGACACTGGATGCCTGTGTGACTGTGGTCACCGTGGCATTGGCCTGTTTGGGGAAGAATGATGAGGCTGTGACCTCACCAGGTTGACTGGTGCAGGGTGACCAGAGCTGAGGTCTGGAGACACAGATCACTTGGGGTCAATGGGGAGCAGTGAAGTCCAGAAGGATGCTAGTGCTCTAGGAGCCCTGAGTGAAGAAGTGGAGGGAGTAGAGGAGGCTGCTTTTTCTGCTGAACAGAGCAGAGTGAGAGTCTTGAGGAGCAGGACGGGCTCCTGGACTAGGGCCCCCAGCCTGCTGGCTCATACATTTAGTCTTCCGAATTCACTGAGCATCCACTGTGTGTCAGACACTAAACAGAGATCAAAGATATGCCCGGAGAGTTCCCAATCCAGTGAGCAAGACAGACATGCACCCATGAAGAGCTGGCCTGTGGGGCCCATGCTGATGGAGGAGAAATGGGAGGGAAGGAATCTGGGCTACCCTTGACTGCTGTTCCAGTGGTAGGTGGTGAGGGAGAGGGGGTGGTTACAGCTTCCTTGCTCTGATGACAGTGTCCTTACCTGGCCCTACTGTATTCCAGCCTCACTTATAATTATACTCACTACCTTTAGGAAGCTTTATTCCCTTCAGGGCTGGCTTCATGTCGAACTCAGCATGTTCCTTCATCATGAAGTAGATGGGCCAAGTAGAGCTATCCCCATTTCTCAGATGAGGAAAAGGGAGTCCTTGAGAGCTATGGGGTACAGGGTCCCTCTGATGTGTGGGGGCAACCAGATTGAGAGCCCAGGACCCATTCAGGGTTTCTTTATGCCACCCCTCCCCAGGCACAGCCCATAGGTAGCATTAGAGCAGCTTTTAAGTTCCCATCCCTAATGCAAACTCTTAGGTGGGAAGAGATAGGTTGTTTACTGCTATCTGCCCCTTGCCTGGCCTCTCTACCACTCTTCCCAGGTTGTGAGACTGAATCCATGGCCCTATCCTGAGTAGCAGAGTTGACTTCTCTGGGTCTGGGCACTCCTTCCTCCAATGGAGCTCAGGGCCTTGGGCTAAGCCATTTTGCTTCCTACTTCTGAACAGTCCAAATTCTGGGGGCAGGTTAGTTGATTTGAGGGCCTGCTGCTTGCAGTTTGCATACCTGTCACAGGTACAGGGTGCTGGGGGATCCCAGAGCAGGGTCACTTTAGTCAGCTTGGGGGAGTCGGGAAAGTTGCCCAGAGGAAGTGGCCTTGCATAGCTTTGAAACATGAATAGGAGTTAGTAGGCCAGCAGGTGAAGGGCCAGTGTTCCAGACAGAGGGACAGCTTTTATAAGAGCCTGCAGGTGAGAAAGAGCACATTTCCCGGGGTGTCGGCAGTGTGTGGGGAAGTAGAGACCCATCAGGAAAGGGCAGGGCCCATTAGTGTTAGAGATTGTGTTTTCTTATCTGATCTAGAATGGTAAAGGCTGTTTAAGCGTTGGAGAGGCTGAGCTAGCTCACAGTCCCATAGCAGTACAGGGCATGGTTGGAGGTGGGCAAGACTCCCTTGGAGGAGATGAGTTAGCAGTTGTAGCCGGAGGAAGTTTAGCTAGCACTGGCTCGGAGAGGAGGGGATGGGGTGAGAGAAGATGAGAGGGAGCAGGGCTTGATTTTTGTTAGTCCTGGAGCTGAGTGGGGGTGGGGTGGGGTGGGGGAGGAATCAGAGGGATTCCCAGGTGTCTGACTGGAGCCACCCACTGCTGGGAAGGACACAGAAAAGGACAGACAGGACAGACATGGAAGGGAGTATGATGCACCTGAACTGGCCCCGGTGTGGAGTGAGCCAGCCTCCAATTGTATGTGAGCCGGAGCTTGGGGGTGAGGTCTGGGCTGGAGCTGGACATTAGGGGTTGTGGGAGCCAAGGTGAGGAGGGGAGAGATCCAAGGGCAGACTAGCAGTTAAGACTGAGGAGGAGACCGTCAGAGGTCAGAAAACCAGATGGAGGTCTTGGAGGGAAATGAGGGAGAGCAAGCCAAAGGAAGGAGTGGTCCAAGTGTGAACTCCACAGAGAGGTCAGTGAGTTGAGAACTGAGGGGTTGGTGGACTCAGCAGGAGCACTTCTGATGGGCCGGCGGGGCCAACGGCCCATTCTGATGGGTTGAGGAGTCACGAAAGGTAAGAACTTGCAGAGACAAAATGCAGTGTGCATGCTCTGGTGGGGCTGGGGGAGGAGGAAGGGGAGGTGGGGCATGACTCATGCGGAAACAGAGTCAAGGGAGGCCTGTGTAATTGCTGAAGGGAAGCAACCAGTAGAGAGAGGCGGGCAGCCAAGCGTTCTAGTTTGGCCAGGTCTTTCCTGGTTTGAGCACCCAAAGTCCCTCACCCTGGGAATCCTTAGTCCTGGGAAAATTGGGAAACTGGGAGAGTTGGTCAGATCCCTAGAGAAAGGTTGCAGTATGGAAGAGGCGGGGAGGATGGGGTGGGGGGGGTGGCCCTGGCAAAGACTGGCTGTAGGTGCAGAGAATGCTGTGGGCTGGCCTCTGCCATCCCTGTGAAGGGGCAGGTCTTCTGAGGGAGTAAAATGGAGAGGGCACAGGCAGTGAGGGAGGAGGAGGGGAGAGTTGCCGAGGAGTGCAGGGTGCAGCCGCCCCAAGGCTCTGGCTGTGTAGGGGACAGCCACCACCACGTGGTGGTTTGTGTCCAGCAGACTGCTGGCCCCCCAGAGAAGGTGGCCCCGTGTTTTCGCTGCACTGCCCATCCCTCCTCATAAGGCATCTCCTTTCTGTGTCTGCAGCCCCCACCCTGTGAAGCCCCTCAGTGCTGCCCCTGTGGAGGGCAGCCCAGACAGGAAGCAGCCTCGCTCCAGTCTGAGCACAGCTCTGAGCAGTGGGCTGGAGAAGCTCAAGACCGTCACATCGGGCAGCGTTCAGCCTGTGGCTCCAGCCCCCTACGTTGGCCAGACTGTGGACGCCAAGCGGCTGAAGGTGAGGCCCGGCAGGATGCCAGGGTGCGTCAGACCGGATGTGTGGTGCCATGGAGAGAGGTCTGGCGCCTGGAGGTCAGGAGCAGGGTGCCGGGCAGGGTGGAGCAAAGAGCGGGCCTGGTCCCCCACGCCAGAGCCCTGAAGCCAGTCAGGCTGTCTCTCGCACTGGAGACAGAGGCCGCTCCAGGGGCCTGTAGGAGTGAAACCCGGGTGTTGGTGGGTGGACAGGCAGGTAGGCCTGAGGCTGCCCTGCTCATTCTCATTCCTGGCCTCAGGACTCGGGTGTGCTGGACCAGTCGGCCAAGTACTACCACCTGACCCACGACGAGCTCATCGGCCTGCTCTTGCAGCGGGAGCGGGAGCTGAGCCAGCGGGACGAGCATGTGCAGGAGCTGGAGAGCTACATTGACCGGCTGCTGGTGCGGATCATGGAGACCTCACCCACACTGCTGCAGATCCCCCCTGGCCCCCCAAAGTAGCCTTCCTCACCCCTGCCCCCGGGAGGTCAGCGTGGACCCACTGCCCAAACAGGGCTTGCGCTGCCCTCCTTCCCGCTGAACTCACTCTCACCTGGGCAGGCTGCTGTCTGTCCTCTGTTGTCACTCCTTGCTCCTCTTCCCTTCCGCCTCCGTGGGGCTGCTGGAAGGGGGACCCTTTGGACTCCCATTGGAGGCATCAGGTTCCATGTACAACTTGTGTGTTTTGGGGAGCCCTCAGTCGTTCCCACCTGCCTATTTCCATATCCCTTAGTTTTAGGGGCTCCAGGGAATTGGAGCAAAGAATTTAGTACTCGAGGGGGAGCAGGGGTGAGCTGCAATTTGATGTGGCATCTGGGACATACTTTATTACCCCACAACAATGGTCAGTCATTTTGTCCAAAGCTAAACCCTTGTCCTCCTCATTTGTCTTCAGCCCCTGGAGGGCTCCTAGCATTACTGGGGCTGGGGCTGTGGCAGGAACCAAGTTGCCCATTTTGGAGTTATGGGCAACAGGAGTCTCATGTCTGTTCCCTTGAGAGCAAGGAGCCTGTATGGTCTGGTCTCATCTCTGCTGTGTTCTGACTTTCGTGTGTTTCCAGCTGTTTGCAGAACGAGTGCCACAGGGATGGATGGGGATGATGTGTGTTCTCCAGGCCCCCCGCCCTGCCCTCCTCTTCTGATCTTTCCATTGAGTGTCATGTGTGAATGTATGGAGAGCTGGGGCAAGTGTGGGGAGAGCACCTCCTCACCTGCCTCCAAGCTGGGGGCCCCTCCAGGCCTCAGGGCTTTGGGCTGCTTGTGTTTGGGGATCAAGCCTCCATCTTTGTTTTTGTTGCCTGTCCAGATGCCAAAACTCTGTGCTGCGGCAGGGTTTGCACTTTTGGAAACCAATTAAAATGTGCCTTTTGTGGGTGGGGTCAAGAGCCTCTGGATGCAGACCTCTCTCTCTCTGTTTGGTGTCCCCCTCCCTCCCTGTTGAGCACATGGGGCTGGATCTGTCAGAGCCCTGGACATGGGAGAGGAGGATGGTGAGACTCGCTGCACCCTGTGCCCCTCCCCCAGAGTTCAGTTAAGGGTCTGGCGAAGCTGCCACTGCTCCTTTAACTTTCCTGCCACCTTCTCTTCCTCCCTCAACCCCATTTGCGGAGGGTCCTGGGATAAAAACTACATTCTGGAAGTGGGAGGTCCCACTCTGCCCATACTTAGGAAAAAAGCCTTTGTTGCTCTCCTCTCCATCCACTGGCTGCTCTCCCAGCCTGTCCCTTCTGCCCCATGGCCTTGCCTGGCTTGGCTGCAGTGCACTTTGAAATGAAGTGTCTGTCTTTTGGCCCAGCCCTGGTTAGCTTGCAGAAAACATGGCCGGCTTCCCATGGCATCTACAGGGAACCTTTAGTGGCTCGCGTGCCCTGATTTAGCAAAAGTTTTGGGGTAAGGAGGTACTGAAGGAGGATACTTTTGGCCCAGAGAGGAGGTGAGAGCTCGTCTGGAATTACCTCTTCTTCCTGAGAGAGCCTATGGGATCTTTCCGACAGCCTTGGAAGGACATGTGCTCTGTGGGTGATGTCTTCTGCCAGGATGAAGCAGAGGAGCCCCGACACATGGGGGAAAGCCCCTGTAATGTTATCTACCTTAACGATCACTCATCAAAGCTGAGGAAGTGTCCTCAGGTGTCCAGATCTTGGGTCATGGTTTTTTTGGGGGTCAGTGGGGGTTGGGTAGGTATCTCTTCTGGGGGAAGGGGAGCACTCCTCTACTATGTATTCTTCCGGGCTCTATTCATTACCAGCCCTGACCCTGATCTTCCACTCATCCTTGATTGTGGGCCTCCAAAATGCCCAGGGCAAGGATGTCTTCAGAAGAGCTTTGAGTTGAAGCCCAAGGTTCTTGTTGGATGTTTCTGCTCCTGGCCACGACTTGGAGAGTTGCAGGTGGGGTGGGCAGAGAGCAGGCACAGTTCTGCTTTGCTGTTTGTCTTCCTAGTTGTAACTCCTGTTTATAAAGAGCTTGTTCTTCATGTTTTGAGCACTTTATGAAGAATAAAAAGTTCATATACTGCAGGTGGCTCTATTGTGTTCCTGTTTTGACAAACGTATGAAGGAGGCTTCCTGGGGGAAAAGGCGGGTAATGGGGTTTTGGATGTCACTGCCCCCATCTTAACATCAGGGGCAGCAGCACAGCATTGACAGGTAGCATGGACTCGGTCTTTTCTTTGCCGAGATACCCACATTTATTGAGCACTGTGGGGGAATACAGAGGGTAAAAGACTTGATTCTTAATGTGAAACCACGTAGTCTAGTAGCAAATGATACAAATCCAAGATACAAATGGTTCTTCATAGCTAGCTAGAATCTCTCTCTAGCTTTAGGAATCGTCTGTTTCTTGTGGGTTTTGTTGGTGGATGAGGAACTGGCTGCTACAAATCATGCATTGTCCAGAAAGACATGAGCAGGCATGAGCCAATACTGCACCTCACTTTGAGACTAGGGAGACCCAAAGTGGGATTCCCTAGGATCAAAACTATTTCTACTTCCCTCTTGGGTAGCTTCCTTCCCTTCCTGCCAGCCTGACACACTGACCAGATAATTCATCTGGGAATCTTCTACTCCTTTCTGCACAAGTGTGTTTATTATCCTTGCTTGCATCCTGTTCTACGATATGCAGCACTCCTTCTTACCTAACGTCCTTGTAGTGCTTAATAAACATTACTGAACCCCACTCCCCACTCCCACTTCTCTTCCTGCCTGGGAATTAGGCTGAGGAGGATCTTCCTTAGTTGGGCAAAGGAAGTGGAAGCCGCCAGGGCTCTGAAGCTCCAACTATTTAATTCACACAGTCAATACATATTTGAGTCCCTGTTGGTAGTCCTCCCAAGCCTGGCACTGAGGACTCAGCAGTGAATCAAAAGGTCATACTTCCTGTCTCGTGGACCTAACTAACAGTGGGAACCACATAGGCAAAGCCGTAAATAATTAAAAGTGCGAGGGCTGCAAGGGAGAAGTGCTGGATACCAATAGGAGCATATAGCGGATTTTGTGGAAGTAGGGTGATGGATCGGGAAATACGATGTTTAGGCTGAGGTCAGGAGAGCCAGAGTCAGGCAAAGACAAAAAAGTTAAGAGTTTTCTGGGTACAGAATGTTCAAGGGTCAGAGGTGGGAAGCACCCCAGCATGTTCCTGTACTCAGTGTCAGGATGGCTGGAGAGCACAAGGGGAGGGGCAGGGTGGCGGCAGAAGAAACTGCATGAAGACTCCGCAGTGCAAGTCTTTGCAGGAAGCCTTTCGAGGTTAACCCGGAGCCTTTGCGCATCTGGTCCCGGGTCGGACCCGCGAGTAGGGCTCTTTCGGACTAGAGCTCCGGGAGCGACGCCCTCCGCAGCAAGTGAAACTTCTAGGGGCAGGTAACCAGCGAGGGGGAGCCCTGTGGCCCCCTATCGGGACCTTAGAGTCGTACACGCACGCTTTTCCCATATTGCCTAGCCCTTCAGAACTGGCAGCAGGAACGGAGATCGGGTTTGAGTCAGTTCAACTCTCCGCAGTCTAGGGTTGGCAAGCGCCGTGACTAGAAAAACTACACTCCCCACAATCCCTTGCGCCCCCGGCTCGCTGCGGTTGCTTATGGCCAATCGGGAGAAGCAGCTGTGGCGGGGGCCGAGGAGGGACATTTTAAAAGGGCCGGAGATTGCAGGCGTCAGTGGTCATGGCGGATACAGCGACTACAGCATCGGCGGCGGCGGCTAGTGCCGCTAACACCTCGACCGATGCACCTCCTTTCCAGCTGGGCAAACCTCGCTTCCAGCAGGTGAGGACGGAGCTATGGTCTGAAGGTCGGCGGGTGGCACAGGGAGGGCGGCACACTCCTCTCCAAAATCCCCTTTAGTCCTGGGGTCCTCCGACCCGCGGCCACTGGGGAGCCTGCAGCTACTGCCTCGGGGACCTCGACCACAGCCATCCCTTTCCCATTGGCGAGCAGAGTGGGCGAGGACTCCCACTTTGGCTCCCTATTGGCCGCCGGTGCCGTCACTCCTCGGTTGCCCGCTCCCTCCAGCCTTTCCCGCCCGAGGCGCTCTGTGATTGGCCACTGACAGTCGCGGCCAGGAATCCGGGCGCCCCGGGTCCGAGCGGCTTCTGCAGGGTCGCTTTGAGCTGTGCAGCCAGCCACTCGCGGCGGAAAGTTCGAGCCCGGCTCTGGATGACAAGTTGGCGTGGCGGAGATGCCTTCTAACTTTCCCTGGGTGGGGATGACGTTCTTTCCGAGATGCTGGCGGAGCCCCTGGGCAGTGTCTGACCCTGCGGTCATGCTGCCAGCCCTTGACCCCAAGCCAGGTCCGCTGTGCTCGATGGTTTAGGGCCACGGGCCGAGGGGTCCCCGCGACCTGGCGACCCCTTTCCCCTCCAATGGGGGATTCGCTGATGCGAGTCGGCCGGCTGGTGCCCTGCCGGGGATGGAAGGAGGACGTGCGGGGAGAGCCGGGTGCGGAGGAAACGCTGTGTCATCCCCCGGGGCCGCGGGCTGTTGGAAGAGTCCGCGTCCCTGGGAGCCCGCTTCAGCTCCTCCCCCGGAGCGACCTCCGAGGAAGGTCTCTGGGACCCGGGCCCTGGCGCCGCCGAGGGCTCGGCTCTTTGGACCCGGTCGGGCTCTTCGGAGCATGGTGACAGTGGCCTTTTTACCCGGGGACTCCCGACAGGGCGTGACTAACTCGTCCTCGGCCACGGAGATGGGGATCGAACCCATAGCCTGGACGTGCGACCAGTGCTGAAGGCTTGGAGGGGCCGTTCCCACGCTGCGGGCCGCCTCGTACCCTCGTTCCTCCACTGCCTCCAGCCAGCGCGGAGGAAGTGGACTTTATTAGGAAAAGGGCAAAGAGGCTCGGCTGAAGTGAACTGGGTTTGCCTTGGGTGGGGGGCAGCGGAGGCGGACAGAAAGAAGTTTGCAGGAAGAAAGGAAATTGTACAAGGTCGGTGAGGTGGTGGATTTTTTGTGTGTGTTTTGTGGGTTTTTTGTTTTGTTTTGTTTTGTTTTTTGGTGGTAGTGGTTGTGTGGGAGAGGGACTGGTTCCTGCAAAGTGGTGCACCGAGCTTCACTGATACTTAAGGAATTAAGCCCGAGCCTTCTGAAAACAATGCCCTCACTGTTTTAAAACAGGACTTTCATTCCTTAAAAAAAAAATTAAGCCATCTCAGCATGTAGGTGTCAGAGCAAGACTGGCATCTTCCTGCCAGCGTAGGGTGCTGTCTAGGAGGAGACTGTCAGGGGTGCCTCTCCCAGAACTTGAATGACCCTTCTTTTGGCTGGCCCCCTTTCCCAGCCCTCCACACACGTACCACTCATCCTTTAAGGATCAGCTAGGCCTCCTACTCTGGAAACACTTCCTCTCTTCTTCCATATATTACCCCTGGTGGGACCAGGTCACTGACTCTTTCCTGACCCCCCTTTTTGGCCACCCCAAGTGGGATCCTCTTAGGTTAGCCTTTAGTGACAGTCTGTCTGTGTTGCTCTAATACTTGTTCTTCTCACCCCTTGTGTACATCTTTTGAGAGAAGGGGCTGGTCTTGCCCTCCTTTGTCTCTGTCTTACCCCGAGGTGGGGCTAGACACATGGTGATGTGCTGAATAAAGACTTGTGGGTTGTCTTTTTCGGGGACCTGTTCTGGGACATTCAGTCACACAACACACAGTTATTGAGAACTTCCCAGTGGCTTTAATGACTGAGCCCTTTGCTGTGATCACCGCTGGAACCATATATGCACATTTGAAATTACTCCAGTCATTGCTGGTATCTGTTTTTGGCACCGCTCTTGAGGGCAATAAAAGTGTTTGTTGTATTTGCTTTGGCAGCAGCCCTCCTCCAGCGTAGTGACTTGCATAAAGCATAGTACAAGTGATTGTCCATGTTAAGGAACTTCCCACCGTTGCCCATGCCCCCTCCTGCTCCTTCCACACCACTCCCTGCTGTGTAAGCAGCCCAACCTGCCACCCAGTTGACTCCCAAGAGACCTGCGAGTCCCCTGCATACTTCCCTTTCCCTCACCCTCTAAACACAACCAGAGGCCCAGTGTTCTCGTCTCTTGAAACAGCTCTCAAATTCACCGGATTCCCTGCTGGAATCCTGGATCAAGCTGCCATTATCTATCTCCTGAGCCACTGTGGAAGCCTAACAGGTCTCCCTGCTTGCACTCTGGCCCCCTTCCAATCCCATCCTTCTTTCACTTGGCAGCCTCAACAACGCAGGTTGATCAGGTGACTCCCTCCCCTCCCCCCACCACACACTTAAACACTCTCCAGTGGCTTCCCCTCCTTCTGAAATAAAGACCTCCCTTTTGAAGAGGCCCCAAAAGCCCACATGGCCCACCCATGCTGACTTCTTCTTCCTGAAATCAGACTCCCTCCTTCCCCCTCTCTCCTATCACACTGGCTGCTTTCAGCCACTTGAACTCTGAGTGGTTCATAATCCGGGGCCCAATTCCCAGAGCCCACGCCACGGACACCACCCTCAGTCCCCAACTAGTCTCATCGCTTTCTTCAAGACTGGGTGCAGGGAGTTCTCTTCTTACTCCCTAGAGTCGCCTCAGGACCCTTCTTTCCATCCTTCAAAGTTCTCTGTGCAGGAGGGCTGGGGAATAAAGGACACTGACCAGTGTCAGAGGGTGAAGAGAGATGGCTTGCCCTGCTGGGCTTTGGTCTGTGACCATCTTTCTTCCCATAAGATGATGATAACAGCCAAGCATCGTTCCAGGCTTTTGGCATATTGGCTTATTTAATTTTCACAACAACTCCGTGAGACAGATAGGTGAGGAAGCTGCCACACACACAGATTAACTCACTTCCCAGGCAGCCTGGCTCCAGAGTCCTTGTTTGTTGGTTTATTGTTAACATTTTTTTTAGTGTTTATTTATTTTTGAAAGAAAGAGAGAGTAAGGGAGGGGCAGAGAGAGAGAGGGAGACAGAGGATCTGAAGCAGGTTCTGGGCTCTGAGCTGTCAGCACAGAGCCCGATGTGAGGCTCAAACCCACTAACTGTGAGATCATGACCTGAACCGAAGTCAGACGCTGAAGCAACTGAGCCACCCAGGTACCTCTTATTGTCAACCTTTTTATTAAGGTTTTTAGACTTTCAAAAGTGGAGACAGTCATCAAAGAAGAGCCCACCCATCACTGAGCTTCAACAATTGCCACTGTGAGGCTAGCCTCATTTCATGTATATGCCCCCATCCCAAACAATGAATTTAAAAAAAAAATTTTTTTTTTTACATTTATTTATTTTTGAGAAACAGAGTGAGACAAAGCATGAGCGGGGGAGGGGCAGAGAGAGAAGGAGACACAGAATCTGAAGCAGGCTCCAGGCTCTGAGCAAGCGGTCAGCACATAGTCTGATTCAGGGCTCGAACCCACAAACTGTGAGATCGTGACCTGAGCTAAAGTCGGACGCTCAACTGACTGAGCCACCCAGGTTCCCCCAATGAATTATTTTAAAGCAATGCCCAGACAACCCATCATTTCATTGTACCAGCTAGTAGATAGCTGTAAAAAATAAGGACTTAAAAAAATGTTTATTTATTTACTTTTGAGAGAGAGAAAGAGCAGTGAAGAGCCTGATGTGGGGTTTGATCTCATTACCATGAAATCAAGAGTCAAATGCTTAACTGACTGAGCCACCCAGCCATCCCAGGACTTTTTCTAAATAATTTTTTTTTTTACTTCAGAATAATTTTTTTCCCATTAAATAAAGCTTTGGGTATTTCATAATCCCAGTTTTATTTATTTATTTTTATTTAATAATTATTTTTTAAATTTATATCCAAGTTAGTTAGCATATAGTGCAACAATGATTTCAGGAGTAGATTCTTTAATGCCCTTTACCCATTTAGCCCTTACCCCAACCCCTCCAGCAGCCCTCTGTTCTCTATATTTAAGAGTCTCTTATGTTTTGTCCCCCTCCCTGTTTTTATATTATTTTTGCTTCCCTTCCCTTATGTCCATCTGTTTTGCATCTTAAAGTCCTCATATGAATGAGGTCATATGATATTTGTCTTTCTCCAACTAATTTTGCTTAGCATAGTACCCTCTAGTTCCATCCACGTAATTGCAAATGGCAAGATTTCATTCTTGATTGCTGAGTAATACTCCATTGTATGTATGTACCACATCTTCTTTATCCATTCATCTGTCAATGGACCTTTGGGCTCTTTCCATACTTTGGCTATTGTTGGTTGATAGTGCTGCTATAAACATTGGGGTGCATGTGCCCCTTCGAAACAACACACCTGTATCCTTTGGATAAATCCCTAGTAGTGCAATTCCTGGGTTGTAGGGTAGTTCTACTTTTAATTTTTTGAGGAACCTCCATACCGTTTTCCAGAGTGGCTGCACCAGTTTCTTCAGAATATTTGTAGATTTATGGAAGTCAAAAAGCACAGAATTCCTGTATAACTCTCACCTAGTTTCCCCTAATGTTATCATCTCATGGTACAGTTGACAACTGACCATGGTACAATTGTCAAAACTGAGTGTTGGAACATTACTATTAACTATACTCCCAAACTTTATTGGATCTCACTATTTTTTACACTAATATTCCTTTTTCTGTTCCAGGATCCAATCCATGATCCCACATTACATTTAGTTTTCATGTCTCCTTAGCCTCCTCTGGTCTATGACAGCTTCTCAGACTTTCCTTGTTTTTGATGACCTTGGCAGCTTTGAGGAGTACTGGTCAGGTATTTTGTAGACTATCTCTCAATTTGCTGTCTCTCATGGCTAGACTGAAGTTATGCATTTTGGGGGAAGAATATCACAGATGTGAAGTGCTTTCTTTCTCACATGGTATCAGAGGGTTTTTTTTTATTTTTTAACATAACCACAATACCATTAACACACCTAAAATTATTGTTTCTTAACATCTTCAAACTAGTTGCTATTTGTCTTAGTCTGTTTGGGCTGTTATAACAAAATACCATAGATTGAGTAGCATACAAACAATATAAATGTACTTTTCACTGTTCTGGAAGCTGGAAGTTCAAGATCAAGGTGCTGGCAAACTGATGAAAGCCAGTTTTCTGGTTCATAGATAGCAGCACTTTGTAGTTGCAGCACTGCATGACTTAAGGGTAGAGAGATCTTCGTGGGGTCTCTTTTATAAGGGTACTAATCTTGTTCATGAGGGTTCTGCCCTCACTACCTCAGTATCTCTCAAAGGCCCCACCACCTAATACCATCACTTAACCTCACACTGGAGGTTAAGCTTCAACATATGACTTTTGAGGGGACACAATATTGCACTATTCACATTTCTGTGATTATCACATCATGTTTTAAATAATTGATTTGTCTGAATCAGGAACATACATATATGTTCCATACATTATATTACATTATATTTGACTGATAAGCCTCTTCTAATCTATTGGTTCTCCTTCTCTTTTTTTTTTTCTTTTTTTTTCCCATTTGTTGAAGAAACTAGATTGTTTGCCTTGTAGAGTCCCTCATTCTGAATATGGCTGATGGCTGATCTGTGGTATTATTTAACATGTTCTTCTGTCCCCTGTTGTTCCTATAAACTTGAAGTCCGTGCTTGAACCACTGCGCCATATTGCTTGGTGAAGGGGAGAAAGATAATAGGACGGCTCCTGGGGAAGCTCTATGACCTGACTGTGCTCTCTTTCCTCCTCCTTTTCTGCTCATTTCCTCTTCTGAAGTTGTTTTTTCTTTTCTTCGGGCCCAGACACCATTTTGGCAAGTCAGGTCCTAGGACAGGGAGCTAACATATGTGCTTCTTCCCATTTGCGTTTCAGTCTATCCAGATCCAGAAATAAGTTGTGTTTTGTTTTTAAAGTTCCTTTTACTCTTCCTTTGCCTGAGTCATTTACCTAGCTGACTGGGGGTGTGAGTGTGCTGTGTTTGTGCATGGGAAATCCAGAAATCCACTGAGGCAGCAGAGCAGATGGGTTGCACGAGACTCCCTCGGGGGAGGAGGAGCTGGCTGGACAGGAAAGTGCACTCTTCACTTCTAGGAAGAAAGCTGTGTGTGGGCTGAGAGTTGGAAGGCAGTAGGGAGATTTCTTATGGAGTTTGCCTGAACTCAAGTTCCAGGATGAAAATGCCTTGCAGGTAGTTATGTTTTAATTGTTTACATCCTATAGTGTAAACTGGAGAGTGACTGTTTCCGAGGCTGGTCCTGGAGCTGGTTTGTGCTGTGGACAAGGTCAACACCTTCTAGTCCAGTGGCTCTCAATCCCTGCTGCACATTTGAACCACCTGGGCAGGGTTTTAAATGGACACCAATGCCTGGAGCCCACCCCAGCCAATAGAATTTGAATCCCTGAGTGGAAGACCTTGTTTGGGGATACCCAGGTCGTGCAGCCTGGCTGAGGACTACTGAGCTGGCCCAGCCTTTTTGCCTTTGGGCTATAGGTTCAGTGTGTATTTTATTCCTGATCTGGAAGAGCCCTGACTTAGAGGTCTGGGTATAGAAGGACAGTCAGTTTCTTTCAGGCCTTGGCCCTCAGCTGCTGCTCCCTAACCGCCTCTCCCCAGAGGGTGTAGAGGTGAGACTGTCTGTGCTGCAGGTCCTGCTGAGAATGAGATGACTCACCTCTCTTGGGAAGGGAAAGAGAAGGAATCACTGGGCTGACTCATTCTTCCGGTAAAGAACAAGGAAAGGAAAAACATCCACGATTGATTGGGTAAAGATGGGGGCTGAATTTTGGAGGGGAGAGGAAGCCCATACATTTAAAACTTTTGAGAAAATAAAAATTAACTCAGACAGAGAAAGTAAAACCCTTTGTTGCCATTTTTCAGTCTGGGGAGGACAGACATATAAGCCCCCTCTCTACAAAGAATCAGTGTTTCTCACAAGGCTATAAAGTTTCCCAATGACTTACTTCTTTGAACACTACTCTTCCATACTCGCTGAGAAATCGCATTCTCCAAGATCATAGATTGCCAGAAACTTTGCTCTTTAAAATAATGTCAGTAGGAATGAAACATCCACCTCTTGATAGGTGGGTCGAAGTCACTTTGACTTAGAGAACTAACCCAAGTGCCATAGTTTCTGGACATAACATTCCATATTTATCTTGATTTTATAGTTGCTAAGGAAACAAGATCCAGTGCCCATTTCTCAGTATAGACCTAGATGGACCCTTTACCTCATAGCTGTGCTTTGCTTTGAACCTATTAAAGCACCACATCATTTAAATTTTACTCTACCTTTCTCCAGAATTCTGTACTAACCCTATTTTCCCCTTTGTTTGGTGACATGCCCCATGGTTCCTCCACTGTGTGGCCTCTCCCTCGTTGCAGTGAGTCAGTAGATGTGACTTTGTCAGACTATGTGTTTGTCCCTGGGGGTCTTAGGCTGATTGGATTAGTACACTGTCATCTGTGCTTGCGATTTATAACTCAGAACTCCTTTCCTGAATCTCAGGCCTATCTTTCCAGTGTTTATTGAAATTACATCTGGAAGGCCTTTTAAGTATTTCAAACTCACATGACCAATACAGAACTTTTATCTTCCCCTCCACTAAGTCAGTATGCTTCTTGTTTTCCTTGTCCTGGTTAATAAGCATTAGTATCTAACTAGAAATCAAGGCATTATCCATATTCTGTTCTTCTTCATTCCCCCAGTCAGTCAGCCAGCCCCTTGTTCTACCCCAGGACCCAGCGCAGTGCTGGGCACATAGTAAGTCCTGAGTAGCTATTTGGTGAATGAATGAATAAAACCACAAGTCTGGTAGTTGCTTTTCTTTTAATTTTTAAAAATTTCTACTAGATGATACGTTTGCTTAGGTCTTGGGATGGATCTATATCTCTGTTTGCCTTGCACTTCTCAGCTTGGTTATTTGCACATAGTAGGTATTTAATGTATATAGGTTGGATAAATACAATAATATAGCTAGTTCCCCAGGTAACTAAAGTGATTATTTTTTCAAATTTAATTTTATTTATTTTGAGAGAGAGAGAGAACAAGAGAGCGCACATAGGGGAAGGGGGGAGCAGAGAGATAGCAAGAGAGAGAATCCCACGCAGTCTCTATATTGCCAGCCCAGTTTGGGGCTTGATCTCACAATCATGAGATCAGACCTGAGCTGAAATCAAGAGTTAGATGCTCAACTGCCTGAGCCACCCAGGTGCCCCTACAGTGATTATTTAAAAAAAATATATCAGAACATTCCGGTCAAACCCTATCTGTTCTTGGCCTTGCCCTCTTTTTTCTGAAATGTCTTTTATCACACTTCAGTCCCTCCTTTGGCTGACGGTGGTGCAGTTTCTGACTCTGGCCTTCATGCGTCAGAACCCTTGCTGATACCCTTCTCTGCTTGGTAAACTCGGCTGTCCACCCATTCCAGAGCCTCTGGGAAACCTCCTTGACTCATGAGGGATAAATCATCTGTGTCCCCACTGTACTTATAATGCTTCATTTAAGCTCTGGTCACAGTATTTTGTATTTATTTGTTTACTTGTGTTTCTTGATGGACTCGGCTTCTTGAATGTTTATCCAAGAAGCGTTCCCTGAGCCCAACTCAGAAGAGGGTGTAGATATCTGTGGAGCAAAATGTTTTTCCTGGGACTTTCTCTTAGTGGCTGGGTGGAGAGTGACACAGGGGACCAGCAGGGCTAGGACAGGGTGAAGACAGTGCCAGACCACAGGGCAGTCAGAAGCTAGACGTCTTCACCCACCATCTTCAAGAGGTTGCTTTACTCAGGCCCATCTTCCAGGCTCTCACCTCTGCCCCTGCTGCTCCTCTTCCTTCCTTGAGCCACCATCTGCCATACGTTTGTCCCTTTCAAGTCCTCTCCCTTCAGAGCCCTGCCTGGGCTCCATTCTCTCCAGGCAACCTCCAGGCCATAGACTGCTCACCTGCCCACTCATTCATTCTTGTGACAGGTGTGTTGCTGGAGCCCCTTCTAGGTATGAATCACGAGACCAGGAGCCAAGGAGGATGAGGAGATGGAAAGAACAGCCAACAGCCCACCTCCTTCAGGAGCTTATAATCAAGTAATATATTAGATAGTATTTTAAATTAAATATATTTTTTATTTTATTATTTTTTAAGGTTATTTATTTATTTTGAGAGAGACAGAGACAGCATGAATGGGGGAGAGGCAGAGAGAGAGGGAGAGAGAATCTCAAGCAGGCTCTGCACTGCCAGCATGTGCCCAGTACAGGGCTCGAACTCATGAAACCGTGAGATCACGGCCTGAGCCGAAACCGAGAGTCAGACGCTTAACCGACTGAATTAAATATATATTTTAAAAATAGAATATTACTTTTATGTATTATATATAATGCTGATTTTTTTTCATTTTAAAAAGAAATTAAAACCATCCATATTCCTATTACTCAGAGACAATCTCTCTTAACGTTTTAATGTATTTTCATATAACTTAAAATAATTCTCTACTTTTTATTTTGAAGTAGTTTGTATTACAGAAAAGTCGCAATAAGAATAAAGAACTTTCAGGGGCGCCTTGGTGGCTCAGTTGGTTGAGCTTCTGACTTCGGCTCAGGTCATGATCTCATGGTTCGTGGGTTCAAGCCCTGCATCGGGGTCTGTGCTGATAGCTCAGAGCCTGGAGGCTGCTTTCGATTCTGTGTGTGTCCCTCTCTCTGCCCCTCTGCCGCACATGCTCTGTCTCTCTCGCAAAAATAAATAAACATTAAAAACATTAAAAAAAAAAGAATAAAGAACTTTCCTATACTCTTTGCCTAGATCCACCAGTTTTCAACATTTTGCCACACTTCCTTTTTTATTCTTTTTATCTGTGGATGATCATAAAGTCTGGAAACATAGCAAATATACATGATATCACCAAGGACATTTTCAGTCTGTAAAGAAAATAAAAGTATCTACATTTCCAGATTGTATTGCCACCTTCTCTACTTACACATGCTATTGTTTCTCAGCCGTTTGAGAGTAGCTTATATTCATTTGTCTCCCTACTACTTAGTGTAACATAAGAATGAGGGCATTCTCTTACATTTCTGTCTTAGTTCATTCAGTCTGCTGTAACATAAATACCATAGACTGGGTGGCTTGTAAACAACAGAAATTAATTTCTCACAGTTCTGGAGGCAAGAAGTCTAAGCTCAAGGCACTGGCAGATTCGTCGTCTGGTGACAGCTTGAGCCCTGGTTCATAGACAGCCATCGTCTGTGTTCTTGCATGGCAGAAGGGGCGAGGGGGCCCTCTGAGGTCTCTTCTATAAGAGCACTAGTGTCATTCGTGTCAAAAGGCCCCACCTCAAAATTCCATCACATTAGGTGTTAGGTTAAGATAGGAATTAGGGGAGGGACACAAACATCCAGTGTCTAGCAATAGCCTCAAGTGTAGTTATTACATTTAGAAATTTAAGATGGATATAATACCTTTATTAACCTATGATCCCTGTGCCAATTTTGTCAGTTCTCTCAGTAACGTCCTTGCGGACATTTTTCTGTGATTCAGTCCAGAATCACATACTACATTTAGGTGTCTTGTCTCTTCAGTGTCCTTTCACGTGGACCAGGTCCTCAGTCTTTCTTTGTCTTTATGACATGGACATATTTGATGAACAAGCCTGGTTATTTTATGGCATGCTGCTCAGTTTGGGTTTGTCTGATGTCTCCTTATGATTAGATTCAATCCCTCCAGAATACTATTTGAGTGACACTGTGAACTTCTCAGGGTGTCACATCTAGAGGCACACAATGTCCATCTGCCCCTCATTGGTCCCTTTAACACATCCCCATCATTTTTGTGGGCTGGCACTTCATTACTTTCTGACACAACAAGATGTACCAGGTTCATCTTGTGCCTTCCCTTCCCCGGCCCTGGAATCAGCCACTTCTGTAAGGAACCCTGGTTTGTTTTAGTAGATCAGGGTCTGGATGTCATTCTGTCTCTTTGTTATCCACTTACTGTCCATCTAGCTCTATTTATCTCCTTGGCTTTTTTCTTTTTAAAGTTTATTTATTTACTTAGAAAAAGCACGTGAGCGGGAGAGGGGCAGAGAGCGAGGGAGAGAGAGAGAGAGAGAGCGGGAGAATCCCAAACAAGCTCCATGCTGTCAACGCAGAGCCCGCCGGAGGGCTCAATTGCACGAACCGTGAGATCATGACCTGAGCAGAAATCAACAGTCAGATGCTTATCCAATTGAGCCATTGAGATGCCCCGTATCTCCTTATTTTTTTGAGTTGGAATTATCCTGTTTGTATGCATTCCACAAAATCAGAAGCCTATTTTCATGTCATAAATGTCCAAGAACATTTCAAATGGCTGTAGAGTGTTCAATCATGCGATAGGACTGTTATTTGCTCATCTTTGCAAATACTGCAAATACTGCAGCGGTGAGCACCCTCAGCATTCACATCTTACCGCACCTCTGAACGTCTCTGTTTCCTGAGACTAGATACTTAGAGGGGAAATTTTGCCAGGACAACAGTGTGAGCATTATGTACAAGTGGGGAAAATGGTTGAGACCATTTGAGTTATAAGAGGTCCGAGAAGCAACCGTTTTAGTTAGGAACAGTGCTGAAGCTTGATCTGCTCTGTGAACGGCAGCGCCTCAGTGGGGGTGGATGTAGGAGGTGGAGAGGGTCCTCCATGCAGGGGGCATCACAGCGAGCAGAGAGATGGAGGCAGCATGGGGCCTGGTGTGCGCAGGGGACTTTCAGGGGACTATTGCAGGACTTTATTAGGAAGGGTAAGGAGCAGGAGGTGGCTATAGGATCTGGTGTCCTAATGAGCAAGGGGAGGGAGGGAGGGAGTGTGGAGGTATCTGCTTCCTTCACCATGCAGAGGACGGTGCTGGGGGAGCGGTGAGGCTCCAGTGCAGATTTGGGGTAGAGCCTGGAGTGTAGTGAGGCACCAAGGCTTCCCCTTTGTCCTCCAGCTTGGCATCTTCTCACCTCCCATTGAGCTTGGCTTTTTCCCTAAGGCAGAGGGCCCAGGAGCAGTGGTGCCTGTTGCCTGGTTTCCTTTCATTGTGCGCTAATGCCTGTGGCCTGCTTTGCACAAAGCCCTGCTTTTCTGGGGCCCCTGCTCTGGGGTGAGGCCAGGGCAGGCAGGCCCTGTCCTGAGCCTCATGCCTGAGCTTTGCCCGTGGAGAGATTTCCTCGGGGACAGAGCCTGAGCTGGACCTTGGAGAGGGACCCTCCTTCACTGGAGACGTCCAAAGCAAGGCAGGGAGGCTGTGGTGGACAGGGAAGGCCAGGAGAGGGCTCGGCCCAGGTCTCACCTTTAGCCTGTGTGCTCATGGGTGCTTGGGAGCAGTGGGAAGCTGGGAGTGGATCTCAGGGAATTCGGGGAAGTGAGAGGAAAATGCGAGGCATTTTTGAAGAGCAGCTGAGACAGTCATTGAGTGTCTTAATGGTCCTTATGGGTTGACTTTAGAAAGACTTCAGACCTGGGAGGTCCTCAGGTCACTGAGAAGCAAGGTCTCATTGGCACTCATCACATGGGGAGTCCTGGGGACTGTGGGACCCCAATAATAAGTGTAGGCTGTGGGGTGTGGGTCCATGGGGTTTAGAGGATGATCTCCAGCGGCTGACCTGCTCTCCTCTCCCACCTCCTTCCCCAGACATCCTTCTATGGCCGCTTCAGGCACTTCTTGGATATCATTGATCCTCGCACACTCTTTGTCACTGAGGTAAGTCCTGGATGTCACTCTCAGTAGAGGCCCCTGGCCCCTTTAGAAGATCCATGGGTCACTTGTGTGTATGCTTTATACACATTGTCTCATTCCGTTTGCATTTTACAACATCCCTTCAAGGTAGATATATCGCATCGTTATTATTTCCAACTCTAATAAAGTTATTACCCAGCACATAAATGACATGCTCATTAGAAAAGTTCACATGGCACAGGCGTGTTTAAATGAGAAAGTATCCTTTATGTACTCTCCCTACCCAGGCTCCCTCCTGTCGTAGGTAGTGTCAGGTTTGTTAAGGTATAGTTTACCTTTTGCATGTGTACCATTCTGCGTTTCAACAAACAGGTTCAGTCATGTATCTACCACCACCATGAAGCTGTAGGACGCTCCCAATCACCCTAAAATATTCGCTCATGCCTGTTTGTAAAGTTGATCTCCCTCGTTCCTGCCAGCCTCTGGCAACCACTCGTCTGTTTTCTGTCTGTATTGTTTTCTTGTTTAAAATGCCATATAAATGGAATACTACAGCACGTAGCCTTGTGTGTCTGGCTTCTTTTCCGAAGCGTAATGTTTTTGAGATTCATCCACGTTGCCGTGTGTGTATCAGTGGTTCATGACTTCTTATTGCTGAGTAGTATTCCATTGAGAGGATGTTCCAGAATGTGTGTATCCATCCACTTGTTGATGAACACCTGGGCTGTTTCCAGCTTGGAGCTATTGTAGATAATATACTATGAGCATTCTTTGTGTGGACGTATGTTTTCATTTCTCTTGAATAAGTAACTAGGAATGGAGCGCTAGTTCATATGGTAAGTGTGGTAAGTGTATGTTTCTCTTCATAGGAAGCTGCCAAACCATTGTTGAGAGTGGCTCTACATTTAACATCCCATCTGCAATGTCCCAGTGGTTCCACATCCTCACCAACATGTGGTATCATCACATTTAAATTTATCGCCAAGTCTATTTTAGCCATCATATGTCTTAATAGCCTTTGTATGTGTGTAGCAATGCATGCACATATAAAAAAGCAAATATTTGTTAAGCCCTTAACTGTGAGCAGGGCAGTGTGTTAAGCAGTTTACATGCGTTAGCTCATCAGATTAACTCAAAGCATCCCTACGAGGTAGATGTTATTCTAAGTTCCATTTTACAGATGAGGAAACAGACAGAAGTTAAATCTCATGCACATGGTGCTGGCCAGTGGTGGAGCCAGTGTATGAACCCAGGTAAGCTTGTCTCCGGAACCCTTATTCTTAGCCAGTTTGTATCCCGTTCAGGTAATAATCCCAAGATTACTCAGCTGGCAGAAGGCTTGAGCTCCCACACCGGGACCCCACCTATCCCGAGGAAGGTCTTGAGCCTTGAGTTGTGCACTTCTCTGCACGTCTTCTCTGTGTTGAGCATTGGATTGCTTCTGCAATCTTTATCCCTCTGGGAGGTAAAAGCCATGATGAAAAGAAGCACAAGGCCTTCTGGGCACCTGGGCTTAGAACCATCTCCAGTGGGGGATGCGGTCCAGTATCACTAAATGTGAGAATTACCCTGTTGTGTGCTTTCCAACAACATGTCAGGGAGAACAAAGGGCTCCAGTATTTTACTGGCTGACTTTACCTGCCCCTCTGGGTCTACCGCCTCGAAAGCACAGGGCTGCTATACTCTGGGCTCTGTCTGGATTCTCCTGAGGAGTAATCAATAGGACTACACAAAAATTTGGGAAATCACCAAGCTAGAGAAACTACTTACCTAGCCTAGGTGATGTGACTTTCTAGAAAGCTCCAGAATAGCACAAAACCAGATATAATTGTAACATGAATCCCAAAGAAAATGCCACCTGCTTGACGGAGAAGGCTGCAGAGGCCAGTGCTTAACTCAAAGGGTAGGAGTGCTAATGATGGGTTTGAGACACGTTGAGAAATGGTGGAGGACGACAGAAGGTCAGGAGGTACTTCGTGCTCCCCAGATTACCATGAGGAGGCGGGGGCTTTGGGGATAGATGGGCAGCTACAGGGCAGCATGCCAGCTGTGCCAGGGGACCCACACCCTCCTTCCTCTCCAATCCACCCTCTTCTCGTTCCCAGACCATTTCATTTCCCACTCTCCTCCTGGTGCCACATCTTTCTTGCATTTTGAAAGGCCCCAATATTCCCGTACATCACTAAACCATTTTTGACCTGTTTCCCCTGTCAGCAACTCACTTGTCAAAGCTACCTATTTACTGACTGGAAAATAACCAGTACAACAGTAATTTTGGAATAGTTTTCAAAATTCACCTGTCCTCCTCCCCTCATCAAAGATTCTGAAAGGCTTCCCAGAAAGACCCACACCTCCCTCCCTGCTACATCCCAGTTGGGGACTGTTTTCCAACACTACATGCTGGCCTTTTGGAAAATTTTTGCCCACAGAAGATCATCTTCTAAGCCCTAAAAACTCTGGAAGGGCCATGAGTGGGGTATCCAGGCCTTCACTGGCTCTAGTCCATGCAGGTTGCTTAGCAAGGCCATCTGCATGGAAGCAATGAGAAATTAGAAGCTGAGAGGAGAGTCTCTTACCTGATGCTCTCCCCCAGGAACTGTGGCACTACCAGAAGGGCCACTCTCCCCTCTGCCGAGCTCAGTCCACAGACCATGGTTCATGCCTACAGAGCACTGTTTCTCTCCCAGGGCTTTTTGCTGGTGTTCTGGGAGGGATTGTGTTCTGGAAGAGACCTAGACAGGTCTCTTTGCCTGTGAGAGTAATAGGTTTGTGGAGACATGAGGAGGTAGTTCTGGAAGCTGGAGGTTCTTGAGGTAGAAAGATCCTGGGCAGCGTGAGCTGTCTGGTGACTTGGTTCTGAGAGGCATTAGCCGAGTCGATGGATAGACTCCTCTTGAGAGAGTTTTGCAGCAATTTGTTTGACATTTATAACTGACCAACCTTTAAAAAGATCCCGATCCTTATATGTGTGATGAGGCAGAGGACATTTTATTCACCGTAGGAAGAAGGCTGTCTTTGTCATAAGAATGTCTTGAGCAAGGCTTCAGAGGAGGAAGACGTTTGTCTGCTTGATGCAGGGGGAAGAATTGTCCTTTTTGATCGTGCCAAGAGAGGGGAGAGAGAAGGAAGAAGAGGGAGAAACAGTGGAAAGGAGAGCAAGCATCCGGGATGAGCTGAGAGGCCAGTGGCTGGGGCCCTCCTGAGACTGCTCATGCCTCCTGGGTTGTGAAATTTGTTGACATGGTGTACTTTTGTCCCCTCTGCCTGTTCCTGGAAAGTTGTCAGTAAAGTCTGCCTGGTTCATGAAATCTCTGCAGGAGTAGATTATTTGGGAAGATCTTGAGGGGCTAGGAGTCTCTTGTCAGGGTGCAGTGTGTCCAGGATCAGACCTGAGGAAACAAACCACCAGGAGTTGGCAGAAGCCCCACTGTTGGCTTTCCACCTAGGTCATGGAATTAGATTTAGACCTCTAAATCTAATAGCTGGCAAGGTTGTACCAGCTGACATCAGACTTACTTTTATTTATTTATTTTTAAGTTTATTTATTTTAAGAGAGACACAGAGAGAGAGAGTGCAGGCAGAGCTGAGGGGGCGGGTAGTGGGGGACAGAGGATCCAAAGTAAGTTCTGTGCTGACAGCAGAGAGCTGGATGCAGGGCTCGAGCCCACGAACCGTGAGGTTATGACCTAAGCTGAAATCAGACTGACTGAGCCACCCAGGCGCCCCTGAAGTTACTTTTAATTTTGGACTGAAGATGAAAGGAATTTGCTATTATGAGTTAAATAATTATTTAAGGGAATGAATGGTTGACAGATTATCATCCTGAAGGACAGAGAAAACTAACTGCAATAGTGTTAATAACACAGACTCAGGACTAGTTTTGGTGTAGTAATCTGAAACCGGGGTATATTGTGGGGTAGAATAGATAAGTAATTATATTGATGTTGGGAACCAGGGTTCTCACTGTGGAAGTAGGAGGATACAAATATGGAGCAGGGGAAAGGACAAAGAACTACGTGATGTTGTACTGAATTGGAGGTATGGATACGAACTCATGACCCCCTCCCCCCCCCCACACACACACATTTGTGTTTATATTTTCCAGTTTCCTGGCTCTTTTCACTGCAAGGGCCTAGAAGCAATGACACCTGGTAACAGTGAACACATTTAGCACTCAGATCTTGGTTTCTAAATAACCAGTACTCCCTAATAGAAATCAGGGATTCTTGGAGAGGTGGCGAAATCCACTTTTGGGGCAAGAGGAGCTGCTACAGAATGTGGGAGGGTGCTCAAAGAATGGAGACACAGGAACTGGCTTGAAAGGAAACCCACCAGTCACATTTGGGAGAATTTGAACGTTAAGAAGAATACAATGGGTTATTCACCCTTCAGTTATCCACCCTTCAGTTATAACACACTGAAGAATGATAATAATGGCAATAATAATAAATGCAGGAGTCAAAAGTAACAACAAGAAGGAGGAGGAGAAACCCATCAGTCCACAGTCCACTAGAAGTGTGGGAGGGGGAAGCTCATCTTCACAGAAGAATGTCAGCTGATAAATGTAGTAGGAAATAGTCATTGTGTAACCCTCAATGAAATAACTGCCTCTGACCAGGATCATTAATGGATGCTGCTCGCATAGAGTAATGAGTTGTAGGCAAACAGGATATCCGGATGTTTTCAAGTAAGTGTCACCCTGAAGATAGTTAGCAAAGAGGAAAAGTTACCTTTACTGTGAAGAGCTTAGAGGACATTGCTTTAACCAGGTGGCCAAACTTAGCATCCTTAGCCATGAAAAACTGACATTATATGCCTTCTGATGTGATATGATTCTGGTAGTAATCCCTAAATACTGGAATATATGAAAGCCTAAAGAAGAAAATAAAAACAGCCCATAATCCTAGCTGCCAGAAATAATCACCATTGACATTTTGGTATATGCATATGTGCAAAATTAGGATGATTTATGTAATATGTGTATATATATCTATCTCTTTATATAGAATATATAGAGAATCATATATGATATATATGTTTACATAACATATATGTATACATAATATATACTCTTTTTTCCATGCAGCATATCATGAACATTCTTCCTTGTCATTAAATGTCATTACAAAATATATTTAATAACCACATAGTAATCCATCCTGTGGTTATTCTATAATGCACTTGATAATTTTCTCTATTGTCGACCACTTGGGTGGTTTCAAGTCTTTTGCCATTATAAGTAGTATTGCAGTATATATCCATGTACATAAATCTCCCCATATTTCTCTTCATTTTCTTTGGATAAATTCCTACAAGTGGAATTTATGAATGGAAGACTTTTTTTTTAATGTTTAAAAAAAATCTTTATTTATTTTGAGAGAGAGAGGGAGAGCGCATGAGCCGGGGAGGGGCAGAGAGAGAGAGAGAGAGAGAGAGAGAGAGACAGAGAGAGAGAGAGAGACAGAAAGAAAATCCTAAGCAGGCCCCACTGCAGTGCAGAGCAGTGCAGAGCTTGACTCGGGGCTCAATCTCATGAATCGTGAGATCATGACCTGAGCCGAAATTAGGAGTCAGACGCTTAACTGACTGAGCCTCCCAGGCACCCCTCTGAATGAAAGACATTTTAAGGCTTTTCATATATATTGCCAGTTTACCCTGTAGATTATACCAAGCTGTGCCAAGATCATATCAGTTTATAGTCTCAATAATAGTGAGGATATCCATTTATATTTTATTTTTTATCAACTACTTTTTAATCATAATATTTCTCTACACTTAAAAAACTTTCAGTATAATTAACATACAGCATTATATTAGTTTCAGGTGTACAATATAGTAATTCAACAATTCTGTTACTCAGTGCTTATCATAATAAGTGTACCCTTAATCTCTTTGAGGATGCCCATTTATTTAAATGCTTTCTAGACAACATCTGATATTCTAATTTTAAAGTCTTTAATCGAGGTTTTAATAGTAAATATCCAAATGTCGCTTTTTTATTCAATTTTTTATTGATTATTTATAAAAATGTAAGTGTAAACATAAAGCTCATTTATCCCTCTTTGGGATTTTTACAGAAACTGAAAGAGTGCCAAAATTTATAACATTATCTTCTACCTAAAACAGCTTTGTAAACACAGTTTTCATCCTGTTTATAAGATCTTTTTTTTTTAATTTTTTTTTTTAACATTTATTTATTTTTGAGACAGAGAGAGACAGAGCATGAATGCGGGAGGGTCAGAGAGAGGGAGACACAGAATCCGAAACAGGCTCCAGGCTCTGAGCCGTCAGCACAGAGCCCGACGCGGGGCTCGAACTCACGAACCGCGAGATCATGACCTGAGCCGAAGTCGGACACTTAACCGACTGAGCCACCCAGGCGCCCCTGTTTATAAGATCTTTGATAGCTTCCCAGTGACAAGTTACTGTTTTGTTTTGTTTAAATCCAAGTTAGTTAACATGTGGTGTAATAATGATTTCAGGAGTAGAATTTAGTAGAATTTACATACAACACCCAGTGCTCATCCCAACAGGTCTCCTCCTTAGTGCCCTTCACCTCTTTAGCCCTTCCCATCCAACACCCCCTCCAGCAACCTTCAGTTTGTTCTCTGCATTTAAGAGTCTCTTATGTTTGCCTCCCTCTCTGGTTTTATATTATTTTTAGTCAGTCAGACAAAGACAAATATCATATGATTTCACTCATATGTGGAATTTAAGAAACAAAACAGATGAACATAAGGGAAGGGAACCAAACATCAGTACCTTTATACACTTTAAGTTCTTGCCTATCTGCATGCATTTTTGGCATACTATTACACTGAACAGTTTTTATTTGCCTTTTTCATTCATTTCCAAGTCTTTATAATTATTTATTTGTATATTTTTAAATGTTTATTTTTGAGGGTGCAAGCAGGGGAAGGGCAGAGAGAGGGGGACGGAGGGTCCAAAGTGGGCTCTGAGATGTCAGTCTGACAGCAGCGAGCCTGATGTGGGCTCAAACACACGAACCGGTGACATCATGACCTGAGCTGAAGTCGGATGCTCAACCAACCAAGTCACCCAAGTGTCTCCACAATTTTTTAAAATCAAGTTTTAAAGTCTAAATAACCGTCCCTGTTAGACCCTTAGATCTAACAGCATAGGTGGTGCTTTTCCAAGAAAAATAGTCTCAAACCTATCACTTTTCACTTCAGCTACATTTATTTTCTAGAATAAATTCCCAAGAGTAGGCTATCTAGGCTGGAGGCCATGATTGTTTCTAAAGCTCTTTGGGGTAGCTGGACGGGTTTCTTTTCTGAAGGGTTATACTTCCTGTCATGCTGCCAGAATTATATGGGTTTACCTCTCAAGGGCCCCTTGAAGGTGATCAGAGGTCAGCCACAGGGAAAGCAGAGCCCCTCCCCATATGTCCCCGGTTTCCCCTTCCCTGGGGCCTCCCTGAGGGTGGCCTGGGGCGGGGGAGCCAAGGACCAATCTCAGCACAGATGTTTAACCCTGGGGGTCCCAGGACTACTGGGAAGGAACAGGAGAGTATAGGAAGGCTGAAGGAAGACAAGAGAAAGGCTTGGGACCCTGTCTGCCTATAAATCATTATCTTCTGCAAGTCCCAGCATTTGGGAATGATTCAAGCAGTCTTTTGGGTGAGGGGAGAATGCGTGGCTCTCTGCCCTGGGCAGGTGCAAGACTGACCCAGGTGAGAACAATCAGACACTGAGCAATCAAGGCATGATGCGACATAAGCTGCTGCCCCCACCTCCTCCTGCTTCCCTGCCAGCCATCCCTGCTCCATTCTCTCATGCACACCCCCCTCTGCCAGTTGATTCTCCCCTGGCATCGGACGCTGTTTTTTAAACTTAAATTTAAATTTAAATTTAAATTTAAATTTAAATTTTGTTTGTTTATTTACTTATTTATTTCAGTTCTGCAAACTTTGGGACTTCCAAACTCTCCACTTTGCCTGAAATGCCCATGTTTCAATGCTCCAGTTTCTCTGTGTCGGGCTGGGCATGGCTTTGAGTGAGAGTAAGGAAGGACCTTCCTACCCTTGCCTGGGGTGCCCTGCCCCAGTAGGCGTCAACTTTGGGGGATGCAGGCATTGCTGTGAACTCACTGGGAGACGACCCTTCTTTCAGTTATTGTTATGAAGACAGGAGGTTCTTCCATGATGATGTCTTTTCTTTTTAATGTTTTCATTTATTTTTGAGAGAGAGAGAGAGCAAGGGAGGGGCAGAGAGAGAGGGTACAGAGGATTTGAAGCAGGCTCTGTGCTGACAGCAGAGAGCCTGTTGTAGGGCTTGAACTCACTAACTATGAGATCATGACCTGAGCAGATGTCGGGCGCTTAACGGACTGAGCCACCCAGGTGCCCCTTCCATGCTGATATCTTGTAGAAGTGGCCCAGAACTGGGATTGAGGGATTTGAGGCTCCTAGGTGCCTCCCACCCCTATGTAACCCTGGACATGGAAATACCCTTCCTTTTCTGGCCCCAGTTATTTCAGAGGAGGGAGGTGGCCTAGATGGTTCTATGATAGATATATGCAAAGGGGTATTCTTATCTACATCCTGTGTAAACAGTGCAGCCTCTTGTAATTCTGGGATTTTGTCAAACCAGCATCACCATCGAGGGACTTTGGTCTGTGGCTTTGGAACCTGGATTCCTAATCCTGACCATACCTTTCACCTCTCCCCCCAGCAACCTCAGTCACTCATTTTTGGTTAAATCCCTCTGATGTGTGGCCCGTGTTAAGATGGACAGGGGTGAGTGGGTCCTGTGGATCCGCAAAGTACCTAAAACCAGCTCCCTGGTCCCTGCTGTGCAATCTCTGACAGACAACAAGGATACATGGATGCTTAAGGGGTCAGGGACCTCAGAGAGGTGCAGATCAAATAAATGCACTGACTATTGAGAGGAGTGGAGAACATTTCTGGAAGATTCATGGAGAAGATGGCTATGAGCCTGGAAGCATAGTTGGGGATGGTCATAGACTGTTGGGGAGCAAGAGTGTCCTGATAAAGCAAACAGTATGGGCAAGGCCAGGAGGTGGGAACATGCAGGCACCACCCAGACAGTGATGGTCCCTTTACCAGATGTGAGGGTGAAATATTTCTGAGTGCTACTCATATCCAAATCAGTTGCTATCACTGCCACCATGTGTTTAATATATTAAATATTCTTATGATAAATATTTATGTCATGTTTGACATCCTCTCTGTTAGCCAAGCAGGGATTACATGCAGTCTACATTTAGTTTGAGAGTGGGCTATGGTGCCCCCCCCAAAAAAAAAAGATTAGGGTTTTTTTCCCCAATTTTTTAAGGTTTTTTTATTTTGAGAGAAAGAGAGAGAGCATGAGTGGAGGAAGGGCAGAAAACAAGAGAGAGAGAGAGAGAGAGAGAGAATCCCACACAGTCTCCATATTGTCAGCAAAACCCAATGTGGGGCCAAACTCATGAACAGCGAAATCATGACCCGAGCCAAAACCAAGAGTCAGATGCCCAACCGACTGAGCCATCCAGGTGCCCCATGTTTTTTTTTTTTTCTTTTTTTTAATGTTTATTTATTTTTGAGAGAGAGAGAGGACAGAGTAGGAGGGGCAGAAAGAGGGGACAGGGGATCCGAAGTGGGATCTTCGCTGACAGCAGCGAGCCCGATGTGAGTGGGGCTTGAACTCACAAACTGGAAGATCATGACCTGAGTCGAAGTCGGATGCTCAACCGACTGAGCCACCTAGGCACCCCAAGATTAATTTTGTTTTTGATAACTTATTCCCCGGCTTTCCTTTTTGTGTCCTTTCCTTCCTGGGTCCCTCGGTCCCCATTACTGTAGTACGGTCTCCTGCCTTCTCTGGCCACCACTCCATGCTTGCCCTCCTGCTTCCTTCTCCTTCCACTTAGGGCCTTGGGGTAGGACCCTTGGAGCCAGGATTCTCCTGTGTTTAAATTCTCTGCCCTGGAGCAGACCTCCCAGGGGCCAGCCTTTCCAGAAGGACCTTCTGGAGACCACACCCCCATCAAATACAAGGAGACAACCTCAAGGTGACACCTTCTGGCAGGTTAGCAAGAGGCAGGAAGCCAATGAGGGAGGTTGGGAAGCAACCTGGCCGTCCCTCCCCCTGGCCCAGGGCTCTAGAGAAGGGCCTGCAGCTTTACATCTGCCACTCGATGCCTTTGCATTCAGGGCCCCGCTGCCTGTTTGGTCATGGTTGAAAAGACTTCCTGCAAAGTTCACCATGCCTTGGACCTTCAGCTTTCCCCTTCCCTCAAGTGCCCAGGGCTCTCCCGTCAAGCCTCGTGATGCATAGGGGTGAGAGGAGCGTTTAAAGCAGGGAGATACTCCTCCCATCCCTCAAATCTCCCAGATAATGGCCTCCTCTATAGTGAAGAGCCCAGCCCCCAGAACAGGCAGGCCTCAGGGATCTTGTAAGGTCCTCTTTGGCTGTCCCGCAGCAGGGCCTGGAGCCCCAACCCCTCGGCCTCTGACCGAGGGGCCTGTCTGAGGGTTAGTAAGGCCCAGCAACAGAAAAGCATGTTCTAGCTTCCTCCAGTCCTCATTTCTCGGGCTTGTCTTCAGGAACTTGGGATTTAGTTCTCCCTCAACCCATGCCAAGATCAGGGCTCTTTGGAACTTATTCTTGTGGCAGGAGGCCTCCCTTTAATGATGGTGTCAAATGAGATGGAATGTGGCCAGGTTGTTATAGGAACTCAGGAGAATCCCTGGAGTGGGAAAATAATGAGAACACGGGGCCATTCACCATTCAGCGCTGGAAAGTAGAGCATTCATTGTCCCGTGGCAGAGGCTGTGGCGTGGGAGGAAGCCGGCCTGGCCGGGGCCGGGGGGGGGGGGGGGGGAAGAGGGGGGGGGAGCTCGCTGCATCACTAGGCGGCTTTCGGGGTGTTGGGGGCACAGAGCAAGGGTTTGACTAAACTCTGGGTACAAAAAATGAACTTCCCACTTTCTAGCTGTGTGACCTTAGGCCAGTTGAAACAGTCAGCATGATCCCATTTTGTTGAAAAACAAATGCTTTAAATCTAGAAAGAAAATCATCCTCACTTTTTTTTTAAAACCATCCTCACTTCTTCAGTAGTTACCTCAGTGCTATGTTTACAAGTGATTTAAAGTGATTTTTTGTGCTTATCCATTTTTTCTGACATTTTCTCTAAACAGCATGGATTGATTGGGGCCCCCTCCAATAAAAACCCTCACAAAGCTATCTCCACTTTGGAAACAGATTCTGGGAAGGGACTCTGGAATTTTGGTATTGATACCCATACATTTGAAAGGGGAGGGGCTGTACTTTCCAGCAGTCAGGCTGCTCCTATGTAGTTTCCCTGGCCCCTCAATGCCCTGGGTTAGACTAGTGTTGGCCACAGAAACTTCACACATGCCTGATGGGTCAGGTGGCCTGGCTGGCTTGTCCGGGCTCCCAGTTAGTCCTGCTGGTGGCTGTTCATTTCTCATGCTATGGGACTGCCTGTCAGCTGGCTCAGCAAACACCCCACCTGCCCCACTGGGTGCTCTTCCTGATGCTACATCCTGCCTTTAGACCAAGGTACTTCTGTGGAGGTCACTCTGCATTCCTCTGCTCAGCCAGCCTTATTCTTTTATCAACAGGAGAACAGAGGCACCTGGGTGACTCAGGCCCTGAGCCACAGACTCTTCATTTCAGCTCAGGTCATGATCCCAGGGTCGTGAGATCTAGCCCTATGTCAGGCTCTGGGCTGAGCATGGAACCTGCTTAAGATTCTCTCTCCCTCTGCCCCCTCCTGTGCTCATACTCCCAATCAAGCAAGCAAGCAAGCAAGCAAGCAAAATTATAAAAAGGAGAACAGAATAGCTTCACTGGGTTTCTTTGCCCACGCTAGACAACCCTGATGTCTGGGTGCCTCACCTGACCTTGACATAGGCTGCCTTCCATGAATGTTATCTGCTTCTTGTTAATTTTTTGAGGTATGGTATACATATGATAGAATGCACAAATCCTAAATTTATGGCTTAAAGCATTTTGACCTATGTTTATACCCATATAACCACCACTTAGATGAAGACATTGAACATTTCCATTACCTCAAAGGGGTCCCTCGTGCCTTTTCCAAGTCAACACCCTGCCCCCCCCCCCCCCAAAAGTAACATGACCTCCACCAGGTTGGTTAGATTAGCATTGCCTGTTTTTGAACTTTATACATACTCTTTGGCATCTGACTTCTTTTGCTTTTCATTATGGATGTCAGCTTTCACAAATCACCCCAAAATGTAGTGGCTTCAAACAACAACACTCAATTCTTTTGCTCACTGATCTTCCATTTGGGCAGGGCTTGCAGGGGATGGTTCATCACTATTCCATGCAGCATCTGCTAGGGCAGATTGATGGGGCTCTGGAAAGTCCATTTCAAGATGGCTCATTTGCGTGGTGGTTGAGTTGATGCTGACTGTCATCTGATAGCTCAGCTGCAGCCTTGGGCCAGAGCCTCAGTTCCCATCCAGATGCATCACTCCAGAAGCTGCTTGGGCTTCCTTATAGTATGACGGCTGAGTTCCAAGAGAATGACCATCTCAAGAGAACAAGGTCAAAGTGCAAGGCATTTTCATGACATAGCCTCCGAGGTCACATAGCCTCACCTCAGCCGTACTCTATTTGTGGCGGCAGTCACAAAGGCCTGCCCAGGATCAGCAAGAGGAAACATGGACTCTACCTCTCGATGGGGATGTGGGAATGTTCTAAAAGAGGGTGGGGAGTGGTAGATATTGGAGTGTTCATCTTTGGAAAATACGTTTTGCACTTTATTTCTGTGAGATTCATCCATGTTGTAACATGTATTTGTAGTTTGCTTTTTACATTGCTGAGTAATATTCCATTTACCTGTCCAGTCTACTATTGACATTTGGATTGTTTGCAGTTTGGAGCTATTTGAATAGTGCTGCTATGAATATTCTTATATAAATATTTTGGTGGGTAAATGCTGCCTTCAATCACTGTTGCTGTCCCTTTAGCTTTTAAGATCTTACAAATGATACAATTCTATCCTCTTTTTCCCCCCCTCCCTCTCTCCATCAGTTACTGTAGCCGTATGTACTTAGTATGTAAATCTCTGCTGGTGTTTTTAGAATGTTGAAAAGAAATTCTATGAGTATTATATAAATACGTTCTCTTTATAAAAACTTTCAATATTGCAATTAAGATTAAATTTCCTTCTGACACCCCTTGCCAAATCTGGACCCTTTCTTCTTACCCCACAGTAACCCCTGCCACTAGTTTGCTAAGTCTCCTTCTAGAGCTTTTTTGATGCATCTACACACATGAGTATTCTCATAGAAAAATATTGTTTTCTGTGTGTGTGTGGGCTTTGTTTGTTTGGTATAATGAATGGCATCATACAGCTCTGCAATTCACTTTCTCACTCAAAAAAATATGTTGGAGATGGAATCACATGCAGATCTACTTTGCTTTTTTAAACTGCCAAATATTGTTCCATAGTATTATTATACCCCTGTCATTTAGCCACATCCCTTTGGAAGGACATTTAAAGTGTATCCTTCTTTATTGTTTGCAAGTGAAAGAGTTGCAGGAGCCTTGGATCTATGCCCCTCAATGTCTGTTTTCTTTCCCCTGCAGAGACGTCTCAGAGAGGCTGTGCAGCTGCTGGAGGACTACAAGCATGGGACCCTGCGCCCAGGGGTCACCAATGAGCAGGTAACTCTACTGGAGGTGGGAGGAGAAGGAAGGGGGCAAAGTCACAATCCTTTCTCTGCATCCGGAACCAACTCTCTTCCCTTCATTATCCACTTCCAGTGTTACATAGCCATGTGGACTTCTGGTTTTTTGGAGGAGACACTCAGCTCTCTCTCATACCCTGGGTCTGGGGGGAAGCACAGAGGTGATAAGACAAGAGACACCCAAAGGCAGTAGTTTCCTGGAGCTGATGTGTACATCTCTTCCCAATTCCACGTTCAGTGACATCACAGAAGTAACTTGAAATCAGCCATGTGGGAGCATTTACACCATGGAAATTGGCAAATGCTACAAATCAGGACTTTCTTCCCCAAAGAACTAATTTTTAAATATTTACTAGCATACCACTACCCAAAAGTTCAGGTTGAGGATGGGAAAGATGGGGCAGGATAAAGGGGATTAGGCTAGGATGCTATAATTTCGTTTTTTATATATCATGTAGGAATTTGAGCTAGAGCTAAGTAAAATGTTATTGGTTGTGTTTGGTTTGAGGAAAGGTAGAGGGATGCAGTGCAGGGCTGCTTTAATGATTATAGAGACTGATGGTTAACATTGCCAAAGTTTTTCTTTTTGTTTATAAACTTTATTTCAAAAACTTAAAAAAATTAATTTCACGCTTTTTTTCCCCCCAAAGTAACATGTGTGCATAGTTCAAAAAGTTAAATAGTACTAAAATACCTGGAGGAAAAGTACTATGTTGTCCCATCCCTCTTCTGTTCCCATTCTTTTTCTCCAGAAGCAAATACTTTTAACTATTTCTTCACATAGAAATCTGTATGTCAAACCAGTATGCTTATCTATAGTCTTATTGTTCAACTAGTTCTTTGTATTATCTATTTATAGTAGATGAGGATTCAGCTCTCTTGTTATTTACTTCCATAAAAAACACACTTCTCTCTGCCATCCTCATTACTCTCCCAAAATAGTTATTATGGCTTTGGGGGTTTATGGATATTCAGTATTCACACTATTACAATTATACAAATACCACATACTGTTTTTTGTTTTCTCTCTTTTGAACTTTGTATTTTACCTGGAGTTAATAATTGCCTTAGTTTTTCCACATTGGCATAGTTTTCTTTATACCATCTCTACCTCTTACTACATTCTTTAGCAGCCTTTGATATTTTCAGTGCCTCCTTTCAATCTGAAGACTCCTGTCCTTCGGTTCCATTTTTTTCCCCTGAAGTTTTCCTTTCTGGTGTCCACCTCTTCCAGCTCCAGGCCTTTCTATTGTTGTATACTTTAGTTTTGGTGGAGCACCTCTTTCAGTAGCTTCCTAATATAAGAGTAAATGGGAAGAAAATTTTGAGTCCTTTTATGTCTGAAAATTGTAATTCTTCACTCAGCCTTAATTGACAATTTTGCTGAGGAGAAAATTATAGGTTGACAGACATTTTGAAGACATTACTCTATTGTCTTCTCACTTTCAGGACAGCTGTTGGAAATCTGATACATTTCATCTCTGATTCTTTTCAAGTAACCTGTTTTCCCTTTTTTGGAAATGTTTAGGATCTTCTCTTTTAAAATTTGTTATTTTGGGTTCCTAGTGACCCTTTTCAATCTGGAGACTCCTGTCCCTCAGTTCTGGCTAATTTTCGTATGTTGTTTCCTTGATAATTCCTTCTTATTTTGGAACTCCTGTTAGCCAAATACTCGACATCTTAAATTGACACTTAAATTTTCTTATATTTTTTTCTTTTCCATTTCATCACTTTGTCCTGTGTGGCTTTGCAAGAAATTTCCTTGAGTTTATTTTCAACGTATCTATTGAAATTTTAACTTCAGCTAGTATAATTTTAATTTCCAAGAACTCTTTGACTGTTTCTTTTTAAAAATCTTCTTTTTTTAAATGTTTTTATTTATTTTGAGAGAGAGTACACATGCACACAAGCAGGGGAGGTAAGGAGAGAGAGAGAGAGAGACAGAGAGAGACAGAGCGAGAGAGAGGGAGAGAGAGAATCCCAAGTAGGCTTCACATTATCAGTGCAGAGCCCAATGCAGGGTTTGATTTCAAGAACCGTGAGATCATGACCTGAACCAAAATAAAGAGTTGGAGGCTTAACCAACTGAACCACCTCAGTACCCCTTAAATTCTTCTTAATAGAATTCTTTTCCTGTGTTGTGAGTACAGTAGCCATCTCACGTCTCTGCATTCTAGAAGACAAGTGGGGGAAGGAGGCTGGAGTCCCAATACTCACTTTGCAAACTTTTATTAATTTCCCTGCTTTGAGTCTCACTTACTCCCACCCTCTGCTGTGCTGGTGTTCTCAAGTCTGGGATCACTTGGATTTAGTTTCTTCAGAAGGCTGATAAACCTCTAGCATCTGGGAAACATAGGTGAGGGTGGTAAGAGTCACCTTGCTGTATGGTGAAGGCCTTGGGATCTTATTGCTTTGAGGACAGACTTAGACCAACTCCCTGTGTTTAGTCTTATGATTAGCCCTTTTTTCCTGTGGTACCTGGTACCTTCAAGACCTGAACTTTGCTGGTGTTTTGAGAGCAATGGACTGGCTCCCTAAGTATGTCTTCCTCAGGCATTTGGGGGATGGTTTTTTCTTGTCTACTGGATAAGTTACTAAACCTCTAATTATTTTCCATCCAAAAACATGTTGCTGTCCCTCCTCTGCTGTTGTCTCTCCTTCCATTCTTTTGGTGACCCTATGAGGCACTGCCCTTGCCTTCTAACACCTTTAGGTGTAAAGCCCATGCTGAGGCTCTGGGCTGACATCAGGACACACTAGTACCTGGCTGGCTGTTCCTGGGGTGGGTGGCTCAGCCATCAGCTCTCCCCAACCTAATTCATGTAATATGTATTTATGGAGCACCTGCAGGCCAGTTTTGATGCTGGGGCCTAGGGGAGAGAGCAAGGAAGAAAGTAGATGAAGATCTTGCTTCATGGACCCCCCGAATCTAGGCAATGATTATGAAAAACCACCATACTGTGGGACAGCAGAAGAAGGAGTAACTTGCCCAGACTGTCTGGAAGAGATTCCCACCAGAGATTTGAGGGATGAGAAGGGAATGGCCAAGAGGAGTACTAGGTAAGAGCCATCTGGGTGAGGAAGCACATCATGAGCGAAGATAGCAAGCCGCCCACAGCGGAAGTCTGGGAGAATGTGCTTGACTGAGGCCCGGCCACTTGAAAGGAGGGCAAATATGTGAGCTGATGCAGCACCTTGGCCAGATGTCCTTGTGCAGGGCCCCAGGGAGTGGTGGGAGATGGGGCAATGCCTGGCTAGACAGGGTCTATCTTCAGGCATCTGTGCTGCTATCAGCAGGAAGCACGGGCTGTGATCAGATCATCCCTGAGCACAGTGCTTCCCTCTGGCATGGGCACTGTGGAGTCTGGGTGGCCTCACCTGACATCTCCTCTCTAGGCCAAAGTAATCCTCAGACCCTTGCAGTTCCTCTTGGACCTGTCAGGGGTGAGTTCAGCCCCCCAACTCTTCACCCTGCATCTGCTCCCAACCCAAGCTCCCTCTGGCTGAGGTTGGCCTCTTGGGACTCCCTCCAGCATCCAGAGGTTGGGGAGTGAGGCCACATTTCTCCTCTTTACTCCCTTCAGTAGCGTAAAGTTGCCTGCCCTATTTGCTGGGCCTCTTTTGTTTTCTGCCCTGAAAGCCCCAGTGTGCCCCCAGAGAGCTGGGAGGAGGGGAGGTGGGGCGGGGGATCCTGGCAGTAGCCATGCTTCCCAATTCTGGCTCACGTTAGTGATGCCTGCAGTGTCCATCTGATGGCTGGGTAGCACAGTGCTCTAGGTGTGAGCCTGCTGCTCAGCCCCATTAATAATCATATCCTCCCTCTACTTCCCTTTCCAGTCCTCCTGGCTCTCACAATACTTCCCTCCCTGGGCCTCATTTGCAAAGCCACACCTCCTCTGGCCTCCATGGACAAGAACAGAGTGGGTGGATGATGACATATTAGCCCAGGATTTGGGAAAGCCTCAGCATTCTGCAGTTAAGGATGGTCCCCTATTCCTGGTCTAGGCTGGTCCTGCTCACAAGCCATATCTAGGCCCAGGGTGGCTCTGGATCTCAGTCTGGATAGCTGCCTCATCTGCCCCTAGGCTCTGTGCTTGCTCTGACGTCCTTTTGCAGGCGTGTGGATCAGAAGCCTGTGGCTGCCTCCTGATGCCTGCGGGCCTATCCTGATGTCACAGGCAGCGCAGGGTAACCTACTTACCAGCTTGTAAGCCTGGCCTCTTGTTATGACATCTCACTGGTGGGTACATACAAGTGGATTGCTAGTTTGTTCACACCTGATGGCCTTTGTTTGGTCTTCTGTTGGTGGGTGGCTGATAATTCCTGCAGAGACCGTTGTTAAAAGGTTGCTATTCCAGTGAAAAATTAGTCTTTAGGATAAAATAAAAATAAGTATATATAAATTACCCTTTGGGCTTGACAAGTAGAAACTTGCTGTGCTAGGAGCCCTATTAAGGACTGTAGTTATCAGTTAAACAACAAAGCCATAGGGGTGCCGCGGTGGCTCAGTCAGTTAGGCATCTGACTTTGGCTCAGGTCATGATCTCATGGTTTGTGAGTTCGAGCCCTGCGATGGGCTGTGTGCTGACAGCTCGGAGCCTGGAGTCGGCCTTGGATTCTGTGTCTCCCCCTCTCTCTCTGCCTCTCCCTCACTTGCTCCTATCTCTCTCTCTTTCTCTAAAATGAATAAACATTAAAAAAATTATTTTTAAAAAAAGCCATAGATGAGAGCAAAGCTATAAGCATAGGCAGCTGGACTAGGTTTCTGGATGTTGACTCTGTTGTGGCGCTTTATACACTGGGGTGTCGCTGCAGTGGTTTGCTGTGGATGGAGATGGGTGAGGTTAAATATGAAAGATGCCCTCTTGGTAATGAGCCGCCACTCACTTTGGCTTACCAAGTGCCAGGCATTGTGCTAAGTATTAGCACTTTACGCACATTTCAGTTAATGTTCACAGGAACCCTATTTGGTAGGTGCTTGTATTAATCCCATTTTACAGGTAAGAAAACTGAGTCTCAGAGAGGTTACATTACTTACCTAAGGTCACATAGCCAGTATGTGGTGGAACAGGGATCTGACGCTGGGCCTGCTAGATCCAGTGCCCATCTTTCACCCACTTCCTGAAGGTGGATTTGGCAGGGAAGGGGGTACTCTGTGGAGTGGACTGATGTGTGCAAACATGGCAGGCAGAAGAGCTTGGCATTTGTGAAGGTCTGCAGCCCAGTTACACCTGTGCGGTTCGCACACACAGTGCAGGCCCTGGGCATCTGCTGAGCATCCTGTTTGGAGCAGTTGCTCTGGGAGGTGGCCCCGAGGGGGAGATGAGCGCTCCCTAGTTCCTGCCCTCACGCAGCCGGCTCCCAGCACAGGTGAGGTGACCACACAGAAGCAGGCGCTAGAGGCCAGGCTGGAGGCAAGACTGTGGCTGAGGCAGGTAGGAGCTCAGCAAGGAGAGAGTCCTGAGAATGCAGGGAGTGAGGAAAGGCCTCACAGAGGGGACACAGTGGTTAGTGTAGAGTGTAGACAGAGACCCACCGTGTTCACAGACAAGAGGGAGAAGTGAAGTGGAGATTGAGAGAGAGAGAGAGAGATGGGGAGGGAGTGTGGAGGAGAGAAAGGAGTGGGGAGAGAAGATGAGACCAGAGAGAGGAAGCTGGAGAGGCAGTTGGGAAGTTACTTATTGCAAAAGTTTTTGCAACCCAGGTAGAGATGTGAGATGCGTTGTATGGGGCAAGGGGAAGCTACTGGAAGCTCTTGAGCAAGGGAGTAGCCTGAATGTGCACTGTGGTAGCATCAGTCCGAGTGCCAGGGGGAGGGTAAGTGCCCTTAGGGAAACCAGCCTGGAAGCTACTGGAGTGAGCAGGCGTAAGGAGAGCAGGTCTCTGGGAGCCCCTGTGGGCTGCTCTTGCCCATCATTCCACATCCCCCAGGGCCTGGGGACCAGCTCACCTTGTTAATTGCCTACTCTGCACCCAGCGTAACCTACTGGTTGCCCAGAGGCCCCACGAAAGGGTGGATTCCGCCTGCAACCTGCCAAGGAGAAAGGGCAGCTGGTGTAAGAGATCCTGCAAGTCTCCTCCTCTGGCAGTGTGGAAATGGGGTCAGCTGTGTTTGGGCTTTGCTGAAAATAGCAGAGAAAATATGAGAGAGTTAAAAATACTTGCACCCAAAATCTTCTCTGGGTGTCAGCAGGTTTGCCAGAAGGTGGCTGAAGGGAAGGCTTGGCTGACACCTCCCCTTCCTTACCAGAGCCTTCAGGACCCCTAGCCTCTGACTCCTGGTCAGGAGCCCACCCCTGTAGGCTGGCCACGGTTTGTCCCTTGCCATTAGCGCAGGACAGGCAAGTGGCCAATCCTAGCTGAAGCATTTGCAGGATGTGCTAGGTGTGGTGCTGGGCGCTGTAGGTGCATCTCTGGGCTGGGTCGCTGCGGTGGGCTCCTGGGGGGTCCCCCTATTCTACCTGGGCCCCTCTGTCCATTCCCATCACAGCACGCAGAGTAATCTGTGAGCACCTACATTATTTCACTTGTTCCTTGGTTCCAGAGTTTCTCAGCCTCAGTGCTATTGGCATCTGGGGCCACATAATTCTTTGTTGTAGGGGCTGTTCTGTGCACCGTAGGATTTTTAGCAGTATCCCTGGCTTCTACCAGCTAGATGCCAGTAGCCCCCCTCCCAAGTCATGACAACCAAACATTGCCAAATGTACCCCGGATGCAAAATCACATCCCCCCCCCGCCCCCCGTTGAGAACCACTTCTCTACCAACTGTGTTGTGTCCCTGCTTTCCACTCAGAGTAAAAGCCATAGTATTTAGCACAGCCTGCAAAGCCCCCTTCCTTCTGTGATCTTGTCTCCCAGTAGTCTCCCCTTATTCAGTCCACTCCAGTCACGCTGGCCTCCTTTGCTGTCCCTCACACGCGCTGGGCAGGCCCACTTGTGCCTCAGGGCCTTTGCTCTGGCTGTTCTGGCTGCCAGAACAATCTCCCACTAGATATCTGCATGACTTACTCCCTCCTTCAAGTATTTCCTCCCACGTCACCTGAATGTAAATGACCCCAGGGCACCTAGGTGGCTCAGTGTGTTGAGCATCTGACTCTGGATCTCAGCTCAGGTCTTGATCTCAGGATCATGAGTTCAAGCTTCCCACTGGGCTCCACGCTGCGCGTGGAACCCACTTAAAAAAAAAAAAAAGAAAGAAAGAAAATGACCCTGCCCACCTTGTACTGCTGTGCCCTCCATCCCCACTGCATATAAGCTTCATGAAAGCAGAGATTTTCAGTATTTTTTTCATTGATGTGTTCCTAATGCCAGAGCTGTCTGTGGCTGACACATAGTAGGTGCTCAGTAAATATTTGCTGAATAAATGAATTTTCTTTAATTTTCACAATAACCTGAAAGTAACTATTCATATCCCCATATCGCAAAAGAGGACGTGGAAGTGCAAAAAGATTAAGTAAATTGCCTCAAATCACATGGCCAGCAAGCGGGAGATCTGGAGTAGACCAGGGTTTGATTCCAAGGTGTGTCCTCTTCGAGAAGCTGCACGTATACAGAAGAAGTTACTGCCGCTAAACTACCAGGGGGATGTTTTTCTCCTTTTATGAATCTGTAGGATTGAGGGGGGGTACCTTTACCCCACATAGACTTGCATATGTACATATTACCTGGGAGTAACCATGGCAACAAAATTAATGGTAAGGAATAATGGGATTGGCCCAAGTGATAAATTAGGAAGTTTTTTTGTTTGTTTTATGGAGGCATCCTTTGCTTTACAGAAGGATCCCCTTCGGGCTCTGTTTAATTACCTTCTGGAGGTTGTTTTAAATAGGCTCTGTCTTTGCTGCCTTTAGAGGTTTGGAGAAGCAGCTTGGAAGGAGGCAGAGGGGAAGGGGAGTGAGCCAGACTGGGGGCGGTTGCTCCCTTCATCTGGGTTTTGGGTGCTGGGGTATGCCCTGCTCCACACCCAAAAGGCAAGGCTTCTCCTTCTGAAGCCCACCCTCTGCCCCTTCCCTTGGCCTCTACACGGGGTTCTAATAGGTTCGTATGGCAGCTCGGCTGAGACGCTGGCCATTTCTGAAATCAGCAAACTTCTGCATTGTTCCAGCAACCTCTTGCCCAGACTGCTTCCCCCACCCCCGCTCTGTCCTCATTGCCCAAGCTGAGAAATCAAGCAAGGTCCAAGGTCTCACGTCCACATGAGTTCCAAGGGTGCGACTGGGGCCGCACCCTTTTATGTTCCGCCAGAGGCATGGAGTGAGATGGGCTGAGCCCAGAGAAGACAAGTCATATTAAGGATTTTATAGGCTAAAGTTGAGGAATTCGCAGGTTAAAGTGTAGTTACTTCACAGGCTGATGAGAAGATGCCAGAGGCTCCCCATTTAAAAATAAACATTAAAATTTTTTTTCACATTTATTTTTTTTTGAGAGACGGAGCAAGACAGAGTATGAACAGGGAAGGGGCCGAGAGAGAGGGGGGACACAGAATCTGAAGCAGGTTCCAGGCTCTGAGCTGTTGGCACAGAGCCCGATGGGGGACTCAAACTCACGGACCGTGAGATCATGACCTGAGCTGAAGTCGGACGCTTAACCGACTAAGCTATCCAGGTGCCCCTAAAGCAAACATTTTTAAAAAAGGATCTACTGGGTACAGAGTTTCAGTTGGGGAGGATGAGAAGGTTCTGGAGGTGGATGGTGGTGATGTCCACATAACAATGTGAATGTGCTTAATGCCACTGACCTGCCACTTAAAAGTGGTTAAAATGGTAAATTTTTAGGTTATGTATATTTTTCCACAATAAAAAAAAGATGGAAAATAGCCTAAAAGTCCACTTATAGGGTATGGTTTACAATATATGCATCCAAGGTTTCTGTTAGGAAGAGTGGTGGTGACATGGAAAGATCTCCGAAATATATAGATGCCTAAAAGGAGAGAACAGTGAATGTCAGTGTGCTAACATTTAGGAACAGGTGCATGTGGTGGTTAAGACTGGAGACTTTGGAACCAGACTAGTTGGGTTCAAATCCCAGTGCTGCTGTAAGACTTTGGGCAAGTCCCATAACCTGTCTGTGCCTCCATTTGCACATCTATAAAGTGGGGAATGTACTAGTCCCTGCCCCAAGGGGCTATTGAGGAGATTACATTAGTTAATATGTACAAAGCCCTCAGAAGGGTGTCAGACTCCTAGCACTTGTTCACTAAATATGAATGAATGAGTGAGGATGAATGGAGGGACAAATCTGAGTCAGAGGTCATGAGCTCTGCCTCTGAGACTTTGGAGGTGGCTCTGAGCTTTGGCTTCCTCACCTGGGCTGTGAGCAGGTTTCTGAGTGTGAGAATCAAATAATTAAAGGGAGGGAAGGTGCTCAGCCCAGCGGGGAAGCATGGAATTATGTGTGAGGCTTTGTTATCGCCTCTTATCTGTCGCACTGGCCTGCGTGGTGTGGTGGTGTCATTGCAGGGTGGGGAATATGTCTGTGTGCGCCGGGTCCCTGGCCTTGCCGCTGACGCCCCCGCTCCTGGGTGAGGCAGAGGAGGCAGTCCTTGCACCTGAGGGACATGGCCGTGGCCATGGGTTACAAGCACTGGGCTGCGCAGCTGGACTTCTGCGGGAGGGGAGCAACAGGTGCTGGCGAGGGGCATCAGCCACCGGGCTGCAAGGAGGAGATTCGGGGACCCCAGGATGATGTCAGCTGACTCTCCTCCTCTTCTCGTGCCTCAGGCACGGCAGTCACCCTGGCCACACCAGGCAGCGATCTGCTCCAGAGGCTCCTGGAGAGCAGGAGAACATGAGTCGAGAGGCCAGGTAGGCCCGGGGGCCCATCTTCATCCTGCCACCAACCCGGAGGACCCTGGCTGAGTCACCTATTCTCTCTGAGACGAGTTGCTTTGTCTGAAAATAATCTACCTACCTCACAGGCATGTTGTAGGAATAAAGACAATCGAGATGAAGTTACTTTGAAAAATAATTAAGTCCCTTAAAAATAGATTGCTCATTTGAATGACTTCTCCTCTACTTTAGGCATTCATTGAGCACGTTCCAGGGACTGAGTATTTTAGATATGTACACCTCATTGAGACCTCTGTTTAGTCAGGGTGAGCCAAGCACCAGAACAAACAACCCCAGATTTCAGGGACTTACGCACAAAGGTCTATTTCTCTCTCATGTCAGGGTCCAGTGCTGCTGGGGAACAGGGCACATGCCATTGTCCAGGGCCTGGCCTCCTCTGCCTCGTGGCTTTGCTGCCACCAGCCTCCACTGGATCCTCTGCGGGAGGTTGCGGGGCCAGGCCTGGTGGAGGCGTGGTGAATGTCACTTCCACCCATAGTTCATTAGCCAGCACCCCATCCCATGAGCCCACCTGCCCGTGAGGGAAGCTAGAAACACAGGCTTCGCTGTGTGCCCAAAGGGAAATGCAAACTGCTGGGAGCATCCAGCACAGTTCTGCCCTACTCTTACAACAACCCATTTCACTGATGGAGAAACTGAGGCACACAGGCAGAGTAATCACACATCCAGCAAGTGATTTGAACGCAGTTCTAATACCTGTTCTTTGTACTGTCGTTTGATGTCTTAGACCAGTGTTTTCCACCCCAGCTGTTCATCAGAATCGTGGGGAATTTTTTCTTTTCTTTTCTTTTTATAAGAGTTATATAAAGAGATCTTGCACTTTTTTTTTTTTTTTTAAATAAAATTTTGGAGCACCTGGGTGGCTCAGTCAGTTAGGCATCCAGCTTCGGCTTGGGTCATAATCTCCTGGTTCATGGGTTTGAGCCCCATGTAGGGTTCTGTGCTAGTGGTGAGGAGCCTGCTTCAGATCCTTTGTCTCCCTCTCTCAAGCTCATGCTCTCTCTCCAAGAAATCAACATTTAGAATAGGATAGAAAGGGGCGCCTGGGTGGCTCAGTTGGTTGAGCTTCCGACTTCGGCTCAGGTCATGATCTCATGGTCCGTGAGTTCAAGCCCTGCCTCGGGCTCCTTGCTGACAGCTTGGAGCCTGGAGCCTGCTTTGGATTCTGTGTCTTCCTCTCTCTCTGCCCCTCCCCCATTCATGCTCTGCCTCTCTCTGTCTCAAAAATAAATAAACATTAAAAAAAATTTTTTAAAAAAAGAATTAAAAAAAAAAAAGAATAGGATAGAATAGATTAGAATGGAATTTTAATTTAGAATAGCTTTAGGTTTGCTGTGTGCCCAGCACTGTGGGAGATACTGGAGGACAGCAGCAGGCATGCCCTTGCCTCTAAGAAGCTGGACCTAGAAATGGAAGATTCTGATCCTGGGTGGGGAGTATGGGGTGTCAGGAATCTGAGCACAGGGCCTGGGGTTGCACCAGAGCTGGTGCTGGGACTGGAGGCGCACTGTATGAAGGCACTTTCTGAGCAATAGAGGATCTGCCTTTTATCACTTTTTTTTTTTTACCTCTTTGCTGTTATGCACTGACTCACCTTCTTTGGCCAACAGTGATTTTGCATTTAGTTTTTCTCTCTTCAGTCCCCTTTATCCCTAATTATTAAAAAAAAATCTACCACTTCTAATCTTTGAGAGTCTGGAATAGCAGACAATCAAATATGTTTGAAATATATCTAAAATAAGGATAATTAGGCTGTGAATTAAGGCTTGAGGGACTCTGCTGTGAGTAAAATGCATAAACTTTAATATATCAATCTTACGCTTCTGTTTCTGCTACCCATTAGCCTTCTGCAGTTTAATTTATATTCCAGATGACAATGCTGCTATATAAATGAAGCGTAACTGAAGCGTTCTCTTGTAAAACTCAAATCAACTGCTGGCCACCTCCTCCCTCTCACCCCATACCTTCTTGCTCCTTTAAAAATGCCCCGCCTTTGGTTTGCCCATAAATTTTGACTACGTTTGCTTGATTTCTTTTTGAAAGGTTTATCTTATCACATTTTAACATCTCTCAAATGGGATGAGTCTGTTAATTGATGGAGGTCTTGGCATTATGTTATACTTTTATTTCTTAGCGGGACATGCTAGTGTATCTTAGGGTCAGTGATGTCTTAGATTCAATGAAATACAGCATTTGTGTCATTTGAAGGAACTGGCAATTGTTCTGTCCCTCCAGCCTGTCTCCTGTGCTGTGCTGGAGAGACCTCACCGCTCATCTGAAAGCAACTTCTCTTTATAACCTTGTTATAATAACAGCAACAATAGGAAAATAATGCCCACAGCAGTCGGCAGCAATAAAGCCCTTCCTGTGTGTCCAGCGCTGCGTCAGTCACTTTTCCTATTCCTCTTTAACAATGTTGGAGGCAGAGCTATTATCCGCATTCTACAGATGAGGAAATGGAGGTTCAGCGGAAGAAGTGGCAAAGCCAGGCATCCAGGCAGTCTGTCCAGCCTTGAAAAATCTGTGTTATGCTGCCTCTAGTGATTCTGGGAGGCAGTTAAAGTAACTTCATTGAAATCGGGACTTCATACCTGGCCATACCTTAGAATCAACTAGAGAATTGCTGGAAGAATTTTTCAAGTAATTTTACAGCGCAGCCAGAGCGGAGGACCCTTGGTTGAAATGATCTGCATGAGAGACCCGAGCTCTGCTGTTCTGGGCTCCCTGATGCCACAGCCCCAGGGATGCTGCCAGTCCTGGGGGCGTCAGGACAGCCTGAGCTTCTCAGGCCCTCCGAACTGGATCTCTTGGTTAAAATATGGGGCTTTGAGACTTTAAATTGATATGTGCTTTGAATTTTTGTCCTTTATTTCCTTTTCCTTTTTTCTCTCCCTTCCTTCCTTGCAGCTCTGGAGTGCACAGAAAATCAAGCAGGTAATTCAATTTTGGATTCATTTCCTTCCCTCCTCTCTGCTCTCCTGGACCTTGCCCTGCGCTGTCCTGGGGAATCACGGCTGTGCTGCTCAGCCTTGCCCCTCCCATTTGCCACGTGCTGCCCTGCCGTCCCTTCTTTCCCAGCACCCAGGGCCTGAGTTTCTGAATGCCAGAGCTCAGGCCCCTTGCCTTCTCCTGGGCCCCTGAGCTCCTTCCCTGTGGGCGCCTCTACAAAATCCTTCTTACATGCCCACTAAATACTAGGCACAGGGGACAGAGGACCCAGTCCCAATCACCTGCATTCAGCTTTGAGCATTAATCAGGAAAAGTCCTGTTTGCTGCCTGTGTTTTGTTTCTCTTGCCTTGAATGGTGAGAAAGGACTGGCCTTCCAGTCCTCCCGGGGGGAGCTCTCCTTTTCCTCCCTCCTCTTCCTGCCCACAGTCACCCTGTGCTCTGTTCCCTGCTCTTGCCAGGCTATTCTACACCCAGATACCAATGAGAAGATCTTCATGCCCTTTAGAATGTCAGGTAAGCCCCTGGGACCCTCCTGAATCTGCCTGGCCTTGGGCGCTTACCACGGTCACAGCTGCAGAAGCATCCAGATGCACCAACCTGAGGAGGGGCAGAACCCGTTACACACACGGCCAGTTTGCACCTCCGTATTCACCTTGGCTCGACCATACACGTCTCTGGCCAGGCCTTAGAATCACCTGTGGGGCTTTAAAAAAAAAATGTGCCTGCCTGCCTTTTCTTCCTGAGCAGTTGGGATGCAGTGGAGGCCTCCACAGGTGAATCTGGGGCTCCTTTTCCTGTTATACACCACCCACCTACAGCAGCAGCCTCAGGGATGATACCTGCTTCCGGCAAGCCCTATCTTCTCTCTCACCTACCTGTGTATACTGTGCTCTTTCCTTGCAAACCACGCTCCCTTAAAGGCACTTAATCCCCAGGCTAACTCCCTGGTGTCCGATCCTGCTATTAACCTGTACTCCAGAATGCATGAACTGCATTAGCACTACTGTGCACACAGGGAGGGTGGATTCCCATTCTGTGGAGACCAGTGGTAGAGGGGCTGGGGTGGGAAAGTGGACATAAGATCCCTGCCCCCAGGAAGTCCCTGCCCCCAGGAAGTCCCTGCCCAGTGGTCACTAGAGGGAAGCTCTTTGTGCATGAGCTTAGTAGCCCAGAAAACACTTGCACGCACGGGGCCTGGCCTAGCGTGTTTGTCCTACCTGTAGTTCCAAGAGGCCACAGGCCCTGTCCAGAGTCACACAGCAGAGGTCAGACTCCCACCAGAGTGTTGATGCCTACTGCGTGGCATTTCTCAGTGCACTGGGGCACTCTTGCAGGGTGGGTGGGAGGGCTGTTGGCTGCTGCCTTGAGAAGTCCTCAGGTGGCTGGAGACAGAGTCTCTATCAAGAGGTGTTCTCAGCTGAGTCAGTCAAGATCCCCACCCCCAGACAGCCTGACCTCATGTGAGTGAGAGAACAAACAACCACGTGACCTCATCGTGCTGAGGCATTGCGTGCCCACGGACCCTCCTTGCTTGGCTGTGAGGAACTCCCAGGTAGCAAAGGCCTCTGGCCGAGCATCTTGCAGCTACGGCTGTAGGTGCACCGGGCCACAGCACGCTCTCACCTGGGGCCTGGATCCTCTTGTAATTCTCCAGTCAAACCTGGGGCCCATCTCCAGAGGAATGCGGGCAGTAGAGTGACAGTTCATGTGCAAGCGCAATTATGCACAGTCAGGATGCGAACCTTTGCTTTAGATAACCCAGATAAGTGTGGTTCTCTGCTGTCCAGCCCGCCAGCTGACTGCCTGCCATAAGCTAGAGGCCAGGGACACAGGGCCGCCCACTGACAGTGGGAGGTGGAGGGCAGCAGACGGGGCCTCCGATAGTCCAGGGAAGCGAGCGGTGAGGAGACAGTGCCTGGGGCCTGCTCTACTGAGGATGTTTAGGCAGGGTAGGAGAGATTTAAAGAGTACCCCTGGCACTTAGAGGTAGACATCTCAAGTGTGTGGAGAGTTCCCCTTTCAGAACTGAAGTAAGGCTGTGTGCTAGAAAGGTAAGCTGAGAGAAGAAGGAGGACATTCTGGGGCCTTTGAAGGCAGCGTGCTGTGTGTAGTGGGCGTGGGCAGGGGACACGGTGCCTCCTGGAGGAAATCATGGAAGGAACACCAACTGTAGCACCAAGTGCATGGTGTTCCCAGCGGTGGGCAGCCCTGCCCTCAGCAGAGGGCTTCTGAGTTTTGGAGTGAGAAGTATCTGGCCAAAGGGGAACAGAGAGAGGGTGGCTGGGGGACACGGGGGAGCCCTCTATCCTGGGGAGGGCTGAGCCGGAAAAGGCCTGGGGGCTAGAGGTGCCTTCTGCCTCGCTGACCTGAGCTCCCTCATCAGGACCATTACCAAGACCAAGTCTAGAGGTCTCTGCCGGTGCCTCTGTTGAGGGGTGGAGTGGGATGGGGTGGGACTGTAAGACCTGACCCTTTCCTCTCCCCTCTCAGGTTACATTCCTTTTGGGACGCCAATTGTAAGTACTGCCTTCAAAGGGTTTTCTTTTCTAAAAAAGTGTTAATGTATAACTCTATATCGTAATAGAGTTATGTGATAGAGTAATATCATAAATATTTGAGATGTTGATTTAAGATTCATTCCTGGAGGGGAATTAGCAGGTAAAGTAGCATGCATATCTTTTTAAATCTCTTGGTGTGTATTGTCGAACTTCTTTCCACAAAAGTGTGCCAACGTGCACCTAAGACAGAGCCTCCAAGTGCATTTGTCCCTGCACGTTCCCATGCTGAGTACTGCCACTAGGACATGCTCCTTAAAAAGACTTTTCCCAAAAAGCTTAGGAAGTCAGAGGATAAGCATGCCTGCTGAAACCCAAAGTTTAAAATTAACTCAGAAGGGTGCTTGGGTGGCTCAGTAGGTTAAGTATCGGACTTTGGCTCAGGTCATGATCTCACGGTTCGTGGGTTCGAGCCTCCCATTGGGCTCTGTACCGACACTCTGAGCCTGGAGCCTGCTTCGGATCCTGTGTCTCTCTCTCTCTCTCGGCCCCTGCCCTGCTCACGCTCTGTCTCTCAAAAATAAATAAATGTTAAAAAAAATTAAAATTAACTCATAAAGGATTCAGTATTCTTTTTGTTTAGTTTTGGAATCAAGGTTAAGTTTGCTCTTTAAAAAAAAAATATATATATATATATATATGACACATGTATAGAAGGGTGCATTCATCATAAATGTACAGTGTGGTACGTTTTCACAAAGCAAGTACATCCAAGTAACCTGCACTTAGATTCAGAGCCTAGCAGCCTCTCAGGAACCTCTCGTGTACCCCTCAGTCACTACCCCCACAGGGAATCACTTTTCTGACTTCCTTTACTATATTCCAATTTTGCCTATTACTGAATTTTATATAAAGGATATCACCAGGGTGTACTTTTTTTGGTCTGTCTTCTTTCCCTCAAAATTATCTGTGGGACTCATCCATACTATACGGACATCCATATTGACTCACCCATATTGGTGTATGTAGTATTTATTTGTTCTTTTTTCATTGCTTTCTGTGTCATATCGCATTGTTAGAACTATATCAAAATTTACTTATCCATCCTCCTTATTTTCTGACTTCCTAAGCTTTTTGGGAAAACTCCCCTGTAAGTAGCATGTCCTGGTGACAATACTGGGGTTTGGAGTGAACAACAAACAGTGGTGCTTTGTACAAGTCTTTTAGAGGGTATTTTCCCTCACTTCTCCTGGATTATACCTACAGTGTTAAAGAGATAGCAATGAAATGCAGCGTGTAATCCTAGAGCTGGGATCGGGACCAGGGCAGGGGTATGTGTGAGATGGTATTGTGGTCTCTTGGAAACTGAACATACATTACATATGATGTGAGTCAGTAACCGTACTTGTTGGCGTTTCCTCCAAGAGAAATGAAGACATATGTCCCCACAAATTTCTGTACACAAATGTTTATAGTGGCTTTCTTCGTATTAGCCTAAAACTGAAAAAAGGTAAGAATGACCAACAGATAGTATATCTATGAGTGAAAACCTGACTCGGAACAGAGTCATGGCTTAGTCTGAAAGTTTCCTATATATCTCATAGGTCTCATTCCTTCTCTGTGTATTTGCAGACCCCCCTTCTGTAAAAAAGCGTTTTCCCATCTGCCTTTCCCTTTTAATGTTTTTTAAATTATCAGTAAGTGTGGTGGGTGTATTTTTTGTATTTGGTTGATAACAATTTACTTCTGTCATTATTCATTTTCATATGCAGATTGTCCCAAATGTGACCAGTAGGAAACCTTTAAAGCAGTTTCTCTGTCCATTTGACAAGTCCTCTCTATCCTTTGATACTTTAGTACTTTTTGGCACAATGTATAGATATTCCAGACTCATCTTGTGGTCTCTGCACCAGTCCTGGAATCATGCATTTCTACAAACAGCTCTGATTCTCTTCAGAGAAGAATGGTATTTAGAAACCAACATCTGAATGCTTAGGTGTGCTCACTGTTGCCGGAGCCTCATTGTTTCTAGGCCCTCTTAGCATGCATAGCTAGGAAATACCACTTCTTAAAAATGATGAGTTTATGCCAATACCTTGAATCCCAATCCAACATCCCAGAGGTCTTCCTTCCTCCCATTTCATATTTATATCCCCCTCCTCCCTGAATGAGAAGCCAACAAACATGTGTACTCGCTTACCAAATCTTGCACACAAATGAAAGAATTTCAGAATTGCTATATCAGTAGTATTCCCCAAAAGTGTATTAAGTGAAGTTCAAGATTTCTTTGAAGTTCTTTTTGTCCTTGGACTCTATCCTCCTGAGGGTGTACAGTCACAGAATTGTGGTCAAAAGTTATTTGAAGTAATGTTTTTCTTCTGTGTGGTTATTTGTGTGATATACAGTTAGGTTTATTTGTTATTGTTGGCATTCAGTTTTAGTTGCTTCTCTGTTCTTATTGATTTTTTTTAATATCTAAAATATCAACATAAGTCAAAGCTATATAAAAAGGCATGATAAACGTTCCATTCCCTGGGGCACCTGGGTGGCTCAGTTGGTTGAGCATCTATTGATTTGGGCTTAGGTGATGATCACAGGGGCATGGGATTGAGCCCTGCATTGGGCTCTGCACTGAGCACGGAGCCTGCTTGGGATCCTCTTTCTCTCTCCCTCTGCCCCTCTCCCCTGTGTGTGCTCTCTCTCTCTCTCTAAAATAAAATTTTTAAAAAGTTCCACTTCCTATCCTGTGTAGGTAAACAATCTTATCCGTCCTATTTCTTTTTCTAAATAAGCAGATACAAATATAGGTCCCATTTTTTCTTATACAAAAGGTAGCATTCTATATATACTCTTTTGCACGTTGTTTTTTCCACTTAATCACATATTCTGGAAATCATGGCCCATCAGTTTATACAGGTCTTCCTTGTTCTGTTTTTTTTCTTTTTAACATTTGTTTATTTTTGAGAGAGTGCAATGAGGGGAGGGGCAGAGAGAGGGGGACAGAGGATCCAAAGGGGGCTCTGCTGACAGCAGCAACAGCAGTGATGTGGGGCTTGAACTCACAAACTGCATGATCATGACCTGAGCTGAAGTCGGACGCTCAACCAACTGAGCCACCCAGGTGCCCCATCATTCTTTTTTTAATTTTTTTTTTTTTTAATTTTTTTTTTCAACGTTTATTTATTTTCTTTGGGACAGAGAGAGACAGAGCATGAACAGGGGAGGGGCAGAGAGAGAGGGAGACACAGAATCGGAAACAGGCTCCAGGCTCTGAGCCATCAGCCCAGAGCCCGACGCGGGTCTCGAACTCACGGACCGCGAGATCGTGACCTGGCTGAAGTCAGACGCTTAACCGACTGCGCCACCCAGGCGCCCCTCATTCTTTTTTTTAAATGGCTATCTAACTGTCTACTTTGTGGAAGTGGCATAATTTATTCAGCTAATTTCCTTCAAATGGACATTGAGACTACGTCCACTATATTGCTATGATGAATTATGCCAGAATGGGTAATCTTGTGCATATTGTTTTGATATAGTTAGAGATACACCTTGAGGGTAAATTTCTAACTTCTGTGTAAGGACTAATTCAATAGACATTTCTGGAAACACTAAACAAGAAAAAAGAAGATGCAAATAAACAATATTAGGAATAAAAAGTACAATAACTGTATATACAATGGAACTTTAAAAGATCAGAATGCATTAAACGATATGGGGTAATAAATCTGAAGACCTGGAAGAAAAGGGCACATTTCTAGGAAAGCACAGCTTCCGAAAGACCACCAAGCAAGAGGAAATACGGAATATGACTAGACTATGAATAACAAAAAAATTAAATCAGTTGTTTAAAATATATGCACCGGGGCGCCTGGGTGGCTCAGTCGGTTAAGCGTCCAACTTCGACTCAGGTCATGATCTCGCGGTCCGTGGGTTCAAGCCCCACGTTGGGCTCTGTGCTGACAGCTCAGAGCCTGGAGCCTGTTTCAGATTCTGTGTCTCCCTCTTTCTCTGACCCTTCCCTGTTCATGCTCTCTCTCTGTCTCAAAAATAAATAAATGTTAAAAAAAAAATGCACCAAAGAACAAACAAAACATAACCACTAGACTCCCATGATCTTCCAGATGACTACTCTTTATTTTTATTTTTATTTTTTTAATGTTTATTTATTTTTGAGAGAGAGACACAGAGCACAAACAGGGGAGGGGCAGAGAGAGAGGGAGACAGAGAATCTGAAGCAGGCTTCAGGCTCTGAGCTGTCAGCACAGAGCCCGACGCGGGACTTGAACTCACAAACTGTGAGATCATGACCTGAGCCAAAGTTGGATCCTTAACCAACTGAGCCACCCAAATGCCCCTCTGGATGACTACTCTTAAAACAATAGCCAAACTCAATTTTCATTATACTCAAGAAAGAGGATAAAAAGAAGAAATGTTCCCAGTTCATTCATGAGGCACTTTGAGACCAATACCAAAGAAGAAAATGGAAGAAAGAAAAATTGTAGGCTAATATCACTTATGAAATTACAAATAGAAGTCCAAGTGAAATAACAAATTGAATCCAGCAATGCATTAAGACATGTCATAACCAATTTTTACTAAGAATGATAACATTAGGAATATATTAATAGAGTTCATCACATTAACAAATTAAAGGAGAAATGTGATAATCTCAGTACATTTAGAAAAATGATTTGGTAAAATGAAACATAAGTCCATTTATGACTTTTTTTTTTTTTAAAGAGCAGATTAGATTCAGAAGGGAACATCGTTAATTTATAGAGGGTCTATCCAAAAAAAAAAAAAAAAAAAAAAAAAAAAAAAATCCCAACCCCAAAGCAAGCAACATTCTTAAAGATGAAACAGATGAAGGTAAATTCTTAATGTCTGGGACAGGGTAAGAGTATCTGATATCCAACATTTTCCTGGAAGACTAGCAAATACAGTAACACATGACAAAATAAATCAGTAGTAATAGGATTGGAAAGGAAGAAACAAGAACATTCATGAGCATAGGCAAACTATTAGAACTACTATTTTTGAAGATGTCTGGATGTAAGATCAGTATATAAAACATTATTATAGGCCTTTGGACCCATAAAAAACGTCTAGAATATAATGTTTAAAAAAAGATAGTATTTACAATAGCACTTAAAACTATAAGGTACCATAGCAACATTTTTTTTTTTTTTTGGATAGGAAACAGTAAAACTGCTTTTATTTGAAGACAACATGATTGTGTACATACAAAATCCTAAGGAATTTTCCAAAAAGTGGCTAGAATTAATAAGTAAACTTAACAAGGTAGCAGACTACAAGGTCAATATACAAAAATCAATTATATCTCTATATACCAGCAGCAAAAAGCCTTATACATCATTTACAATGACATAAAAGATATAAAATCTTCAAGAATAAATGCTTCAGAGGTTATACAAGATTTCTCCGCTGAAAATTACATGCATTGCTGAGAGAAATGAAGGAAGACCTCAGTAAAGTCAGATATATACCTTGTTTGTGGATTGAGAGTCAATATTGTTAAAATGTTAATTTTCTCCAAATTGAGCCATAGATTCAACACAATCCCATCAAAATCTCAAGATCTTTGCTGTAGAAATTTACTAGTTAGCCTAAAATTTATGTGAGAATTACAAAAGACCTAGAATAAGCAAAACAATTTTTTATTTTTTTAATTTTTTAAAAATATAATTTATTGTCAAATTGGCTGACATACAGTGTGTAAAGTGTGCTCTTGGTTTTTGGGGTTGATTCCCATGGTTTATCGCTTACATACAACACCCAGTGCTCATCCCAACAAGTGCCCTCCTCTATGCCCATTACCCATTTTCCCCTCCCCCACCCCCCTATCAACCCTCAGTTTGTTCTCTGTATTTAAGAGCCTCTTATGGTTTGCCTCTCTCCCTCTCTGTTTGTAACTATTTTTTCCCCTTCCCTTCCCTCATGGTCTTCTGCTAAGTTTCTCAAGATCCACAAATGAGTGAAAACATATGATATCAGTCTTTCTCTGACTAACTTATTTCACTTAGCATAATACCTTCCAGTTCCAGCTACACTGCTGCAAATGGCATGATTTCATTCTTTCTCACTGCCAAGTAGTATTCCATTGTATATATAAACCACATCTTCTTTAATTTTTAAAAAATGTTTATTTATATTTGAGAGAGAGAGACAGAGTGTGAGCAGGGCAGGGGCAGAGAGAGAGGGAGACACAGAATCCAAAGCTGGCTCCAGGCTCTGAGCTGTCAGCACAGAGCCCGATGCAGAGTTCGAACTCATGAGCTGTGAGATCATAACCTGAGCCGAAGTTGGACGCTTAACCGACTGAGCCACCCAGGTGCCCCTGAATGGACATTTTTCTAAAGAAGACCTACAGGTAGCTCACAGACACCTGAAAAGATGCTCAACATCATGCATCATCAGGAAAATGCAAATCAAAACCATGAGAGGGGCGTTTGGGTGGCTCAGTCAGTTAAGCATCCAACTTCGGCTCAGGTCATGATCTCACAGCTCGTGGGTTCAAGCCCCGCATTGGGCTCTGTGCTGACAGCTCAGAGCCTGGAGCCTGCTTCAGATTCTGTGTCTCCCTCTCTCTCTGCCCCTCCCCCTCTCAAAAATAAATAAACATTAAAATTTTAAAAAACATAATGAGATATCACCTTACCCCCCTTACCCCTGTCAGTATGGCTGAAACCAAAAAGATGAAATAATAAATGTTGGTGAAGATGCGGAGAGAAAGGAACCCTTGTGCACTATTGGTGGGAATGTAAATAGGTGCAGCCACTATAGAAAACAGCATGAAGGTTCTCAAAAAATTAAAAATAGAAATACCATATGATCCAATGATTCCATTACTGCGTATTTACCCAAAGAAAATGAAAACACTAATTCAAAAAGATACGTGCACACCTATGTTTATTGCAGCATTATTTACAATAGCCAAGATATAGAAACAATTCAAGTGTCCATCCTGAATGGATAGGGAAGATGTGGTATATCTATGTGTGGGACATTACTCATTGATAAAAAGGATGAGATCTTGCCATTTGTGACAACAGGGATAGACCTAGAAAGTATCATGCTAAGTGAAATAAGTTAGACAAAGAAAGACAAATACCATGTGATTTCACTTATATGTGGAATCTAAAAAAAAAACAAAACAACAAACCAAAAAACAAATGAGTAACCAAAAAGCAGAAGCAGACCTATAATTACAGAGAACAAACTGTTGTTAAGCCAGAGGGAAGGGGGTGGGGAGGTGGGCAAAATGGGTAAAGGGGACTGGGAGATCAGGCTTCCAGTTATGGTATGAAAAAGTTACGGGAATAAAAGATTTAGCATAGGGAATATAGTCTATGGTACTGTAATAGCGATGCATGGTGACAGAGCTCTCTATTTCTCTCTCTCTCTCTCTCACATGCACACACAAAGTATCCCTGTTTCAATGAATATTGTCTTGAATTCTACTTCATCTTATGTCAGTGTTTCTATTCCTGTTTTGTTTATTTGCTCTGTAAATCATTGCCCACACCTTTATATGAGTGACATTTTGTTTCTGCATTTTTTGTATTATATGTCTCTTGACAAAATGTAGCTGAGTTTTACTTCTTCACTCAGTTTGAGAAACACTGTCTTTAATTTTAATAATAAATGGAACCCATTCATATTTGTTCTGCTACTGGTTATTGTGACTACTTATCTCAGCCATCAAATAGTTTGTTGTTGGTTTATTAAGCTTTGCTATTGTTTCCACTTCCTTTCCTGATTTGTACTAGAGTGACCTTTTCAATGGTCCTTTGGTTTCTTAAGTAGTTTGGAAGGGAAACATCCTACTTTTCTCTAATTACTATTCAGCTGTAATATTTTGTAGAGTGGTCCTATTATATTTACCCTATATTAATAATAAATTATTCAATTAATAATTGAATAGTAAATATGACCTCCTTAACCCCACATAGGAAGAGACTTTTTTTTTAAATGTTTACTTATTTTTGAGAGAGAGAGAGACAGAGTGCAAGCAGTGGAGGGGAAGGGAGAGAGGAAGACACAGAATCTGAAGCAGACTCTAGGCTCCAAGCTGTGAGCACAGAGCCTGTCGTGGGGCTCGAACCCACGAACTGTGAGATCTTGAGCTGAGCCAAAGTTGGATGCTTAACTGACTGAGCCACCCAGGTGCCCTGGAAGAGACTTTTAACATACCATTTTCCTCTATTCTCTGCTTTACCATTTTACCCATACACACCTGCCAAGATTTTGGAAATAATCTGGAATCTCATCAGATTTTTGAATCTTTGCTTAATTAATACCTGTATGAAACTTCACAATTATTTAGGCTTTGTGTGTGTGTGTGTGTGTGTGTGTGTGTGTGTGTGTGTGTGTGTGTGTGCATTCTATGTTTGGCTAGAGCACGTCTGTGAATAATATTCAGAGTGTGTGGGCAATATACTTTTTGAGTCCTTGCATATCTGGAAATGTATTTTTTTTCTCTCTCATACATGAACAATAGTTGGCCTGATTCTCTTTTCCTTTGTAGGTAAACCTCCCCCACTCCCCTTAGGATCCTTTGGTATTTTTTCTTTTTATCTTTGGAGTTCAGAAATATCCTCAGGATTAAAAAAAATCTTCTCTGTATATTTTATAAAATTATACAAGTAATACATGAATATGTTCTTTGGAATTCAAAAATACCACCAAGACTTTTTAAAGAATATTTTTAAAGTTATACAAGTAATACATGAATATGTTCTCTCAGCTCAGAATTCAAACAACGCAAAAAAAGTAGAAATTCCTCTGACAAGTCTCAATCCCAAATCTGCTCCTAGAAGTAACCTCTGTTAGAACTTTGATGTGAATTTTCAGGTTTTTTTCTAGGCATTTGCATATATATGAATCATCATTTAAACGTTCTTTTCTGTTTTGTATTTTTTCCACTAAAAATACAACAGTATACTTATTTGTCTACAATTAGCTTATTACATTTAGTAATTTGGCTACATACAGATCTGCTTCATCATTCATTCATTCGTTTTTTCCTCCTGAGTAATATTCTTTCCCCCAGTGATGGACTTAGGTTGTTTCTGATTATTTGCTATTAGAAATAACAGTGCTATGAGGCTCCTGGCTAGTTCAGTCAGTTGAACGTCCAACTCTTGATTTCAGCTCAATTCATGATCCCAGGGTTGTGGGATTGAGCCCTGCATTGGGCTCCATGCTCAGCATGGAGCCTGCTTGAGATTCTCTCTCTCTCTCTCTCTCTCTCTCTCTCTCTCTCTCTCTCTCTCCCTCTGCCCCCTCCCCTGCTTACCTGCTCTCTCTCTTTCTAAAACAAATAAACAAACAAAAAAGGAATAACAGCACTGTGAAAAATTCTTGTAAAATTCTTCTCACCCAAGTATGAAGATTTCTCAAAGGCCCATTCTAGAAAGTGAATTTGCTGTGTAAATAGGTATACACATTTACATTTTTGATAGCTATTGCCAAATTTCCCTTCAGGAAGGCTACATTTCACTACACCTTAGTAACATTGGCATTTATATTTTTAGATTTTTTTTTTTATGACAACCTGATGGGAGAAAGGTAGCATCTCACTATGGTTTTAGTTTTTGTTTCCCTGAATACCAAAAAGCTTGTGCTTCTTTTCATCTATGTACTTAACATTTATATTTCCTCTTCTGTGAATTACCTGTTCACATCCTTTGTCCAATCTTCCATTGGCTGTATTTTCCAAATTAATTTTAAGAGTTCTTTATATATTGGGTACTAATCCTTTGAATTATATACATTGCAGATCTCTTCTTCCAGCTATTTTCTCTTCATTCTTTGGTGTCTTTGTTGTGGAAAGTTTTAAATATTGACATTTTAAAATATAACAATCTTTCCTTGGGTGGGTTTTGAGTTCTGTCCCCCCCTCCCGCCGTCACCTTCATCTCCTTTATTAAAATTACCAGATTTGTGAGGTTCGTGTCTGGGAATCAACTCTTGGATGTATTGATCAATTCTTCTAGTTTCATCTTCTAATTTATTCATTTCTGCTTTTGTTTTTATAATATCCTTTTTCCCTCTTTCCCTTGGTTTGTTTGTGGTGTTTTAGTTTGGTTTGTTGTTGTTTTTTTTTTTTTACATTTTATCTCAAATACTTTATTTATGCTCATTCTTTCTTTCTAATAAAAATTCTTGGGGCTGTGAATTTGCTTCTGAGTATATCTAATACCTAGCTGTATCTAATATGTGTTTGTATACAGTGATCCATATTTTTATTTTCTAAATAAGTTTGAAATTTCTGTTTTGACTCTTCTTTAATCAGGTAGTCAGAAGAACACATTTTGAATCGCAAGTGGTTTGTTTTTTACAAATGTGTTCTTTTCTTATTATTTTCTACTGTGTTGTATTTTCAGAGAGAATGATTCTGCCACTGGAGATGTATTGTGGTTTTCTCTGTAGCATACTATACGATTATACCAGTTAGGAATAGGACCATCTGCATATTAAAAATTTCAAAATAACAGTGGCTTAAAGAAAATAATTTATTACTCCCTCATGTCAAAGAAGTTTGGAGGTAAGTGGATCCCCATAATGCTACCAGGAACCCAGACTTCCATACTTCTGCACCATTCTCAGTGCTGGCTTCTGTCATCAGAATCCCCTCATAGCCCAATATGGTTGTCAGAGTTCTAGCCATGCATATTAAAGAGTCAGAGTTCACATCCATATTAAAGGGAAGAGTAAAAGAATGTACTTCCCAACAGAGTCAGCTCCCTTTATGGAGACTTCTTCAATCTCTCATACAACATTTCTGTTTATATTTCATGCAGAATCTCCCAACTATAGGAATTCTGTTAGTAAGCAAGAAGAGAAGAATGGTTGATATGTAGGCAAAGAAGAATCTGCCATAATAATTTTAATAAATATTCCATCAACACTTGAGAAAGAAAGATGCATCATTTAGCAATATTGTTTCTTTGCAAACCAGAGAAGTTGAATTTGGGGCTCATTTCCCCATAAGAGGCCAACTGGATCCTCACACAATTAATGGGTGCCATCAACTAGGATGAACTAGATAACCCATGGGATACCAGCACTGTCTCTAGTTGACAAGGTGTTATTGAGGACACCCCATCAATTTCCACTCTCTTCTTCCTACCCAAGACAAGTCAGTTATCTCAGGGTCCGTACAGCCTTGGAGGCATCCTGGGAACTTGGGTGCCGTCCACTCTTGTGTTATTCAGGGGTTTACTGCTAAAGCAGATGCTGTGAATGTCCTATGAGGACCAATCCTCTCCCAGCCTGGAACAAGCACCCCTGTGAATAAATGTGTAGCGTATGGGAATACGGTGCCCTGGCTCTGAGATCTGTATGAACACTTGATTGAGGTGAATGGGCAGCGAGAGCTGGGACATCTCCCAGCAGGCCTCAGTGGCAGCCAGAGCCAAAACGGCGATGCTCACCCAGTCCCCACTTCCTAGTCCCAAATATTCATATTCCAGGATTCAGAATAGCTGGCCCAGAGACCAGGTCCTGAAAAGAGCCACTGGATGAAGCACACCTGTAGCCTTCTATCCTGGCACTTTAACGTGGCTAAGAATTCAGAGGGCTCACTTTCTCATTCCCTCCTGGGCCGCTGCCTTGCCTTGTATGGAAGGGGCACCATGGCCATTCCGGCCTTCTACCAGAGCCTGGCTCCCTCTAGCCACATCAGCTTCCCTAAGGCCCCCACCATCACCTGGTAGCACTGAACATCTCGGCAAATGCCTGGTCTGAAGGGGAGTGAAGGTTCCAGTCCACACCTTAGGGAAGCCCCTGGTGTGATAGAATGCGTAAGAAATATATACATGCAGAAGCCACTAAAATGCTTACCAAAATAGAAATGGGGTGCTGGCAAATGTGCTAGGAACCGGGTCCCTGAGTTATGAAGGGAAGGGGTGATTAAGGCTGGCAGATGCCTCAACTGAGATGCTTCTGGAAGCAGCATCCACGCTTCCTGCCTAGGTGAGCATCCCCAGCCCTGACCCCCTGTGTTGTTCCCGCCTTGCCTGAGAGTAACCCCGCCCCCCCACCCTGCTCGCTCTCCAGAGCTCAGGAGAAGCGAGCTGGTTTTCTCCCAGAGGCTGGTGCCAGTTTAGTCAGCAGATTTCACAGATCCACTGGCACCCGTGTAGCGTCTTATTTTAAGCTTAACATTTGAAGATGGGAACTTTTCCCCCTTTGGTGTGTGGCAAAGAGATCCCAATTTATACATAAGCATGGTGGCTAAGCCAGGGCACCAAGGCTGTTCCCCAGGCTAGTGCAGTTCATGCTACCTCTTCCTTGGGTACCTTCCCAGAAGAACCCCGCCAACCGTGGTTGCTTAGAAGTGGCAGTTCTGTTCCCAGGTTTCCACTAAGAGGTGTGCAGCACTGTCCTTTCCATGCACGTGCGGCTGGGGAGAGGCAGGGCCAGTGTTCCGAACCCTGTCCTATTCTCTCTGCGTTTTCCCACCTGCCAGCCTGCACCCTGCACCCTTGGCTACCAGAATGTCGCAGATGCCAGCTTTCTCTTGCGGGCCCGAGCTTCTCTCAGGGGCCATTTGTGTCTCCCTCCTCACCTCTGCACTCCCCGTGATGCTGCTGGCCTCCTCTCCCCTCCCCCTGTCATTCTCAAACCCTCAAAACTCAAGGCTCCAATCTCGCATATCCAGGTGGGAGACTGAGGAGGGCAGACCGGGAGCATCTGGTCAGTGAGTCCCAGTGGCCTTGGGTTACATCCAAACCAGATCTCTGTCTTGGGACATTCAGAGCTTGGATTCTATGCTCTGAACCCTGCACTGCATGTGCGCACGCGGACTTAAAAGCCTCAGAAGGTGCAGGTGTGGGTCACTTCACCTCCAGGGGGGGGGAGGGGTAGACCACAGAGGGTTCATTTCACGTGAGGATTTGGCTGTGTCCCAGAGCCTTCGCGGTGTCTCCCATCCCTCCTCATCCCAGACTCTGCTTTTTCACACATTTAAATGCCAATCACAATTTCTCCCTGGCCTACCTCCGTTGTAACCCGACAGCAGTCAGTTTGGCCTGGTTCGCACCAGAGGTGTTACTCAGTTAAGCTGGAATTGACCAGTCAGGGACAAACATTCATTGGATAAACGATATTCTCTTTAACTGGTTGGGATCCTTTAAATAGCACCCCTCATTCACTGAAGTGTTACTTTTCAGATCGTTAGCCACATAAATCAGAAGATGGAGACAAAGTAGAAGGAAAAAACAGGCAAATTGTTGAGTACTGGGGCCTGTGGTAGGTCTTTCAAAAATGAAGAGGGACATTTTAGAATTGAGTGAGTCACTATGGAGGACACAGGTACGATGCCAGAGGACTGTCGCTTTGCCAGTGAGGATTCCCAGGTATGTGAGCAGTGAATGTCGATGGTTTCACCTGTTGGAAGCCTCTGGAAGTTCTCGAGGAAGACAGACTTTAAGCAGACAGATTCTTACCACGGAGAACCAATACTGCCAAGAAGGCAGGCAGGGTGCTGAGGGAGCGAATGACAGGGGACCTGACTCCTCTTGAGGGTCAGGGAAGGCTTCCCGAAGGAAGTGACAACTAGGCCGAAACCTGGAGGATGAGGAGGGATTAGCCGAGTAGAGAAGGGGTGGAGATGACAGGGACAGTGCTGTACCCTTTACTCATCCCCTGACTTGAGTTTCACCACCTCATTGTTTTGACACACACTGTGCTTCCTCTCTGGATTTTCTGTGCTTTTTTCTTTTAAGTTTATTTATTTATTTTGAGAGAGAGAGAGAGAGGAGGGCGAGGAGGGACAGAGAGAGAGGGAGAGAGAGAGAATCCCAAGCAGGTTCTGCACTGTCAGCGCAGAGCCTGATACAGGGCTTGAACTCGCGAAGCATGAGATCATGACCTAAGCTGAAACCAAGAGTCGGATGCTTAACTTACTGAACCACCCAGGTGCCCCTGGATTTTCTGTACTTATAAAACGTCTTTCTCCTGCTGCTTGACTCTGTGTTGCATGGCGGCAGCCTGAGGGAGTGAGGGCTGCTCAGTTCTCTCTTTCTGAGCATCGTAGGACATTGTGACCAGCGGCCTTGCTCTCCTGTCTTCATCTTCAGCCATTCGCGTCCCACCTCCAGCCAAGCAGATCAGGATATTTGGGGGTGCCCCTCTCCCACATTGAGACATTATCTCTCTGCAGAGGTTAGAATACTCTGAAGGAGGAAGCCTGGAGTAAAGGTGTGAGCCAGTTGCCATCTGGGTGCCATTGGCCCCATTCTGGATTCTGTCCTGAGATGAGCCTCAGGCACAAACCCCCCATCTTCCTGGCTGGCCAGGCAGCCCCAGAGTTGAGCTATTGGTCACCAGGTGGAGTGATAAGCCGGGCTGCTCAGGAACCAATCTCACTAGTGAAGGCATAATTCAAGGGCATTAGTAATGGTACGGAATTCTGAATCAGAAAGGACATCATCTGCAGCCTTCCTATGTGGCAATCCCTGTATTTAAACAGCTATTGCTACCTCCATGCTGTGTGGCAAACGTCCGCAGAATTTCTGTGGCGACCATAAGAATTTGTTCTTAGAGGTCCGTGGTTACCTGGGGTCTAGCTGCGTTCGACTGTGCTTGACTGAGGCGGTACTACGTGCCATTGCAGGTCTGGGCTCAACTGGGAGTCAGCCAACGCAGACTGTACTTTGCTTCAAACGTCTCTCCTCCTCCTTTGATGAGGCCTCTGAGGCCTGGGCTCTGAACTGGCACACTGCCACTTCCTCCCACATGCTTTTGGCCACAGCAAGACATATATGTCCAAGCCAAGCAACACCAAGAGCATGGAAATATATTCTTCCCGTGTCAAGGGCATGGATGCAGGGAGGAGTGAAGAATCGGGACCTAAAACTAATCCGCCCCTCTCTCCAAGAGCGTGCCCTCATGCAATGCAGGGTTTTAATACAAGGAGTAAGGAGGAAATGGGTGATGGTGGTCATGGTCACAGTCCATCATAGATCTTTTGCCTGGCCAAGAATTCATGTTCTTAATAATGAATTAGTAATGTTCTTCCAGTGTGTAGTGTGGACCCAGCTTTGTGCTGAGCGCTTTGGGGGACATCAGAGAGAAACACCCTGATTCTACCTTCAGGAGCTCACTATTGAGGGATGAGGCTTGTGTTCAAGGACAAGATGGGGGCAAGATGAAGCTCGATGGTGTCATGCAGCCTGTGGAGTTGAGAGAAAGGAGAGACCGGCAAAAACTAGAAAAGGATGAGACAGGAGGAGAGGAATGATACGGACACCTTATACCTAGTGAGCACTTGCTGCCCACCAAACCCTGGGCCGAATTCTTTCCATGCCTTGCTTCTTCTCATGGCCGTCCAGAGAGGTGCCAGGATGGTGCTCATTTAACAGAAAAAAAAAAAAAAATGGAGGCACAAGGGCTCAAGTAACTTGTGTGCGGTCACACAGCTGGTAAATACCAGAGCCAGGATGTGAGTCTGGCCCTTCGTATGACCAGAGCCTGTATGTTAGTCACCGGGGCCTACGGCCGGCCACTTGAGGCGAAGGGGAGCAGCGAAAGTAGACAGATGTGAGAAGAAGACAGCTGCCAGGGGGCGGGAAATGTGGAGGGGACCCCAGCCGTGTTATGAACTATAAATGGGAGCAAAGACTGGATGTGCGATTTGGCCAAGGTCCTGCAGCAAGATAGGGTGGAGGCTGGGCTGGAAATTCTGGCTGCTGGCTCTCCTTCCACTTTCCCTGGTACCAGCCGCTTTCTGGGCTCTCTCCACCCGTCTGCGCGGCCACGCCTGAAGCGCTTCCCTCTTGGAAGAGGTGCAATCCACTGGCATTGAAGCCGGGTGGACTGGCTCCCTCTCTCTATCCATCTCTTTCCTCCTTTCTCCTGCCATGTTCTGGAAAGGGCAGCGTGGGGGAATGTGGGCAGGTTGCACCAGAGATATACATCTGAGAACTGAAGGAACATTTATTTTTAATTTAGACTTAAAAAGAAAAAAGGAAGTTATAAAATATCTGCTCTTGCTCCTGGGACTGTGCAGATGGTGCTGCGTGTTGCCTAATAGGGAATGGGGCTGGCACCCATGTGCTCCCGGCCCCACCAGCCTGACTGTAGGACCTGGAAAGTGGGATCGCTGTTCCCCTTGCCTCGGCCTCAGATGGTTCCCGTGGGTCCGTTTGGCCAATACAGCATGGGTTTCCACTGCCTTCTAACCTCACCCTCCCCAGGTCTGCTGATTTTTCTGCCTCTTCTAATGAGACCAGTCTCTCGGCTGTTCTGCTCCTGTGAGTGTGCACACGTGTCCCCTGCCCCACGCACGCACACGCACGCACGGCTCAGCTCCATCCTACCACCTACTTCGGCAGATAGCCACAGCATGCTGACCTCTCCCTTCTTTAGGTCCTGTTCGGATGTTAGAAGTTACCGGCTTGACATGACCAAGTACCTGATTAAACCATCTGGTCATTTTCATGTCCAGATGTTATAAAGGATATTCTCATACATTTTCCTGTTTGGTCTTTGTGCTTACTGTGGTTAGGTGCCATATATTCCTCTCTTCCTGTTTGCTCCATTGGGAGCACCACGGAACATGGTGCATAGAAGGTATTTGAAAATGGGCATGGAGTGTGACTCTTCCTTTGTGCTCAGGCGAATGAGCTGGGAAAGGAACCCCTAAAATCAGAGAGTTGGAGCCCTCAAGCCAAGAGTGAGGAGACCTTTCTGACGTTCTCTCTAGTTTGCTGTGAAGCCTTGGGCAAATCACTGAATTTCTCTAAGCCTCAGTTTCCCCATTTGCAAAATACAGAAAGCAATCTCTATTTTGTCTGCGCCCCAGCGTACTAATAAGAATCATGGTAAGTGACATAGGGGAAATTCTTAGCAAAATCAATCAATCATTCAATTTCTTTAAGAAAGCATGAGGGGTCAGAGGTGCCCAGCATGAATATCAGGCCCATGTTACAGCAGGAGGTTGGGACAGGAGGCTGGTCGGGTTTGGCTAATAAGGTTACAAGCTCACAGGTTACAAGCTGTGTGTGTGTGTGTGTGTGTGTGTGTGTGTGTGTGTGTTACATAGGCCTGGGTACTATTTCAGTTTCGTTTAGGACTGTGGTTTGTTCTGGAAAAGACTTGATGTCACACAAATACAATGCCTGCCACCAGAAAAGACAAGTGAAGGCGAAAGTGAGACAAAAGTTTAGGAATGGGAAGAAGCCAGGAGTGAAGTTTGGGCACAAAATACATGCAGTGATGGTTTGTACACTTGACAAATATGAGCCGTGGAGATCTGGCCTGAGGTTCTTGACAGTCAGTGCAGAGAGAGACACAGTAAAATGCTCAACGTCTACAAGACAGATGCAGACCAGATGCTCAGAAGTGTATAAATTTCTGACCCCAAAGCCAGAAAAATTCCCCCCAGGAGGATTCATAAAGGAGATTCTGTGATGTAATGAGCAGTGAGTGTCCTGGACAATAGGTGTTTGGTAAATACAGTGAGTCCCAAGGAGCTGTACCTTATGATGCTCCTGATAGCCCAAGCTCAGTTCAGGGAGTGTAAGGGAGACTGAGGAGGGGAAGGCAACGTGGCCCATAACACACACTTGTTATGTAAACCAACAGATTAGGGGGGATGATATGCTGAGTTCTCAACAGTGATTAACAGCTTTTACTTCTTCTTCTGGCTTTGGGAGGCAGTCAGGCATGCACGTGTGTATACACACACACACACACACACACACACACACACACACACACTCACTAGATCACATTGTTTGTTCCCAATTTCAGGCCACTCTAGGCTCAGCTTCCTCTCTGTGGAAGCTCTCTGGCTCCTGGCTAGAGGCTGACTAGGGTCCCCAGGGATTTTTCTCAGCCAGGCTGGGGAGGGGTGATTCCCTTTACAGGCGATGGGACTATCTCACTTGACTTCATACCTACTACTTGGAACTCAAGAGTAGAACTTTAAACCAAGGTAGGACCTCCAAGCTCAACCCCGTAAGAAAGCCAGAGCCCCAAAGGAGCCTGTCTTCTGCTGGAGACACTGTCGGCTGGAGCTCACAGAGGCACGGGGCTGAGGTTGAGCTCCAAGCTCTCCTGATTCTACTCCTGTGCCCTAAGCTGTTGCTGCAGAGAAAAATCAAACTGGGATCTCATTCTGGGGAGAAAAATCTCATAATTCCTCATTGGAACTATGGAATGGCTTTACATTATATAATTTTATTCAAACTGATATGGGCCAATAAATATAAATGTGTGTGTGTGTGTGTGTTTGCTGTCTTAAAACATTTTAATGTTTAAAACATGATTTACAAATGCTGCTGAGGATGTCTAGAATTTGATTTACTGCATAGTATTGGATGTTTATACTTGCTCCTTACAGAAATTCTTGCCAAAGAGCCATTTTATCTACAGGAATAATAAATAAGTCAATATGTGGATGGTTGTGCACATTTTTCCCATATGCATTGGTACTTGGTAGATGTTATTTTGCTCACAGGCTCTCAAAAGGTAAACTTGAAAGAGACACATGGATCCCTGAAGTCCAAAGTTTGGCCACTTGTCAAGATGAGACCATTAATGTTGACTTAAACCAAAAAAAACAAAGTCAGCAAGCCTAGCTCTTAGGTGACATTTGGGCTTTGGGAATAATGAATCCAGACCCATGTAGCGGTGCTCAGCCATATGTGTGTATTTGTTCATTCATTGATTCATTCACTCATTTGACAAGTATTTATTAGACATCTATGTTTCCTTCAGTAGCTTAAACATGGTGTAGATTTTCTTCATGGAGGCTCAGAGATAAAAGATCTAAATTCCCCCCCGTTTGTATTTATAAAGTGCTTAAGGCCCTTGAAATGATTTTTCTCATCATATTTTAATCTGCACAAAAATCCTATTGGATGATGAGGGTGTGAAAGAGAGCTGGGTTAGCTGAGTGGAAGGAAAGATGTTCCTTCTGTTTGCTTGTTTTTATTGTCCCCCTGCCGTCAGTTATGGAAATAATACATGCCCAATGCTTAAAAGAATATAGGAATATTCAAGAAGAATGCGAGAAAGTACTGTATAACGTGACCTCCAGAGACATCTACCTGTGGGGCTATAGATTTGTTCATGAAGATACATATATGCTTATGTTTGTGTATATGGTTCTATGTGCGATGTGATGTCTTTTCTTTAACAAGAGTGGGATTGTGCTGTAATTTAATTCTGCTACCTGGTCCACTTCCTTCGTGTGCCATCTCACATGGGCAGCAGTTTGTATGTACACATCAGCCACCTCGGTTTGTACAGATCCAGCTTTACTTTTGCTCATGCCTGTGTCATTTTTCCTTGCAAAAGTGTAGGATGGTCCTTTGGCTTTATTCAGTCTTTCCTCTCTTTTTCTCTCATAGGTAGTTGGTCTTCTCTTGCCCAACCAGACACTGGCATCCACTGTCTTCTGGCAGGTAACAGTCCCTGGCAACAGAGGGCCTATGAAAGGGGGCCCCACAAATGCTGGTTATGATTCCCCACCCCAGGGTCTCCCATCCAGGCCCCTGCGGGAAAGCCACCCCATTTCCCCCGCCCTGACCCAGAAGCCACTGGGAGAACCCCGGGACTTCAGATGCTGCTGAGCAGGTCCCAGCGGCCCATGCCTAGGCCATTTTATGTGACTAATTTTTGCACGAGGGGAGGATGGCTTATTTGTGGCCGCCCGCTGCTCCTTGGCTGCTTGTCCAGAGGCCTGTGACCTCGAGGCCCTCAGCAGCATTTTGGTATAAGCCTCACTGAGATCTGTGGGGAAGGTGAACCCACCGCCAACCCCAAGGTAGCAAGGTGGGTGGGGGAATATCATAGACCCTGGTGTCCACTCCTAGAGCCTGGGCTATGGCTCCCTAAAAACAGTTGAAGCTCTGTGTGTGTGTGTCTATGCACAGAGAGCTGGGCAGGAAGAAAGCCTGTCTGTCTTCAGGAAAAAATGTCAGAGTCTTCCCTGAATAAAACTCCTAACGGTGCCCGCATCAGGGCACGGCAGGTGGCGCAAGACACCGGGCTGGGATACTTTTGAAAGAGGTTCACGGCTGTCCGTAATTCCAGGGGTTACACGTCCGCTTTCGGCTCAGTAAGGAATATAATAAGAATTAATGTGTCAGAGGCAGTGAGGCCCGTTGGGGGCAGTGAACGCCACAGTTCCGGGAGAGGTGACAGTCTCTGGATGGGGATGAACTGCCGGCATGGGCAGGACCGGTGTCCTGGTTTGGCAGCAACTGAGGGGTGTCCCAGGTTTTCAGCGCTGATGCTGGCGCCATCCCAAGCCAACTGGAACAGTCGGTCATGGACAGAACCACCCGTGAGCTGGACACAGCATCCCATTGTCTTCTTGGAGGCTGTGGCCCCGCCGGGGTCCAGGCCTGGCTCCCACGCCTCCCCTGACTTCTCCTCTCCCCCCTTGCCTTCCAGTGGCTGAACCAGAGCCACAACGCTTGTGTCAACTATGCAAACCGGAACGCTACCAAGGTGAGCCGCGCGGAACGGGCGCTGGTGACCCTCAACCTCCCTCCAGGGTGGTGTGCCACCATCGGGGGCTGCTTCCTCTGAGTTGAGCATTGTGCTTCTCCAAGCACCTTATTGAAATGGCCACCCCTTCAGGAAGGGCCCCACTGGGGAGGGGCTGTTCAACAGGAAGTGAAGAAGGCCCATGAAATGGGAATGTGCCTGAAGCAGTGAGAGAGATGAGCTCCGTTGGCGGAATCCTCCTTGGGCAACTCTTATCCCCAGATCTTGGATTGGGATGGCAACAGCCACATGGGGACTGAATTCCCCTAAAGCTTCCTCCAAGCTTGCCTGGAAGCTGCCTTGGTGCCCCCAGACTGTGGGCTGTAAAGCCGAAGGGCTGCTCCTGAGGGGTGAGGGGTCTGAGGGGCCTGTCACCTCCTCCCCAAAGTCCCCTGCGCTCCTGGGACAAGCTCAGGGTGGAGGCCTGTCACCCTTCTCTTGTCCCGGAAGGGGCTGGGCCCCCAGCTTCACTGGTAACGCTGTATTTCCTGCACTTCTGTCCAAAGGCAGTAAGATGGGAGGAGGAGTCTAGGTCCCCTTGGCGGGGGGGGGGGGGGGGCCCGTCAGTTTGGGGAGGAGAGGCTGTGGGCATCCTCTAACCTAGGGGGGAGATGGGGTAGGGTTAGTGGCTGGGCCTTGGTGGTAGGAACTTTGGGGCCTGAAACTCTGAGGACGCCCCCCTCCCCCGTCCAAACCTTCAGTCCACATCTCGCGTGTGTGATCCCACACGTGTACATCCCTGCTTGGATGGCTCTCATGTGCCTTGAACCAAACATCTCCAAAATAACAGAGCATAGTTAAAGGCAAGTTCCTCAGCTCTTTCTTAATTTTATATGTTGCAACTTGGGTTACATTTTTCCTTAGAAACATTGAGCACCCCTCGCCTATTGGCATGGAAGCCCGGTGGCCTCATGGGTTAAGGCCGGGAGAGCCAGCCAGGCACAGCCAGCCGGGACACTGCCATTTTCACCTAGACAGCCTTCTAGCTGCCCTCAGCCCGCTTCCAGCACGCATCCTCCCTCCACTGGATATGCTTGCCCCAGACGTACATGACCCACCTTGGCCCTTGCTGTTGTCTACCTCCAGCCAGCAGTGTCTGCCCCTGAGCTCTCTAGAACAGGGCAAAAGTGCAGTGGGCCCCTTTGGCATCTCCCTGGACGTTCCTGCCCTGTATTTCCTGTATGGAGCTGTGCTGAGGGAAGCCTGGCTCCCTTTGGCTTCCAGAGGGATCTTTTCCTTCTCACCTGTTGGTGGGCAGGACTGTCTCTTGCTGGCTGGGGCTGTTTGCAAGGGTGGAGTATGGCAGCTTTGGGCACCCAGGGGGCCTAGAAATCTGTCTCTGCCTTCCAGCCTTCTCCTGCGTCCAAGTTCATCCAGGGCTACCTGGGAGCTGTCATCAGCGCCGTCTCCATTGCTGTGAGTAACTCTCTCCCCACTTCTCTGTCCCACTGCTCTGCAGCTGCCCCTCTCCCCTGCAGCTCTGGCCAGACCTGTCTGAGGTCAGGGCCAGGCAAGGATGTGGGAGACAGAGGTTTGTGTGGGTGGGCCACCAGGGCAGGCTTCCTCGGCAGACAAGAGAGTAGATTCTGGTGACACTTTACTAGAGAGACACAAACTTTAACACAGAGCGCTCGAGATTTTGGAGAGCCGGCGGGGAGGTGAGGCGGTGCCCATGAGTGATGCAAAGGGCTGTACATTCCAGCTGAGGGCAGGACGTCTGTCCCTAGTAGGGCCCCTTGCCCCAGCACCCTTGTCAGAGGAGCTCACTCTCAGTAATGTGGCTGATGCAGGAAGCAAGGGGCTCAGGAACAGCTGTAAGGCTGGCCCAAATGCTGGCTCCCCTTTGCTCTCTGCCCGAGCTCCCAGGGCACTATTGTCCTCTGTGGCCTTGGTCATGTGGTTACATGTCCAGTGCATCCTGGAGGCCCTCCACAAGACAGGAATAGTTTCATTTGCATTCCTCAGGACTTTGAGAATAGAGGAGCTATTAAGTAGGGGAGGTTTGTAAACTGGCTGTGTGAGTGTAAGGCTGGATCCCAGATGAGGGCTGAAGGCAGGTGACACAGCAGGGGCCTGGGCCAGAGCCACAGTGGAAGCTCAAGTTCCCAGGACCTTGGCTACACTGGTCCCACCCTTGAGCCCACCCTTGTGCCCCCGTCATACTCTCTAGACCCTGGCTGGGTGGTCTCCTATAGCTGACTCCAGAGGGTGAAAGTGTCTTCACAACTTTTGTTATTTTATTCATCACACAATAAATACACGCAATTGGTGAGAAAAAAACTTACAAAATGCAAATTCAAAAATTCACGTATAATGAAAGAATTCACATATAATAATCTCTTTGCAAAACCCACTTTCCTTATCTTTCCCATGTCATTAAGTGTAATAATTGTTCACAACTATGTACTAACCCACTGTACCCTACACCGTCGTTCATTCCACTGCTCTGGGAAAGTAGGGATTTGGGATTGTTCTGAGATGGCTTCTTTTACTCTGCTCCCGTGTGGACCACGTCCTCTCCAAATGACCCGTTGGGGAGTGATCCCCACTTCATACCAAGATTGAGCTCCCTCCCCAACTCGTTGCCTTACCCCAAGCCAGGAGCCAGACATTGCCTAATCTATTCAGATGGCTCGCCGAGAGACTGCCAACCCCACCCTGGTGGGGTCCCCAACCCAGCAGAGACTTCATTTGGGGTCATACAAACTGGCAGCCTCTGATTCTGGGGGGCTCCTGGCAAAGGTGACGGCTCTTGTGAGAGAAGGAAAGGGACTCTGTCACCTCCTCCTTGCTCTTCATGACAAGAGGAGCTGATGGCTCTGCCCAGTTTAGCAGCTTGAAAATCCCATCTTCCTTCTTTGAGATTTAAGGGTGGAGTGGGGTGGAGTTGAGGGGAGGAAACCACTGAGCAGCCCTGACTGGGAAGGGCTTGAGCCCTATCCTGGTGGGATGTCCTCCTCCTATAGGCTTGGGGCTTCAGGCTCTCAGCATCCCCAGGCCTCACTGTCCCACCCAAGGGCCCTTTGGGCATTCCATCCCTCCCATTTCCTAGGATCTGAGCTAGCCCAGATTGTGGGGTCGGGCCTCTGACGCCCAAGCTGCTGTTCCTGGGGACTGGGGGCCCTCCAGGCTCTCAGAGCCAGGATCTTACCCTCAGGGACCAGAGGCCTCACACTGGGCTGTCACAGCCCCCAGGGGTTGCGCCTGTGCTTGGGACATCCCAGCTCCCTTCCAGAGCCCTCAAAGAGGCTTTTCCTGACCGTGCCAGCCCAAACTCTTCCCACAGCCCCAAGGCCTAGAAACTTATGGCCTTCCCACACACCCACTCAGTTACACCCCGTGTCCTGTCCTGTCCTGTCATTGTTCTACTGGCTTACAAGTTAACCAGGGACAGGCCCTGTGTCTTCTCCCCCATGGAGGGGGAGTGAGCACTGCTCCATAAATAATTGTTAATTAGGTTGCTGATTGATTGCCGGCCTCAGGAGGCCCCTCTCCGCCTAGATCCACGAGTCTTAGCCGTGGCGGCGTCCCTCTGCCTGACGTCTTCACACAGTGAGGGTCTAACTCCGGCAGATGGAGCGGAGTTTCTGACTTGGAAAATCTGCAGCTTGCTTGCTTTTCTTTTGTGTGTGTAAATCACAAAACCTCCAAAGAAAGAGGCTTTATTTTATTTTCCTTTCCCTTGTTCTCTGGAACCCTGGGCCCTCGGCCTCATTAACTGATCTCTGCTTCAATTAGTGACAAATCCCCTCCCAGGGAGAACCTGTTAGGAGGAGAAGACCTGCAAACAAGTGTCACGGCCCCAGTGGTTGGCCCAGCTCTGGCATTAATTAAAACGAGTCCCTACAAGCAGGCGGCGTGGATGGGGGTGCTGACAGGCTGAGGGCAAATCCCAGGGACTAAGGGCAAGCTGGAGTGGAGGCTAGGCCCTGAGAGTCCAGTCTCCTCCCTGGACCTTTCCTCTCCCTCAGAAGAGCCAGAGCCCTGACCTTGGCCAGCACCCCCCTGAATCAAGGACCCCCAGTTTGCACGGCCCCCCGAATGAAGTCTCATGCTGGTTACAGGACCACCAGTGCAGGGGTAGCAGCCTTTTGGTGAACTCTCTAAATAGATTTGGCAATGTCTGGCTTCTTGCTCGAGAATAAAAAAGAAATTTTGTCTTAAGTTATTTTTGAAATCTAACAGTTTGCTGTCTTTTAACAAAGGAAGCCTCTGTCAGTCCTCACTGTATTTGAATTTGGGGGTTCATGTTGAGTATTTCTGTGGTCAGCCCCCCTCGGGCCCTGGCTACACAAGAGTGAGACCTACTCACTCCCTTCAGGGGAGTGTATACGGCAGGCAGTTGGAAGGTGCGAGGGGGTCACTCCGATTGGTATGTTGTCCTTCAAGACGAGGAGAGGGAAAGCTGAGGATATTCTGTGGTAGAACCAGAATTCTGATGAAGGTGACCCTTCATCATATGGTGACCTTCACCATACAGGGTGTGGTGGTAAGTAGGGAAGGGGCCCCCAAGTCACACGAGGCCGACTCTTCAGGACAGACCGGAGAGAGCCGAAGGCAGGGTTGAGGGTTCCCGGTAGAGGGCACAGCATGTGGAGAGGCATTCAGGAAAAGGAGACTGTGATGGACTCCGGAAGTGATGGGGATGAGGTGGCAATGAACTGAGGAGTAGCAGAGCCGCTTGTGAAACACTGGGAGCGCCTACTCAGGAGTTAGGGGGCCACGCCGGCAGCGCTGGCTGGACTCAGGGACCTGGGGCGTTGCAGGGAGGGCGGGCAGAGTGGGCTGGAAGAGAAGTCATGGCGGGGCGGTAGGCCCAGCAGATGACCCCCATCATGGACATCAGGCCCTGGTGAGAATGGACCTGTGGCTGGAGAGGAAGGCTCAGGGCTGAAGTCCTCCATGCTGGTCAGGAGCTGTTTGGTACATGAGAGACACTTCATGCCTGGCTCTCAAACCCCTCACCTTCAGCCACGTCTTAGGTGGCTGAGCTCTTTCCCTCTTGGGGAATTGCTGTTCTCCACTCCCAAAGGGTCTGGGCCCTGAGGGGTTCTTTCTGAACAGGATACAGTGGTTGTCTGTTTACCTTTACTAGATATTGGAGTGCAAGGAGGTGTCCCAGGAGGTTCCTGGGCTGAACCCCTACCCCTCCCAGTTCCCATTGCCTACTGGGAGCTCCATGTCCCGGTATCAGAGTGGCAAATAATCACAATGGTCATAATGCCTAACACTTCTGGAATGCCTTCAGTGTGCCAGGTACTGCTTAGGTGCCCTTCTCAGTTGTATCGATGAGGACACTGAAGCACAGAGGTGAAACCAGTGACAGAACCAGGATTCAAACACAGGCTTAATCGTACACTATTCTGCTAATACAAAGACACCATTTTCTTCCTGTTCCCAGTTGTGGCCTAAGGTGGAGGGAAGAGCCAAACAATGTTCTTGGCTTCCAGTTTAAAGGAACTGTAGCCATGCCTCCTGGAAGATAAGTCTGCCCCCAGGTACCGTGAGAACAGTGGGGACTGGAAGAAAATTTTTGAAAGGCTCCTTAGGTGTAATGGGGTTAGACCCACTATCCAACTTCATACTTGGTTCCTGCACCTGTGCTTTCTGGCCAAAGTTGAGCCAGTGGCGCATATTTGTCCCTGGTCCAGAGGCTCCTTGTTCCGCCTCCTGCAAGAACCAAGTCTGGCTAGTTCTGTGGTGGAAGGCATACTTCAGAGTGTTCTTTGTGGTTGAGGGTGTACCTCAGGGTGTTCCCTGTGGTCCAGGGTGTACCTCAGAGTGTTCTCTGTGGTCCAGGGTGTACCTCAGGGTGCTCTCTTGGTCCAGGGTGTACCTCAGAGTGTTCCCTGTGGTCCAGGGTGTACCTCAGGGTGCCCTCTTGGTCCAGGGTGTACCTCAGGGTGTTCTCTTGGTCCAGGGTGTACCTCAGGGTGTTCTCTTGGCCCAGGGTGTACCTCAGGGTGTTCCCTGTGATTCAATCTATACCTCAGAGTGTTCTCTGTGGTCAAGAATGCACCTTGAATGTTCCCTATGATCCAGGGTGTACCTTAGAGTGTTCTCTGTAGTTGAGGGTATACTTAAGGATGTTCTCTGTGATCCAGGGTGTACCTCAGGGTGTTCTCTGTGATCCAGGGTGTACTTATAGCCTTGCTGTCTTTCTCTGGGCCTAATGGAGGTAGGGACCATTAACCAGAGAATCCAAGACCAGAATGTTAACTCACTGCTTTCCTGTGATTGGCTTTCGGGTTGGAGGGCCCATTACATGGACCCTGTAGCAGAATCTGAAGTTTTCCAGAAGCCTGCAGATGGTGATATTGGCAGTGGTGAGTCCAACGTGAATATGGGTTCTGCATCTATTCTATTCTGGGGAGGACAAGTTGTGTCCCTTCCTACGTGTAAGGGGTCTGATGTAACTGGTTTTCTAGCAGGTGGCCAACGGGTCCCTACAGGACACGGTTCAGGGATCAGGATTGGTCTCTGTTGCTGGCAAACAACCCTCTTAGAAGCAGGTGAAGCTGATTGGTCTGTCAGCCTGTGTATGACTCTGTCTCAGCCACCTTGGCCCTTTGCTCCTGAGCCTGTCACCAAGCAAGAGGCTGTCTGGGGCTGCAGGACAGTTGACCTCCACAGAGGGTCATGGGGTCCGCTTGGTTGCCAAGAGTTTATCCTACAACGAGCGCCCTCTGCTGGGCATTTTTGGCACCTCAAAGATTCTTCGACCTGCCCCGGCCCTTGCTCCACCACCTCCTAACCATCTCGTTACATTATCATCCACCACCCAAGAGTAGATCTGATTTCGGAATCTCATGCCATCTCTCCTTTCAGGCATGCCCCTTCTCCATTGTTCTCCAGGACCCCTTGGGTCCTCTTACAGGCTCTATTAGAGTCCACAGCTGGCTACAGACAACCCGGTATTTCATGCCCCTGACGCTCTACTGAACCTCCTCGTTCCTTATCTGGTTGCTTCCTACTTACCCTTCAGGTCTCAGTCAGGCATCCCCTTTCCCAGAAACCTTCACGGCCTTGGGGCCACCCCTTCCAGGCCCCTCCTCCTGACAGAGTGACGAGCCGTCTGCTCAGGTGGACTTGGCCCTGTGTGTGCAACGTTTAGCACTGCAGAGTTGTTTGCTAGCAGTGACTGCACAAGGCAGATCTCCCTTGCGGCTCTTTTTTTTCCTGCCTCAGAAATCACTCACATGATGCATTCTAGAATATTTATTAAGCACCTACTCATTTCCCCAGGCAGCAGGAATTCAGTGAGGAGTAAGGGAGACACAGGCCCTGTACCCAGTACTTAGGGCCTACTGGGAGAGATGGATATTTAGTAAAGAGGCCACAGGTAAAAATATTTCTGTGCTATTCAGTTTTAAATAATATACATGTATCACCTTATTCCCAACCTTTTAAGGAGGAAAATCAATATACACTTTGAGACTGTGATAGGTGCAGGGAAGGAAGAGGTCCGGGTTCTGTGAGAAACTGTAAAAGGGGAGCCCTGAGTGAAGAGGAGGGCTGTCTGACATTTAAGCTGAAAAGGGAGGAGGCCAAGGGAGGGCCGTGCTTGAAGGCCCTGAGGAGAGAGGTGGTGGGGGGAGTGAGGGAGGGAGAGGAGAGAGAGAGTTGGCTCAGGGGAGGAGCAGGGCAAAGGCAGGTGGCTGGAGCCTTGCAAGGGGGCGGGGGGGTGGGGGGGTCCTGTGGGTCTCTATCTGCAGTGAGAAGCCACTGAAAGGCTAAAGCGAATTGATACCCATTTTTAGAAGATCGTTCTGGCTGCTGTGTAGGGAGCTGATGGGAGGGAGCAAAAGCAGAAGCAGGGAGCCGAGTTAGGAGGCGGGCAGTTGTCCAAGGAGAAGAGATGGGTGCTTAAGGTAAGCAACAGGAGCAGAGAGAAGTGGTTGCATTCAGGATACCTGGGAGACAGGACAGGTAGCCCTGCATGCCGAGTTGCATGTGGGGAGGGAGAGGCTCCTATCCAGGAAGACTCGTGGGTTTGGGGCAGGAGGAGCTGCTAACAGTGGGACAGGACAGGGTGTAGGTGAGGAGGAGCAAGGGAACCTTCATCCTGGGAGTGTGAAAGGGGAGCACCTGAAGCCCCTCCAGATAAAGGCATCCTGCAGGGGGTTGCAGGTTTGTGGAGGACACAGCCTGCTTGCACTGCTCAAGCCCCATCCAGCGTCTCCTCGCTGGCCTCACAGAAAGGAAGCTGCTGGTGGCCTGGGGAGGACCTTGGTGCTTAAGAAGACAGCTATCAGCCGTACAGCTCATGACATGGGAGATCTTGTGTCACAGAGCCCCTTATCCCACCTTGGGAGATTGTCAGGAAGCCAGTCTTCTCTCTTCTGTTCCTGTCAGCTGCCTGTGGCAAATCCACTGGCCTGGGAGCCAGAGCTTGGAGAGAAGTGGCCAGAGACGGTCTACTGCTTCCTTAGGTCATTGCTGATGTCCCACGGGGTCTCCTGGGCTCTTGCTCCTCCCAGGACCCCTGTCTGCTGACCACAAGGGGAATTCGTGTGCAAAATCCACACCCTGTTTGTTTTCTTCTCTGCCAAAATGGAGCCCCTGTTTGGTTAATTTCTATTTTGTGGCTTATTTTGAGGCTGTTAAAACAGACCCTGGGGGACCCTCAGCAGTGATTGTTCCATATCTCATTATCTTTCCCAAACCCGATTATTAGCTCAGATTTTTCTGATCGCTAGCTGCTGTTCGTGATGAGTTGTGTGCCATTAATGCCAGCTGGTTCCCTTAAACAGGACCCACCATGCCAGGGAAAATGAGCTGGCATTCAGAGCCACCAGCCACTTGGCTTTTTAATTTTAATGGGCTCCACCAAATGTTTCAGGCCAAAGGGCCCCTGAGGAATCAGAACAGACGGGCTCGCAACCCTGGTCTGCAGCCCACCCTGGTTCCTTCCCAGGCTGTGGCCATCCTAGCTGCTGGGACGGTAAGGCCTGAGTTGGGGGCTGTGGCAGGAGTGGGAATAAGTGCCTGCTTGACTCTCCTTTATTTGTACCTTCCTGCTTTCGAGCTCATCATCAGTGGGTGTGCAGGGTGACCTCACCAGCTCCTAGTCTCCCCACTTTGCTGGTCCCCGGCCCCTTCCTTGGCTCAGGCATGCTGGCCATGCTCAGGAATGAGCATGTCGGGAAGACCCCAGTGGGGTTCAGGGAAAGGGCAGGCCAGAAGAGATCTGGAACCCAGGCATTGTTGTTTCTCTTCTTTCCTCCTCCCTACCCTGGACTCCCACCCAGAGTTGGGGGGACAGGCTGAAACACTCACTCTGGACTGTGCCAGTCCTAGCCAGAGGGAAAAACAGCCAGCCAGGGAGGCTTGAGGGCAAGTCTGAGTGTTTGTTACAACCAGTGACCACTATTCCTTGTCCTCCCACTACACTCCAGCCCTGCCTGCCCCCAAGAGGCTGCCAGGGGAATGTCCCAGCTGCCTGCTGGCCTCCTGGAAGACTCCTCCAACACGTCCCACATCTTTCCAAAAGGATGTTGGGGGTGGAGCTGGAGTTTGAACCTAGACCTTCTGTTTGATAGCTGGGATGGGAGCGCAGGCAGGGCTGGATCAAGGGCCCTATCTTTGCTGATGGGAGCTGCCTCCCATTCATCTGGGCCCTGGCCCCAACTGTGGTCTTTTCAGGACAGCTTTTGCTATGCAAACAGCAAGTTTTAAATGGCACACTAGACATTAAAGCATGCCTCATTGAGATGGAAGCTACAGAGAAAGTAAATAGCATAGTTAAGAGCAAAGCTTTGGAATTAGCAGACCCCTGGGTTCAAATCCTAGCTTTACCTGCCCCGTAATAGCTGTGTGTCCCTGGGTAAAGTTACTTAACTCCTCGGAACTTGTCTGAACTTTTTTGAATCTGTAAAAAGGAGCAACATACCTATGTAATTTATTTTTTTAATGTTTATTTATTTTTGAGGGGGGAGGGGCAGAGAGAGAGGGGGACAGAACATCTGAAGCAGACTCTGTGTGGACAGCAGAGAGCCTGATGCAGGGCTCGAACTCACGAAGCACAAGATCATGACCTGAGCTGAGCTGAAGTCAGATGCTTAACTGAGCCACCCAGGTGCCCCATGCCTATTTAATTTAGGTATTTCATGCGATGTGCTCAGCACACGGCCTGGCACTTCCCCGTGCCCCTTTCCTCCTCTTCTCCGTCACCAACACCTGTGTCATCCTGTCTCCCTCCAGACTTTCCCACTCTGCACTCTGTAGGAACGTGTTCCCTGGCATTTGGGGGGAGGGGGGGCCACAGAAATAGACAGTCACTCACTGCTGAGAGCTGGGGAGACCTGGACTTGGTGAGTTCCATCTGCGTGGCAGGGCAGCCTGGAAGCAGGGGAGCAGGGCCCACTGTAGGCTAGCAGCTCCCTGGCCTGCCCTGCCGTACCAGTGAAGTGTGTCCAAGCTGCCGCACATCTCCCTGCCTCCCAGCCTTCCCTTGAGCAAGTGACAGGGAAAGGACAAGGATGAGACTCTGAAGATCAGCTTGAGGCTTCAAATACAGACCAGATGCCCAAGAGCCCAAGCTGGGTTTGCCCGGGAGCATCCTGGCTCCGTGAGGTCCTGGCCTACCCAGGGGCTGACAGGTTGGCACTTCCTGTCTTCCCAGGTCACCGTGCCATTCTTGCTTTGACTGCTGTAGTCACCCTGCAGCCCTGGAGGCCTTCCCAAGGCTCTGCATCTTCTCCAACAACTCAGAAGGCTGAGGCCAGAGCCAGGGCTGTGGGGGCAGGGTGGCCTGCTAGTGACCAGGTGTGCCAGAGCTGAGCGCAGGCTCCCCAGGCCCCCTTTGGCCAGGTGTCCTGCGGCAGCCGCCGCTGCCCCTCCTCCCAGGAAAGACCTCCAGGGCAGAGTCTGGTTCTGGCCTCAGTTTGGGGCAGCAGTGGCCTCTATACATCTGCTTCTGGTCTGGCCACGTGTCTAGCCTTTTCTCTCTCCACGCCTGGGCTTGTGCTGTTTTCCCCACCAAAATTCTCTTTCCTCTGCCCTGCCTAACCCACCTTTCCTCCCTCCAAGAAACCCCCCTTCCAGCCTTTGCTGATCTCCATCCATTCATTTGTTGGTTCATGCATTTATTCCTCAGTCACCAGTTGATTGAGCAAGAACTACATGCCGTCCACTGTCCTGAATGCTGGGTACACAAACATGAAAAAGGCATGGTCCACCTCCCCTGTCCAGCTGGGACATCACATCCATGAGCCGTGAACGGAGTGGCAGGAAGGAGGGATCGGAGACATGTGAGGGAGCACCTTCCTGCCTGGGAGAGGCAACATTCCTACATGGCTTACATTTTTGCATAGCTTCATTTATTTAGATCCCTTTGTGCTCTAAGCTCATGCGAAACACTTTGCATACATTCTTTTTTTTTTAAGTGCATTTATTTATTTTGAGAGAGAGAGAGAGAGACAGTGCGCATGCGTGTATACACGTGTAGAGGAGGGGGCAGAGAGAGGAGAGAGAGAATCCCAAACAGGCTCCATGGTCATCACAGAGCCTGATGACACAGGGCTTGATCCCACAACCGTGAGATCATGACCTGAGCTGAAATCAAGAGTCGGATGCTCAACCCCCTGAGCCACCCAGGAGGTCCTACATAAATTCTTGTAACAGCCCTGGGATGTTGTAGATATTACGGTCCCTTTTTACAGACAAGGAAACCGAGGCAGAAAAAGGTTCAGTGACTCCCACTGTTAGTAAGTCATTGGAGGTGGAGGTCAGAGGTGGGCCTTAAAGAGCAGGTGTGGACTGAGTAGAGAAGGAAGGCATTCGGGTCTCAGGGACCAGCATGGGCAAAGGCCCCAAGACCAGAAAGCTCCCATAGCATCTGGGGAGCAGTAAACTGGATTCCCGGAAGGAGAATGTGGGGTGTTGAGGGAGTAGGGAAGCTGCGTGAAGGAAATGGCACCTTTTCACACAGGTCACGGGAGGAGCTGGTCATGGTAGACATGGTGGGACCACGTGTTCTAGAAGAACAGAGGATAGCATGGGGGATGGAATAGAATGGGGAGTGCCCAAGGGGAAGGCGAGGCGGGGGCCCAGTGTCCCAGGCTGGGTGAGGGGGCTGGGGTCTACGTGAAGAGGGCAGTGAGCCCAGGATGTCACCCACTGCACCCCCATCCTGCTCTCGGCTGCTCTACTTAGTTCCACAGTCACCTGTGGGCAGGTGTGTGGATCTCCTTCTCCTGAGCTCTCGAGGTTAGGCTTGTGCCTGAGCCCATAGCAGGGCCTCAGAAAAGGGGTTCCTAGAGGTTGAGGTGGGAATGAGGGTTCCCACACTTCGTTTACTTGTGGATTATGTGTTCTTCTAACAGCAATCTTTCCTTTTTCCCTCCTAAAAGAGGTTGTGTATGTGTGTGGGGGGGGAGGGGTACATGCATGCGTGCACGTGTGTGTGTGTGTGTGTGTGTGTGTGTGTGTGTGTGTGTGTGTAGCTGAGACTTTCCCCTCACCCTCTTCTTCGTGGGCTGGTTAACTGGAATGACTGGGCAGTGATGCTTTGACTAGTGACCCTGGAGCCTGGCAGCCCCCGATGACATTGAGGATTTGGGGTCTGGGGCACAACTTCAGGGGAAGACAGTGCCGTTCACTCTCTGCTCCTGCCCCAGCCTGCCCCCCCTGCCCTAGTTGGCCAGGCCGCTGCAGCATCATGAACTTTCTGTTTTCTCTTTCTAAGGTGGGCCTTAATGTCCTGGTTCAGAAAGCCAACAAGTTCACCCCAGCCACCCGTCTTCTTGTCCAGAGATTTGTGCCATTCCCCGCTGTAGGTAAGACTTGAACCATGCAGAGGTATGCAGGGGTGTGTGCAGGCGTGTGTGTGTCACACCTGGGTGTGTGGGGCTGCAGGGCTCTTGGGGAACTGGATGCCTTTCCAGACTTCTTCTGACATAGGGGGTCTCCTGGTGAGGGCAACTAGAGCAAAACATGTGTAGACAGAAGTGAAGGTGACAGGGGCGCTGCTGACGAGCTCTGTGACCAGGATTCTGCTTTTAGCTCAGGGATTCTTAACCTGGAGCCCCAGTCCCCCACAGGACCAGTAGATAGAACACAGGGGATCCTATGAACTTGGCTGGGGAAAATACCTACACTAGCCTCTAGCTGAAATTTAACATTTCCTTCCACTGGGAGTGTAGGCAGCAAACCACAGTAACAAGCAAGAGCTGTGACTTTGTCACCAATAGAAATCACGGATACTTTCACGTCCTGTTACAGTTGTTACAGAGGTTTTAAAATACCGTTTCTGTGCCACACTGACTCAAAATTATGATATTGATTCAATCCACTGGTAGGTCTTGTTTTTTAATTCGTTAGTTAAAAAGCACACCTATGATTGTATCACAATTGAAAAAAATATTTGGCAATGTATTCCAATATAATCCCTTTATTTTTTTTTTAATGTTTATTTCTTTTTTGAGAGAGAGAGAAAGAGCATGAGTAGGGGAGGGACAGAGAGAGATGGGGGACAGAGGATCTGAAGCGGGCTCTGCGCCGACAGCAGCGAGTCCCACGTACTCATATTATTCATATTCAGGTAATTGTGGTGCGTGCGTGTGTGTAGAGGGGATTTTGCTGCCTCCAGCTAAGTCTTTGCTGGTCTTGGAGCCGCTGAGCTCACAATAGATGCCCCCGGCCAGCTCATCAAGCCCAGCCTGGCTCTTAAGAAGCCCATGCTTTGTTTGGGGAGAGGGCCCTATAGCAGAATGTTTTTAAAAACTAAAAAGAAACAACACTGAAAGAAGCATGAAGCAGTGTGTGATTAGTCGTCTAAAGAGAAGTATACGCCTGAACCATGATACCGAGTTCCCCATTTGATGCCAGAGGACAAAGATAGGGGCCGGCCCAGGAGTGGTGTCAGGTCCCGTCACCTCCTAGGTGCCAAGGCTCAGTCTGAACAGCCCGAGTCAGACCCAGGCTCATGGTCCCAATCTCATTATTCACCTCCAGGGTTCAGCTTCCCCATCTGTAAAATGGGGGCACTGATACCTACCTTCCTGCAGCCCAGATCTGTGGGAGGGCCAAACGAGATTACAGACCAGATTCCATTCGCAGGAAAGTGCTTTGGAGCACCTAAAGAGCCCCGTAAGAAGGTGGGAGATCATTACCTGGCAGCCCCCGCCTCCTCGTTGGCCAGAAGCTAATGAACTCCCAGGACCAACTGCCCGTCTGAGCCTCAGCTGACCCAGATAATTGCTTAGCAACTCCACACTTTTAATGAACTCCCAGCTATTTCTGGCATGGGCCACTAATGGAATAACTCTTTAGATCTGACTTTGTTAAGGGGCCTAATTGAGTGAACAAGGCTGCCGATCTTGCGTTCCTCGCTATTCTGGGCTGGAGGGTCAGATGTAGCCTCAGAAGGTGGCAGCTCTTAGCTGCACTGGACTGGATCTGGGACTCGGCCGAGATGCAATCTGTCCTTGAGCCAAGCTTCAGACAAGGACTTTGCCAGGGGCCTGTTCCAGCCTTGCTCTGCCAGTCATCTTGCTGGATGACCTTGGGGGTGGTCTTAACCTCTGGGGCTCCTTCAGGAGGAGGGTCCCTGCTTTCAGGTTTGACCCTATCTGTCATGCCCACCCGAGACTTTAGGACCTGTCCCTCTTTGGGCTCCAGCCTGATTCTCCTCCTGTCTTAATCCAAGAGGAGCCTGCAGGTCCAGCCACTGTCAAATTGTCTTGAGATCCCACATATCTATAGTCAGTTGCACAGGTTGCACACAATGCCGTTTGTAGTCCTGATAGTCCTAGTTTGCCAGGATCCAGAGAGCAGCAGATCCTTTCTGGCTGCTTCCTCAGGCCTGCTGCCCGAGTCCTAGCTGAGTGCCTGCCTCCCTTCCACCCCTGGCTCCTGTCTCTCCTTGTCCACATTGCAGGCTTCCACTTCCCTGGCCCCGATGCCCTCCCAGGCCCATCTGCAAACGGATACCTCCTAACCCCCCGGGTAGATGTTGACACGGTGGTGTGCAAGATGAACAGACATCCCCCTCACCTGCTTTTGAACCCCTGGTCCTCTCAGGCCATCATACAGACCCTGCACTTGGCCACCCTTCACCTTGTTCTCAGGCTTAGACGTCTTCTGTAAGGCTCACTGCATGCAGGCAGGGCCTAGGTCCCTCCAGGCATTCATCCTGCTTTCCATGGCGGGCTAGACCAGACTAGGCCAAGCCATCGTTAAGGCCACCAAGAAGCTTGCTCAGGATTTGCTTTACCTTGTAGAGGGTTCTTTGCCCTTCCGACCCCTGGCCTGATGGGGAGACAGGACTCACAGAGCCATAAGTGCTCACAGGAAGGAGGTTGAGGCAAGTGGAAGTGATCAGATTAAGCCCTGGCTGTTGGGATGTGTGTGGGGGCTTGGGGGTGGTGTGTAGAGCAGAAGGGGGTCTTCATGGTGAGGGAGGGTCCTGAAAGGGCCTGTGTGCCCTGTGCTCAGAGGCCATATCCCTACTCCCTCCCTCAGGGAAGGAGGCTCCCAGGAGCCGGTTGCTTCTTCCCGCTGCCCTGCCCAGTGAGTTCTGCCCTGTTCCAGCCTGCAATCTGGAAGGTTGAGAGGATACCTCTCTTCACTGGGCCCTCCATGCTGCCCAAGAGAGAGGCCTGAGACTCTGGGCACAGGACACCTCATTCCCCCACCTGACTCCACTGATTTTACCCCTCTCTGGCTTTGGACCAGACCTCACTTCAGCCCCTTCCCACTGGAACATGTGTGACAGACATTGCAGGCCTTCCTTGGGTTTGTAGGGGCTCCACAGCTCTCCACATTTCCCCCAGCATACCTCTGTGGCCTCTCACTCCCCACATTGTCTCTCTGGGAGGACCCAAGGCAGGGTGAGCCATCCCCATTTCCCAGAAGAAAAAAATTCAGACTCTCTGAGCTGGCCACCGCCCAGGCCTTGAAGGCCCAGCCCAGGCTACTTCAAGCCCACTTGGATAACCCCTCACCCAAGCAGCCGCGAAACTGAGGCATGTGGTCCAGAGGCGCCCCCCAGGAGCACCCCACCTCCAGGTTCACCCTGGTTTTTTAGCTAGGGTTGTGCGTGTGTACGTGCACGCATGTGTGCTGAGTACGTGGGAAGCCCTGAGGACACTCACTGAGCCCTTCTCTCCCTCACGGTGGTTTCAGAGCCTTGCTGTGCCCCGGTCCACAGCAGCAATCATGTGGGAAATCTCGGTTTCTATTTATACATGGAGATGTTAGGAAAGACGGTGAGCCCAGGAGCATGTGTGCTGGCATCAGAATCGATTGGGGACTGGTAATTAATTTGTTTAGACCTTAATTAATTCTCCAGTTCTTTCTTATTTGTGGACTGTCACGCTTAATTGTGTTCAGGAGCTCGAGCTCGGAGCAGGCCCTCCATTAATTGATGGGTGCTGTGAGGTGGGAGTTAATGGTTTGGGGAGCTGGGCAAACAGTGTAATTAAAGGTCAGTAGAGGAGGCATTGGAAAAACAACCCCCCTCCCCCAGGTCCACCCACCAGTCTCCATGAGCAGAGTCCATTCCAGGGCAGGCAGACCCCACAAACAGCCTTCTCTTGAGGCCTTAGGCTGGGAGCTGGCGGGACTGGCCAGTGGGAGGCATGCAAGGTCGCGGATGCCGCAAGGGGGCACTGGTGAGAGGAATGGGCACATTTCATCAGGAATGCGTGGGGCAGGGCCTTTAGCCAGGGGCCTAGAGGTGAGGATCCCCAGGTGCCACCTGGCAAGCAAATCTCCGTACGGGGCTCTGCATATATGTGTGCAGGAGTCAGGGAAGGAAGCCCTGAAGGTCACCCCACCCCCACCTGCTTGACTGAATCCATACCCAGCAGGGGACAAGACCCCCATGTGGGCTTTGAGCTCCCTCAGGGGAGGCCGGAGCCTCAGCACCTGCCAGCTGACTCCTTGCACGGGCGGGGTGGGGGGGAATAACCTTCGCGTATGGGCCAAAATGCCAGCCTCATCATCCCTTTGCCGGGAAACGCCTTCTTCCTGCACTGTCTACAGCAGTCCCCTGCATTAAATGTCACAGCTGATTTCATCACCAGGAAAAAATCTCTGTGTTCACCGGGGAGTCCGTTCCTCAGGATGTCTGGGCAGTGTCTGGGAGGTCTTCTGTTCACATGTCTGCCCTCACCCCACCTCCTTGCTCCCCTTCACCCCCAGGCCACGTGGGTCTTGGTGTCCTTGATTCCTTCTTTACTATTCTTCCCTTGGTGTTCAAGCCTCCCTGCTTGCCTCGTCCGGGAGGTGGCCACGGCAATGTGCCCGAGCCCAGAGGGCTGGTCCTGACCTCCTCAGTTCCTCATCCCCTGAGGTGCACCTGTGTCAGCTGTGGCTGGGCCTCATGACGTTTGTCCCTTCCATCCAGGTCAGTGATAATGTGGTGTCCGCAGCCCTTCAGCTCCTCTGTCCTTTCCTTGACCTAGTCCCTGCCCATACTCCTTTGGAGCTGTGGTGAATCTTCAACCTCCCGTCTGCCTCGCTCACTGGTCCCAGGCCTTTGAACATGGCCCTGTTTGCCTGGAATCTCCACTTCCCATTCCCTCAGCCCCCATCCTCTGCCTTCTCTTGCCTTCATTTCTCTGCTCAGACACCACCTCCACCAAGAAGCCCTCCCTGGTAGGCCCAATCAGGGCTAGACCACAGCACCCTGTGTGTGCCTGTGTGTGGCCTGGAATTGCATGTTTTTTGTTGCTGTTGTTTTTTTTCTGAGTCTGCCTCCTTTATCAGACTGTGAGCTCCCCAAGACTCATTCATCCCCAACCCCCAGGCCCCCTCTATGCCTGGCACACAGTGTTCAGTGTGGGTTTGCTCAGTGATCAAATGAGTGCTTTGATAAAAAGTCTTTGAAATTGGGCACCCATAGTGGAGGCCCACCATAATGACATCGGTGACCACATTCTGTGGCTGCTTGGACATTTATTCTGGGGTTTTTTTTTTTTTTTCATTTTTAAAATTGTTTCTTGAATGTTCTTTTTTGTTATGTAACGTTTTCACTGTCCTCCACACGTTTAGTTGTCAGGCCTAGGGTGGATGACCAATGGGCCACGTTTCCAGGTCATCCGGGGCACGTTCTCCAACCTTTCTGGGTTGGATCTGGAAGGATGAGTGGGCTGGGCTGGGTGCCATAAGCGTGAGCCGCCCTAGAAATGACATGGGCCCCAAGTGTGTATCAGGTTTCAAGAGGACCTGAGTAGTTAGCCCGAGGGAAGTCTCCAGTGGTGTGTCCTGGGGCTCTGTCTTCAGTCTTGTCCCCTTCAGTTATAACTACGTATAACATACGTAACTGTGGGTTGCATTTAAGGAACAGGCACAGCAACTTGGCAGTGACTGTGAATTCATGGGCAAGAGGTGCAGGATCTAAGATTGCTCAAGGTGTGGCCCAGAACAAAGGAGTCTGTTTAGTTCTGGACTCCACACATCAAGAGATGCTCCACACATGATAAGCAGGAGCCCAACGAAAGTAGCAGGATCTTCTGAAAAACTGACAGTCTGTTGTTGCAATGAACTGCCTGACCCCTCAGTTAAAGAAGTGTCCAAGTAGCAGCCGGGCCCAAAAAGCTGTGAGGGGCTCTCACGTGCGATCAAGTCACCTGTTTCTGGGCAGTTTGCCCAGGACCTGGCATATAGTAGGCACTCAGTGAATGCTTATTGAATGAATGGCTTTCCAGTTCAGAGATTTCATAATTACTGAAATCCGGATAGCAGAGGAATCCAGAGGCAGAGAAGGTGGGAAGCACAAGGCAGGAGAGGGTGTTATGAATGTGGGAGGAGTAGGGACTGGCTGGGGTGGGCCTGGCCTGTTGAGGAAAGGGAAGGGCAGAGGGCCATTGGGACCTTGGATGTTAGCTTAGAGTTGGACTTCATCTTATGGTTAACAGGGAACCAACCGCTGAAGAATTTCAAGCTAGGAAGCAGCTGTGATAAAAGGGAGTTTTCCAGACGAATGTGTTAGCAGGAATCTTTTATTAAGAGATCCTGAACTTGAGAGTCAGCCTACACCTATTTACAGGCTGATTTTTCAATCCCCAAGTTCCCAGTCCTGAGTTTGTGACACTTTAGTATGGGTTGTGAACCTCTCCCCAAATTCTCAAGCTATTTAAAAGAAAACTGTCATATAGCAAGCTTTTCAGGTGGAATATTGAGGAGTATCGTGAAATCAAGCAAATATTAAGGTATCCATCCCTATTTGATAATCATCCCTCCTCTAAAGGCAGGGATGGGGCTGTGTTCTGGTGTGATTCGCATGAGTGTGTGTGTATGTGTGTTTCAGGTCGTGATGTACATACGTGTCCACTAGTAAATACATAGACCGTATCTGGCAGAGACATGAGAACCTGGCTAGAGTGTTGTCTCTGGGGAGGGTCAAGGGGAAGCTAAGAGTCAAGGGTTGGAAGGAGACTGGTTTTGTTATTTACCCTTCTATGAGATTTGAATTGTTCACTGTGTGCACATTATAACCCACAAAAGAGGAAAGAGACAGAGGAAGTAGAGTGGGGAAAGCTTTGTCCGATGTCAGTCTGGACCCAAATGGGAGCTCAAATCTCCTGGCTACCACAGTCATGCTTTTTTTTTTTTTTTTTTTTTTTAATAAAAATGGTTCTATTATTTTCCTGATAATACATGATTGCTTTATAAAGTTAAACAACCCTACTTCTCTCTCCAAAGTAAGTTGGTGTATATCCCTCCAAATTCGAGTAAGCCTCTAAAAATGCGGGAATCTCTATTTATTCTATCTATAATATAAATATGCATATATAAATATATATTTAATACAAATGAGATCATACCATGTATACTGTTCTGTAAACTGCATTTTAACCTCAGTAAATTTTAGACACCTTTACAGGGCAGTCATAAAATCTCAACTTATCCTTTTTAACAACCATGATAGTACTGCACTGAACAACCTTATACACACATGTGTCTCTGTGCCCGTGACTGGGAGCTTCTCCAGGGCAGAGGTTTTCAAACAGCCACCTGGTGGGGGGGCAGGGGGCAGGGGCTTTTAAAAATGCACAGATCTGGACCCTACTTCAGATTTGGTTTCAGTCGTGCAACCAGTGTTGACAGTCACCAATCTAGAAATAGAATGGCCACGTCAGAGGGCGTGCACATACCTAGCTTTGCTAGATATTGCCAAGTGAGCACACCGGCTCTTTTCTCCTACCTGCAAGGCTTAAATTTTTGTTTCCCTACATCCTCTTCAACATTTGGTGTTATCAATCTTGAAAATTTTTTGTCCATCTGAAATGGTTCTTTTCTCACTTTAATTTGCATTTTTCCAATTCCCAGGGTGATTGAGAATATTTTCTTGACTGTATTGGGCATTTGGGTTTTCAAATAGAACGGAGAGAAAAAAAGGAGATCCCTATTGCATACCATACACAAAAATTAATTCCGGATAGATTAAAGACCTAAATGTGAAAAGTAAAATGTTAAGTCTTCTAGAAAAAAATATAAATGAACACTGGGGAAGGATAGAGTTTCTCAATGACACAAAAAGTATACACCAGAGGGGAAAGGATTGCTTATTTGAGTACATGTTACACTATATGCCAGAAGACTCCATCTACAAAGTAAGAAAACAAGCCACACACTATTTGTAAGCCATTTAACCAATGAGGATTAGTCTCCAAAACATCCAAAGATCTCCTGCCAGATTGATTTTTCTTTAGATAAAAAAAATCTATCTTTAACTATTAATAAGATTGAGTTCGTGTTCATTGAATTTTTACTATTTCTTTTATGAACTCCTACTCGAATATTTTTGGGGTGATTTCAATGACTATCTTTCTCTTAATAACTGTTAAAGCTCTTTATACATTTTATGAATGGTTTTGCCCCAAAGTACCAGACTCAAACTGGCTGAATCAATAAATGAATGTATTACTGGGGCACCTGGGTGGCTCGGTTAAGCGTCTGACTCTTGATTTCGGCTCAGGTCATGATCTTACAGGTTTCGTGAGTGGAGCCCCACATCGGGCTCCGCACTGACAGTGTGGAGCCTGCTTGGCTCTGTCTCCCTCTCTCCCTGCCCCTCCCCTACTCGTGCTGTCTCTCTGTCTCTCAAAATAAATAAGTAAACTTAAAAATTTTTTTTTTTAATTTTAATGTTTATTTTTGAGAGAGAGACAGAGTGAAAGCAGGGGAGGGGCAGAGAGAGAGGGAGACACAGAATCCGAAGCAGGCTCCAGGCTCTGAGCTGTCAGCACAGAGCCCGACGTGGGGTTCGAACTCGTGAACTGTGAGATCAGGACCTGAGCCGAAGTCGGACGCTCAACCGACTGAGCCACCCAGGTGCCCCCCCAAAATTTTTTTAAACAAAAAAAAATGAATGTATTACTTCACAAAGGGTGAGTGCCGAGTGAGGCACCCATGGCCCTTCCTTCCACCTTTGTGCTCTGCCAGGGGCTTCATCTGCGGGCTAGCCCCTTTCATGTCCTAAAATGGTAACAGCAACTCCAAGCACCACATTCAGACCCACCACTGCCCAGAGGACAGGAGGCTCTCCCTGCCGCCGCTTCTTGGATGAGAGGAGACCTTTCCCAGAAGTCCCCTGCAGACATCTGTCATTGGCTAGGGTTGGCCACGTGTCCCTTCCTCAATCAATCACTGGCAAGGGAAGGATTATCACAACTAGTTAAGACTAATCCTCTGGGGGTAGAATAGTTATTGGGCGTCAGTTACCATGACCTTCTATTGATGAGTAGTAGCGGCTCTTTGTCACATAGAATACATTTTCTCAGTTTCCCATTTCTTATAATATGATTCATAGATATTGACTGCCGTATTTCTCAATGCTCAGATGCCTCAGTTATAGGGGCATTAATGTAATAGCCTTTCCGAAGAGGAGAGGACTGTATTTTCTGTTCGTGTGGAGGAATAAACAAGCCTTCACTACACACTCAATCCAAGTCACTTTCTTCGATGTCACAGAGTTTGAGTCTGAGCCTTCCTCATTTTTTCCACTTCTCTTTTGGACATCGGTTGTTAGACACAGGGTCACGGCCACCACTGCTTTTTGTAACCCTGCTTGTAATCTTGACCCTTTTGGCCACTTTAAAACCAACAGTATGCTTTGAAAGCATGTAAAAGAATTTGCGAATTTTTTTGTCTGCATTTCCTAGTTGGTTTTATACTTGTGGTTTCATTTTTTTCCTTTACTTTAAGGAGAAACTATTCCTGAAGTTAATCAGCTTCTTTAGGAAGTTCCTCACATACAGATACCGAAGTGTGGGAACGGTGAGTAGGTCGCACCGATCCCTGCTGGCTGTCAAATTTTTATGATCCACTTTAGGAAGTTTGGCAATTTCTTTTCACTTTTTAGACAAGTAAAGCATGATTCTATTCTCATTGTAAAAATTCAAATGGTATTTAGAAAAACAGGGTAAAAAAAAAAAAAGTGGAAGTCTTTCAACAACCCCTAATTCCTAAATTTAGGTCCCTTCCCAAGGAAATCACTGTGTGAGGTGTGAACCTTCTAAAACATTACCTGTGGGTTTATGGGCACACAGTACGTGTGTACCAATTATGGGGTTTTACATATAGTAAATCATCCTGTACACAACTCGGTAGCATTTTTTCATAGAAGTTTGTTTTGGAGATCTTCCCATGTGAGTTCCCTAATGGTGGACATTTAGGTTGTTTCTAATTATTTGCTCTTACAAACAGTGCTATAATTAACATCCTTGTAAATGTCTCTTTGTGCATATGGGCAAGCATTTCTTTAGGGTAGCTATCTATGGTTTGGCAATTTCTGCTGCCTTTAATTGCATTGCCTGGTATCTGGCAGACGATCTTCTGCATGTACAATAACTTTTCATGTCCGTGCTCCATTATAGTGTAAGTTCTAAAAAGATGTTTTAGGCAACAATTAGGAATCTAAGTTTAAGTTCAAATTCTGTGCAGACTGCTCTGGGTAGCTGAGGTGACACTTGAACGAACCTCCCCACGTGGCAAAGTTCACACACGCACAGGCAGTTGTGGTGGGGAGCAGGTAAGGGTTCCTCTCCGCCACCCCGACGTCCGTTGTAAGGCCCACTGGGATTTTTAAAACATTAAAACATGGGGGAATCCATCTTAGAACCAAGGAGTCAAGATATGTTGTTTTCCCCAAATGAATAGCCCAATAGCCCATTGCTTCACCTTCGTGTTTGAATGGTCCTTTCCTGTGAGTTGATAGAACTGCTTTCCTGCAAACTCATTTCCTCTACAGGTGGGTGTGTTTCTGGACTATTAACCCCATTGATCTATGTGTCTGTTCCTGTGCTAGATCAGAGGCACACTCCCCCATAGTCGTCTTTTGGAGAACTTTTTTTGCACATTTGCCTTTCTGTCTACTGCTCTTCTTCCCCATGCTGTCCCTTTTACACAGGGTGCTTCATTAGCTGTTCACAATCTGCATGATTTTGCATCACGATGGGTCTGATGTGAGAACATCTGCAGCAGTCAAGCGCATATTTTCCTCAGGACTTGACACTGAGCTTGCCATCAGCGTGAAGCGATCTCTCCCCCTCTCTCTCCCTCTCTCCTCTCTCTCTCTCTCTCTCTCTCTCTCTCTCTAATCCCATGACATCTCTTAGCATAGCTTCTCCAACGTCAGTTATGCCTGAGTCTTGAATGGTGCCAATCTGAGTTGAAAATGTGCCAGCTTTCTTAACATTATCACTAACAGACTGCTTAATTAACCTGCTGATACTGTCAATAATAGATCTTGCTGGTGTGCTAGAAAGAAGACCCATGGCCTACGGTTTGGTCTGTCTTTCTCTCTCTCTTTCATTTGCTTAGGCTCTCAGTGCTCATGACTTGGGAGCTGGACTTGCCAAGAGTGGGATGGGAGGGACCAGGGAGGCTTGAAAGGAATGCGGCAGAAATGGAAGTTCTGGACGAGATCATGGGAATGAAATCACTGAAACGGTCTGGTGTTCTCATTGCTCAAAGATGAGGATGGCTAGTCACCTGTGTATACAGCGGGTGCTCAATAAATGGACCAACTGAAGGTATTACAGGGCGTGTGCCAGTTGAGTAGGCAGTGAGAAGTGTGGGCGTTCTGAGGGAGGAGCCTGGGGGTGCCACCATTTTAGGGTGGCTTTCAGGGTTTTCCCTTTTTTCCCGTCCAGGCAGCTTAGATAAGGAGAGAGCTTTATCGTGCCCAAACTGTCCTGGCAGGGCTGTCTGAGGGGAGGGACACTGGGTTTTCACTTCTTTTCCTGCTTTATGTTTCATGCCAAGTGGTTTTGTGTTTGAACCGAAGTCCTGCTCTATCTGCCGTGGCTTCATTTTACATTTGGAAAGTGCAGCGAGCAAGCAGATGCCACCATGAGCCTGGAGCTGGTTGACCACCGCCTCCAAATACTCTTGTCTTTGTCTCCTCTGCCTGGGCACACACACGGCACGGGGCTAGAGATGTCTCAGCAGTCCCTGGCTTCCCCTAGCCTGGTGGGGGAGTGGGTGCAGAAGGTGACATCTATGTGAGCTCAGCCGGTGCCCAGAGATCCCATAGAGAGGCTGAGCGCAGCACCTCTTCTTATATCTGGGGAAGGCTGGTTAGGGCGGCCGCTTCCGGTTGCAGAGTGAGCCGGTGGCTCCTGACTTCAGGCAGATGCTCCTTGCCTGGACCACATTCCTTTGGCCTTGCCTTTACCGCCGTGGTGGTGGTGGTGTAGCGGTGCCGTGGCAGTGGTGTAAGGGGTTCTCAGAGGGCAGAGATAGATTCCTTTCAGGGCAGAGAACCCCAAGATCCTCTCCAGTGGTTTTGTGGGTCTCCTGGGAACTGAAGAGCCTGGTAGCCCCAGAGGTGTGAGGGGTGCAGAGTATTCCTGCCGCCACTAGAGGGCACGTCACTAACACACAGGCCAGGTGTCCGCTTCCCGAGGCCACCCTGGGGACCCTTCCGGGACCTGAACCCCGGGAGGGTCCAAGGCTGGCAGGAGCTCACCTCTGGAGGTCAGGAGGGGGAGATACAGAGCCAGGACTATAACTCAAGCCCAGCTGGCCCCAGAGCCAGGCTCCCAACTTCTCCTTTACCTCAGATTCACTTTCCTACTACTGTCAATCTCTGGACGTGTTTAAGACAAGGGTTTCCTAACGTCAACACTACTGACATTTTTGCCCGGATACTTCCGTGCTGTGGAGGCCGTGCATTGTAGGATGTTTAGTGTACCTCTGGTCAATACCCACTAGATGACAGTAGCAACCCCAGCCCCAGGTTGCGATAATCAGAAATGTCTCCAAAGCTCGCCAAAGGTCCACAAGATCGCCCCTGGCTGTGTAAGTCAGGTGAGCGTGCCTGCTGTGACGACAGGAGGGACCCAGTGCAGAAGAGGTCTGCCCGTGGTTACCACTGTGCCTGAGAGTCGTGTGGAAACACGAGAGCTCCTCAGAGATGGCATATGTGCTGTAAATACATGTTAAAACTGTATTTGGTCTCCTCCTTTTCTTCTCCAAAGACTGCAGAGCCTCTCGGTCTTTCCCTCTGTTTATTCCACCTCCCCACTTTATTGAAACAAGAGACTGAGGCTCAGAGACCCCCAGGGTCTCAAGCCGCCCCTCACCTGCAGAACCCCGTCCCCCAGCTGCAAGCGCCCTCACCGCCGGCTCCCCAGCCTTGGCTCGGGCACCAGGAGCATCTGTGGTCCTCCTCCCACTGCACCTGCCCACTAGGCCCTGCAGCCCTGCGGCTCCCCAAACCCTAGTGCCCCCCCACTGGAGGGAGTGGGGAAGCAGCAGGTGTTGATGCTAATCAGCGTTCACAGCCCAGAACTGCAGTCGCTCCCAGGCTCACACACTCCCCAAAATTAAACACTCATTATACAAAATTAATTGACATTAATTAGCAAAAATTAAAACTTTAAACACAGCAAGGCGCTTTTGGGGGAGGAGTGAAGCAGGCGGCCTCCACATTTGTCACCCCCCACTCCCCACCCGCCCACCACCCTCAAGTCCCCCCAGTTTTATCCCGGAACAGGGTTGGAGGAGGTCAGGCAAGGTCAGCACCACACCAGCCCTGCCCCAGGCCCGGGTCCAGCTCCACGAGTTCCAGGCGAGAGGAGCAGAGGGACACTCCTGGGGCTCGTCACCAGCTGATGGGTGGCCCCCAAATGCTGGTATCCGGTGTCTAACGGAGGAGCCAGGAACCCTCCCCTCAGCCTAGGTCTGTCATGATCTCCTAGCCAAGGGAGGGAACCCAGCCATGTGAAGTGAGAAGGTCGGCCTTTAGCTCCCCCTGACCCACCCCTGCCCCCTATCCCCGAACCCGCCCGTCTCCGGGGCACCCAAAGGATTAGCTCTGTCCCACTTTGCTGTGTGACCTCAGATAAGTCACCCCCCTCCCCTGAGCCTCACTGTCCCATCCATATGATGAGGGGGCGGCGCTGGGTGAGTGCTGAGGTTCCCGCCTGCTCTGGCACCTGCAGTCAGAGAAGCGGATCTCTGGGAACCCGATTCACTCTGAGGAGCAAAGGGCTGAAAGTGGGGGGCTGCCATTTCGAGAACATGCCCGGAAAGGCAGCCCGAGGGGTTGAGTTGCTGGTGATGGAACATCAGGCACTGGTGAGGTGTCTTCAAGCCAGGGAGCCCTCCCAGAGGGGCACTCACTTCGCCTGCTTGCCAGGCCCACCCCCGAGGAAAGGAAAGTAGCTATCCCTTGATAGCTCTGCTCTCTAGCTCCTGAGCACTGCCCCCTTCCTCCTCTCATGCAGGTTATTTTCCACCTTTGCTCACCAGGCCATCAAGGGCTCCCAGATCCCTCAGCAGGCTGATGGGCAGATGGGCAGCAGAACCACACCTTCACTCACCACATTTGAATGCAGACTTGGCCCTTAACTCAGGACTGTTGCTGCTTGGGACGGGGAGGCTTGGGTGCATCCCGGTGGCTTTGCCCCACCAGCTAGAATGGCACCCTCCCCTCTTACTCCTGCCCCCCTGCTCCCCTCTCTCTCTCTCCAGCCAGTGCCAACATCTGCAACGTGGTCCTGATGCGGTACGGGGAGCTGGAGGAAGGGATCGATGTCCTGGATGGTGATGGCAACCTCGTGGGCTCCTCCAAGATTGCAGCCAGACATGTGGGTCATCCGGAGGCTCAGGGGGCCAGTGGAGAGGCCAGCGACAGGGAGAGGGTTTTGTTCCTCAGGGGCTTCTGTGCATAGTGCCTTTGCTTTGTCTTCTTGGTCTGCCTTCCTTGTCCCACCCTGCCTCCCTTCTGCATGAGCCCAGGGCCTCCAGGTCTGGCCCCAGCCATGCCTGTCCCTGAACAGTCCTTCTCTCCATCCCCCCTCTCGTCACCACTGTAAGACATCCCATCTCTTGTCCCAACCCCTCAGGACCTGGCTTCTCTGATCTGTTAATTGGAAAGGGCAGAGGAGACCCCCCCCCCCCAGAGCTTTCTTTCCCCCACCCTGGGACCTAGAGCCCTGCTCTCTGGGCTTTCAGAGCCTCCTGGGCAAGAAGAGGAAGTATGGGAGCGGGTAGTTCGTGGTTCTGTGTTAATGGGCACTTGTGCAGGTGGCACCTCCCTGAGGACCGAGTGTAGCTGAGGTGGGGCTTTGGGGAAAGAATATCTTGCTGCAAGAAGGCCATCTTTCACCTCGCATTTCATCAGCCTCACCTACTTCAGCAACTGGAATTTTTTAGAAAATTCCAGTCGGCTTGTGTATCTCCCCATGCTTTCCCAGCCTTCATCCTAGTGGTGATTAGTGGCCGGTGTTGCTCTAGCCTGAGTGATGCCATGGCGGGTCTGCTGTGAGTACCTGAGCATTCTCCTCTCCAGCCACTGTCCCTTATCAGCTTTCCCGATGGGCCCCAAGCCTCACCTCCGTCAGTGAGGCCTTCTCTATAATCCTCTGAGGTGGGAAGAACCCTTTCCTTGTCCCAGCCCTCCCCTCTCCACTGGTCTCAGAGAACATGAGTGCCCATCCAAGGCTTGTGAGGGGCAGAGGGCCTGGGGGTGCCGGTGCCAGCACTGTACCCTCGGGTTCTCGTGCAGGCGCTGGGCCCCCCATCATTCCCACGCCTGTTCAGAAGACTGGAGGAACCTTCTCCCAGGCCTTCCAGAGGCTGATCATGACAGACCTAGTTTCCTGGAAGACATTTTCAGCCCTGAACCTATCCATCATCGAAGGGGATTTGGCCTCAGTTTCCTACCCAACCCCATCCTCCCATGCAACCCTAGTGTTTCCCCTGATGTGCCAAGAGGGAGGCCAACCACGGTAACTCTCCTCATGATGCAAACAGCAAGGAACCCCTCACCCTTGCTGTCTAGGGGAAGGCTCCCAGGGTTTATGAGCTGTGAGCATTCTTCAGCACTTCTCTGAGGGCCAGGAGCCCAAGCCTTGAAGGAACTCCCCACAGTGACCATCAGAGTGCAGAACTGCCTCTGAGCTGTTGCCTTCACCATGCCCTGCCTCCCCAGGAATCCCAGGGGAGCCCTCAGAGCAAGGACCCAGTTAACCCCATATGGAGACACAGCAGACACTCAGCAGAAGCATTTCCCGCTCGCAAAGCTGACCTCTCGTCACTAAGAAAGGCTCTCATCCAGATCCAGGAGAGGCAGAATCTTTGAAATTTTTGTCTTTAGGGGGTGTCAAAAAGAAAAAAGAAGTAAATCCCAGAATTTCTGTCCTCCTTCAGCACCAAGAGCCTCACGCGGCTCAGCAGGCCCCAGCTGTTTGCTCTGGTCCTTCCAGCTCCTGCTTTGTTTTTAGAGCATCTCGAGTCCTCCATATGCTTCCTCCCCAGCCCCTGCTCCTGCCACCGAGGCACCTCCCCGGGCACAGGCCCCTTCCTGGGGCCGCTTCTGTTGCCACCCCTCCCCCACATGTGGCAGGTGACAAGGATCTGCTCTTTTCAAATGTGTGTGGTGGGAAGATGGGGGTGGCTTTTTTCTGTTGTTTGGAATAAGGCTTTGTGAGCAATTCCATGAATTATTCCAGCCAGCCAGATGTGCTTAGCAGCAGTACACACACCTAGAGGCTCCAGGGGAGGGGTTCACCGCCAGGTGGCTCTCCCCCACCCCCTGGGAGCTCTGCTTACCACAGCCTCTGCTTGCCCCTCAGGCCCTGCTCGAGACGGCGCTGACGCGAGTGGTCCTCCCCATGCCCATCCTGGTGCTCCCCCCGATCGTCATGTCCATGCTGGAGAAGTGAGTTGGGGCAGCCAGGAGAGAGGGGCCACCACTGGGGAGGAGGGTGCGAGAGAGGAGGAACCAGCTGGCCCAGGGCAGGGGACAGAAGTAGCTGGCAGCCCACCCTGCCCGTTTGTTCAGACACTCCTGGGCAGTGTTACTGGAATCGTGCCGTGAACATTCGGGGACTTCTATTCTGCAGGACCCTGCACTAGGTGCTAGGAAGGATGTCCAGATGGACAACACTGGCCCTGTCCTGAGGAGCTGACAGTTCTGGGGTGTGCGTGTGTGTGTGTGCACACGGTGTGTGCGTACATGTGCTCTGTTGGTGCACAGTGCAGGACCGGTTGTGAAAAGAGTCTGAGGATTGTGGTAGGAAGACTAGATTTGGGGGCAGGGCCACCCTATTCAGGCATCCACCCTGAAGCAACTCAATACCTCACTGAGCCTCAGTTTCTCGTTTTTAAAATACAGATAGTACTAACCTCCCTGCCTTCTGCAGAAGCGTGTTCTGAGAACACATATTTGCCATGACAAATCTTATAAAGACATAAGGGAACACAGCAATATGAGCAACGATAGAGTGATCCTATAATTAATGAGCAGGACGTTGAATTGTGAAGACAGACATGCTGCCGGAAGGGCAGGCTGAGGGGACGAAGGGAGGAGCCAGAGCTGACCTTCACGCAGGCTTGGGCAGGCTCTGAGGATGAGTGTGAGTCTGGGAGGATGGCAAGGAGCAGAGAAGGGCTCTAAGTGGGGGCAGCAAGGTGAATACGAGTCTGGAGGTGCAGACCCCGAGCTTGCGCAAGTACGAGGGAGGCAGTGACCACTCCCACTCTCCTGGTGGCCTAGCCTAGGAGGGGGTGCCTCAGGGCATAAGGACAGGCTTGGGGACACGCTACCTGGGGCTCTAGATCAGTTTAGGGACCTTCCTATTCCCACCATTTGAATTGTAATAACAGCTAACATTTATTAAGCGTGTCCTGAGTGCCAGTCCTCTCCCAGCCAGGTCTCTGCCCCGACGCCATCTTCTCAAAGAGTCCCTCCCTGACCACCCCATCGAGGTAACAGCACCAGTACTCCCTTTTCTGTCCATTGCCTTATTTTATTCATAGCACCTAGAGACATCGCAGACTTTATCTCATTGTCTATCATCTGTCTGGCCCACTAGAATGCAATCTCCTTGGAGGCGAGTAAACGCGTGTCATTTATTGCCCTGCACAGCATCCAGCACGGTTGCTGGCACGTAGTAGATGCTTAGTGTTTGTTGAATGAATGATCTCATTTAACCATCACAACAGTATGGTGAGGTAAGTGTAACATTTCCTTTTCACAGACGAAGAAAGCAAGGCAAAAAGAGGTTATACCATCTGCCTATAGTTCTCCAATAGGAAACGACAGGCAGGAGTGGCCCAGGAGCGCAGCCGCAATGCTGGCTCTTCCTCCCACTCAGGCTGCCTTGGGTCTTCAGATCACATCGCATAATCCGCATGTCTTTGGGCCTTGCCCTGCATGGAGACAGGAGAGAAGCAGCTGTGGGGTCCTGGTCTCAGGAAGCCTGTATTTTGATAAAAGAGATGGCCATGACCCGTACACAAGTCAGCTGCAGGTGGGACTGGGCAGTATGTAAATGAGCCCAAGGTGACCTTGAGGGGGGCGGGGGGAGCACTATGGGCCCATCAGCAGGGAAGGCTTGTCCATAGGAGAAGGGCTGCAGCTGACTCTGAGAGCAGGGTAGGACTTCTGTGGAAGGCAGGCTTTCTGGACAAGGTGTGGGTCTTTTGTGCGGGAAATTGAGGAGTCTAACCAGACAGAAGCAAAGTGTGCTTGTTGGGGCCAGCTGATCAGGGGCCCTGTGTCCAGCCAAGGAGATGATCCCTTCCTCACCATGGAAGAGGGGGAGTCATGGGAGGCAACTGAGCAGGGGTGTGGCGTGTTGAGCACTAGGATTCAAGAAAATCAATCTTGTATGGGAGTTGCAAAAAGAAACAGATCCTGGGAGAACAATGGCTTTGGCGCCCCTGGCCCTTGTGTATGTAGCTGCCTCATGAATGGTGACCGCAAGTGCACACAAGGGGACCACCAGGCAAATGAGGAAGGCAGGGCTTCAGTCTTCAAAGCTACTGAACCCCAGGCCTGGAATTTTCTGGGGAAACATCTGTGATGCCTTTCTAGTTGGTATCTGAGCTGGGTTTGCAGAAAGTGGAGTGGAGTGGAGTGATGGTTAGTGTCCCATTGGTTTGGGGATTTAAATAGCTTTGGGAAGTTGGGTGGGATTGTTCCAGTTCTGAACCTCCCGGCCTAGGATCTGCGCAGAGGCCGTGTGCCTGGCTCAGCTCAGAGTCCAAAGAAGTCTGTCAGGGAGGCGGAGACAGGGAGGCCATTTGGTTCTGGCAGCCTTGTGTTTGGTGGGTCCTTTTCTGAAGTTCCTGAGAGGGTCCCTGGGGAGGAGAAAGAGTCCAGCCCAGGATCCCTCAGCAATATTCAGACCCAGCTTGTGCCCTCAAGGACTTACTAACCTCAGATCTGTCTGGTAACCCCAGGACTGTGTGGTAGGAGGGGCCGAGCCGCACAGCACTGGCAGCCGAGGCTCCTGGTAGGAAAACGGAATCCGGGTTCCTGCTCCAGCACTTTCAGGCCTGGCTAGTGGAGGAGAGAGTCCCTCGGCTGCGGTCTCCCACCCGGGGAATGCTGGCACTGCCCGCTTTGCCACCTTGTGGGCTAGGAGCCTTTGCAGGGGCTCCAGCGTGCACCCTGCAGCCTTCCCCACGCAGGGGTGCTAGCAGCGGGGCATCTGCCCAGAAGGCTGGTGGGGGAGCCCAGTTGGGTGAGAGAGTCAGGACAGCCAGGGGAAGAAGACAAAAGAACACTTACAAAGCAGCCTACTTGCAAATTAATGGAGTGCAAACTAAGACTGCTCCAAGTGCTGAGGGAGTGTGCGGTGGTGGTGGGGAGGCTGCGGGGAGACAAGCTGTCGCGGGGCGGGTGTGGTGGTGCCATGGCTGGGGCCTGCTGGCTCTGCCTCTGGCCTCAGCCCCACCTGCTTGGGAGGAGCACTCGGGGACAAGGTCCCCAGGTTTCCTGCTGGCATAAGAGAGGTGGGAGCCCAGCTTGTCCGGGTGTCCCTGTCTCTGAGACCAAAAGGGAGAGAGTCTCAAGTCTGAAGCAGAGGAGCCACCACCCCCCACCCAGAGCACGGAGGGTGTGCACCCCTCCCACACACACACCCCTTCCCCTCACTCTCCACTGCCCCTTCCCTTGGGCTGAGGGCTCACACTCCAGCTCTACCCTCCTGAGGAGGAAGATGGTCTTAGTCCCTGGGCTGGGAGATCCATCCTCCCCATAATCCCACTAACTCAGAGGCAGGTGCAATGGCTCTCTTCCCTCAGCCCTGCATCCCTAGCCCTGGAGTTCGCCTTCCAGCCAGGTGGGGGTCCCAGCCGGGTAGGGGTTCAGACTACATCCTCCCCAGTGGTTCCTGAGGCCGCTCCCCAGGCTCCCTCCTTCCCGAGGCTCCGGGTCTTTCCTTTCTCCAGGCATTCGCACACACGCACATCTCTCCATCTGCATATTTCAACTCCCCCAGCTGCCTTTCCGATCCCTCCCTGCCATTTCCCTCTCCTCCACCCCTCCCCAGTCCTGCTGTGTTCACTCTCCCTGCTCAGGGCTGGGACTTCAGGAGTTCCTGTTTGGCTGAAGTCTTGGGGCTGCCTGCTTCCTGAGTCAGGAGCACAGGCTTGGGGCCTTCTGGACCCCTTTTCCAGTGCAGATTTCAGCCAGTCACCCCTGAGAGAGGAGCTGAGGTCACAGCCCCATGTGGAAGGAGGCTGTCCAGTGTCCCCACCAGGAGTGCCCAGGGATTCAGCCCAGGGCCTGCCCCTCACCTGCCAGGGAGGGAGCTTCACTCTTTCTCCCTGTCACCCTCCAGGCCCTTGGTGACCCTCCAGTCTATGCCTCCAGGGACTGAGGTCCCAGTCACTGCCACAGGACAGGAAGGCAGGCCCACCCTCCACAGCCTCTTCAAGGCAAGGGGCCTCCTGTGTAAGTCTGGAGAGTGAGCCCGGGTACCCCACTTCCTTGTCCTGCTGGAGAAGTTGATCTCAGTTAAAAAGATCTCAGAGCCCATTTCAGCCTTACTCCTGGCCCTTCTGTGACTCCCATGGAAGCCAGGAGGCCTTGGGCTGAGTCCATGGAGGATATGAGGCTCACCTGACCTGCTCTTACTCCTATGAAACTGCCCTCTCTCAATTCAGTCTTAATTCAACAGCTGGACAGGTCTTGGGGTCTCGGCCAGTGGGAAGGGCTAGAGGGTAGCCCTAGGGTCCTCCCTCCTTCCTGCACTTAACAAGAACAGTAACAGCAATAATAACACAAAATCACTGAGCACTTACTGTGTCCAGGCCTTTTATTTGCATAGAATTAACAAATAAGTGGAGCTTTATTTGTGCCTTAGCAGGAACATCCTAGCCCAGGGTTTCTGTTTTAGACTCATGGAAGGTTGTTTGAAATACAGATTCCCAGGTATGATACCAACTGATTGGAGATCTTATGGGGGTAAGGGGCCCTTGGGGGTCTGCATTGTTCAGCAGTTACCGAGACACCAGAGTTTGAAAACTGTGGCTCCCAATTCTGCTGTCTGCTCAGAGCCAGGAGCTCTTGTCCCAGGAGGGGAAGGTTGGAGGCGGGGTGGGGGGGGGGGGGGGGGGAGGCAGTTGCCTGCCCCCACAATGAAGCCTGCCTCCAGAAGGGCCTCTCCCCTGCCTGTGGTCATAGCCAGCCCTGTTCCAGTAGGAGAGGGGCAAGACCCTGATTATATCCTTTTCACACCAGGAGCCAGTCAGTCATGAGGACGCTGACACAGTTACTGAAATCAGATTTAGTGCCCACCCAACATAGTCCAGTCACCCATCCTGTTGGCGCAGGGCCCCAAGCCTCCCCAAGTAGAATGCCTGGTGGTCTCCACTAAAGGGCCTGCTGGATTATACAAAATGTGAGGTTCTGGGGCGCCTGGGTGGCGCAGTCGGTTAAGCGTCCGACTTCAGCCAGGTCACGATCTCGCGGTCCGTGAGTTCGAGCCCCGCGTCAGGCTCTGGGCTGATGGCTCAGAGCCTGGAGCCTGTTTCCGATTCTGTGTCTCCCTCTCTCTCTCTGCCCCTCCCCCATTCATGCTCTGTCTCTCTCTGTCCCCCAAAAAATAAATAAAAGTTGAAAAAAAATTTTTTTAAAAAAATGTGAGGTTCTGATGGGCAGCAAGGAAAGGTATATTGGCCAGTGGGCATGGCCCCCTCTCCATCTGGAGACCTTGTTTCTATCATGGAGCTGGGGCCCCAGAGCCTGGAGGGAGGGTTTTCGTACACTTCTCCTGCCCCAGAATCCCACCTCCAAAGCTTGTCATGGCAGGGGTGGGGGGGGGGGGGGGGAGGGTGCCAGCTGTGACATGCTGCAATGAGGCTGGCAAAGTGTTCTGCGGGCAGGACTTGGGGGCAGCACGGGAGCGATAGCACTCGCAGGAAGTCAAGAGTCCAGGCAGCAGCCCCGTCTGCCTCCTGCAGACTTAGCCATGGCCTTGGGCAAGTCATTGCCCTTCTCTGTGGCTCTTGGATGGACGTGGACCAGGTGGTCGCTGGGGTGTGTTCTGTTCCCATACGCGGAAGAGGATAATCCCCTCCCGGCTGTGTGTATGTGTGTGTGCATGTGCCTGTATCCACATGTGTGTATGTGTATGTGTGCATGTGTGTGTGTGCGGTTTGTCTCTTTTCCTGGACCTGGCACCTACTCTGGTTTGTTCAGTGCTTCGTTATGTGCCACCTTTGAGGACCATCTTTCTCTGCTGTGTGTCTCCCCAGGGGCAGGGGCTGACAGCCTCCTCTATTGTCTCCCCCACATGTGGCCTTCTTTGCACAGAGCTGGACGCATGGTGGGATGGGTGCCCCACAAGTACTCATTTATGATGGATGATTGAGAGTTCCCCCAGCAATGTCCTTCAGAGCAGAGCCTGGGGAAAAGGGTGCCGTTGGGGAAGGCTCCAAAGATAGAATTCCACCACGACTGTTTAGCTATGGGTTGGCACTGGCCCAGGACCGTGCTGCCTAGCCCTGGGACGCTAAGTGGGACCCCGCATGGTGGGTAGCAGCAGCTCACCCTGTCTTCCGGTCTCATGGAGCTCCCTCCTCTCTCCCCCACAGGACGGCTCTCCTGCAGGCGCGCCCCCGGCTGCTCCTCCCTGTACAAAGCCTTGTGTGCCTGGCAGCCTTCGGCCTGGCCCTGCCACTGGCCATCAGCCTCTTCCCGCAGATGTCAGAGGTCAGTGTGGGGAAGGTCTCGAGGGCGGGACGGGTGGGTACAGTTTTGCCATTTGTTAACAAATACTTATTCAGCGCTGACTCCTTATCCCTGAGCTAGGCACTGGGGTTAGAGCCATAAAGGAGACACATTCAGGCCCTGACCTCTCCCGAGCTGAAGGCCAAGCAGTGAGCATGATAATTAAAAAGGGACTAGCGGGGCGCCTGGGTGGCGCAGTCGGTTAAGCGTCCGACTTCAGCCAGGTCACGATCTCACGGTCCGTGAGTTCGAGCCCCGCGTCAGGCTCTGGGCTGATGGTTCGGAGCCTGGAGCCTGTTTCCGATTCTGTGTCTCCCTCTCTCTCTGCCCCTCTCCCGTTCATGCTCTGTCTATCTCTGTCCCAAAAATAAATAAAAAACGTTGAAAAAAAATTAAAAAAAAAAAAAAAGGGACTAGCAAATGAAGGGGGAGGACTGTTAGGAGGGAAAAGTCCAGCCGGACATGGGAGGAGACAGTGCGGGGCCCCAAACCCAGTCTAAGAGGGAAGTGGCATTTCATGGGGCCTTGAGGATGAGCTGGAGTTGGCCAGGTGCAAGGGGGAAAAGGGGACATATAGGCTGCGGTCACCTGGGGTGAAGGTTCTGAGAGGAGGCAGCACACAGCGCATTACAGGGGCCGAGGAAAGTCTGCATCACGAGCAGAGGGTGGGCCCAGGCAAGGGGGCCCAGGGCAGGTGGAGGTGGGGACTTGGGAGCCAAAGCAGAGAAGGTAGGTGTCATCAGAAGGGCCGTGCAACGCAGGACTGCAGATTCCCAATTGTGAGCCTGGGCTGGAGCTCTGGAGGAGAAGGAGCCATCAGGAGGCAGTGGGCATCCAGCAAGAGATGGTGTCAGCTTGGACCAGGCTGTTGGAAGTGGGCATCGAGAAGTGGGTCCTTTAGGAGGAAGTTAGGTCTACGAAGAACCGCATGTGGTGGGAGGGAAGGGAGCCGACGGGGTGTGCGTCCGGCTTGCCGCTTTTGAACGACCAGGCAGACGTGAGCACTATTTAACAAGATAGAGACACGAAGGGAGGTGGTTTGAGGGAAGAGGGCATGTTGAGTTGGATGGACACGTGAGGTTCCAGGATCCTGTGGAATGTGCTAATGGGGGTGCCCGGTGGGAAGTCGGCTCTGGGCCTGGAATCCAGGAGAGAGGCCTGGGCTAGAGGGACGGACGTAAGGCCACCAGCATAAAAACAATGATGGAAGCCGGGGAGTGTGTGGAGAAAAGAGGCCCTGGGGAGGAGTGGCATCCACAGACCAGCAGCCAGTTTGGTAAGTTCAGAGCTAAGTGCGGTCAGGGCGGGGGTGGGCCGCCCGCAGGGGCAGGCATTCCTGAGAAGTTGAGCCCCATGAAGTTGAAGTGTCCCTTGGTGTCCCAGACGATGAAGGCAAACCCTCTCCCCAGGAGTGGGCCCAGCTGAGGGGTAAGGAAATAGGGTGGCAGGGCTGACGGCTCTGTCCAGGGGCTTGGCACTAAGGGAAAACAGAAATAGACCTGCAGCTGGAATGAGATGTGGGATCGAGGGAGGCTTTGATTTGCTTATTTTTCCCTTTTTTAAATGAAAGAGATGGGAGCTTGTGTAAATACAAAAGGGAAGGTACCAGGAGAGAAGCAGAGGACCGAGGGAGGGGGAAGATGGGGAGAGCGAAGTCCACGGAGTGGGGGCGGGGCAGAGCACAGACCGGGGATTCAAGGGATTTGCCTTGGCTGCGGAGAACCTGCTCCCCACTTTAGGAGTGGGGATGGAGAGAGATGCAGTTGGGGATGGTGTTGGGGGGTAAGGAGGTTAAGGAAGTTGTTCTGATAGCTTCTGTGTCCTCCTGACGGAGCAGAGAGGATGGCGAAGGGTGGAGGAGGGGGAGGCCAGAGGTTTGAGGACTATGGAGACGTTCGAACAGCTGACCAAGGAAGTTAGAGAATCTGGGTGGGCAGTGCACCAGGTCTGCTGTGAGGATGCAGGTCTGTGGGCGTGGCCAGGGCCTGTCTATCTAAAGGAGCCGGGGCTGAGAGGGCCACAGGGTTCACTCCGCAGGTTTCATCTGGCTGGCTGATTCGGGCAGTCGGTAAACCATCAGGAGGAATGGCGGGCCCCGGAATCTTAGCTGGGTGGGTGAAGATGGGCGAGTAAGCTGACCGGGGAAGGCAAGGTTTGACAGAAAGGCAGACCCAAGGGGGTCATAGAATGAATGTGGTATTTGGAGTCACTGAACTCTTGGGCAGATGGAGGCTGTGGCCACAGACTGGCACTTACGAGTTTGCGATTACAGGCCTGATCCTGCTCAGTCCTGAGAGAGGTGGGCGTTGGGGGCAGGTGCCTGGAGGGAAGCCAGGAAGGTAAAACTGAGGGGCCTGGACTGTGGGCCCTGAAGACCCAAGGTCCTAAGTAGGAGGTAGTGAGCCAGCCCCGAGCCCTGAGGTCCCAGGAGGGTGAGGACTAGAGTCACTTCCCCACACTGAGCCCCAGAGATTTAGAAGGAAACCAGAATGGGGTGGGGCTCCTGTCTTGGAGGGCCCAAGGCACACTGGGGTGGGAAGCCCGGTGTGTGATACGTGCCAGGAACACCCTCATGCCCGCAGGGCCCAGCCTTGCTGTGAAGCCGGGGATACCCCTTCCCCCATGAAAGCTGAAAAGCCGTTACCTGATGTTTGGAGATTCTGAATGGAGCCAAGGGCTCCAGAAGTTCTGAAGGTGGGAGAGAGGGCACTTCTCGGTGGTCTTGGCATCCCCGTCCTGGAAGGGGTGTGCCCAGCACTCGCCAAAGTGACTGCATCTCTCTGTACAGTCAGGCTAAGTCTGCAGTTCCAGGTGAGGGTCAGAGACACTCGTAGGCACCACTGTGTTCAGAAGCTTCGGGTAGGTCTCCTATCTCTACCTGTCGTATGGGGAGCGACCTAGGGCAGAGAAGCCTCACAGGACAGAATCGGGGACTGGCCTGTTGGAAGGATTGCTCAGTTTACCATCCTTCTGGCTCTGCTGGGAAAATGGAGCAGCCCATTTTCTGCTGGGAGCAGCCCTGGGCCCAGAGCAGCCCAGGGACCAGACCAAAGTCACAGAAGCGAGGCGGTGATATGAGAGGAACCCCCAGAGGCCCATTCCCAGGCCATACTGCATCTACTTGTTCTGTAGGATTTTCTCTCCTCCCTTAGCCACTTTGACTGCACTGAGGTAGTGGAGAGATGGGGGGACCGGGGGCCACCCTACTCTCTGGGGGGAAGAGCCTAGGAGTGGGCCTTTGGCAGGTGTTCCTCTGGGGCAGATGATGGAGAGATGGCTGCAGTCCACCCACCCAAGTCTCTGGCTCTAGCTGCAGGAGGTGGTCTCAGTGAGCAGGCCTGCCCTCACAGAGGCTCCCTGTCAAGCTTCAGGCTCCTCTCTTCCCTCATGTCTGCCTCAAACAGGCATGGAAATGGACCAAAGTCCCTCTCATTGAAACCCAAGACTTTTTTTTTTTTCTAGACTGGGAAGAATATAATCATGGCATGAGAAGTCTGTTCTCTTGAGAAAGGAGGGTAGGGATGTGGTTTTCAGTGCCCCTTCCTCACCTGCATCAAGTCCACTAGGATGTAGGCATGCCTGGGGGCTTTATGAGCTGCTTTGAGGCCAATCTGCGACCTGTGGCGGCAAGGCCATCAGCCAACTGGCTGAGAAGACCTCATTCCCTCCATCCATCCTTCCAATTAATTCTAATGAGGTACTGCTTCTGCCGTATGGGGATCATGTCTCACATCCCAGAAGCCAGTGGGATTTGCCATAATAAGTCTGGACTTGCTTGGGCTGACCCATCCTTGCCAAGAGTCACCAAGGTTGTCAACAGGAGTAATAGCTGGAACACCAATTAATTAATTAGGGGACTTGGAAATAGAGTTTAGGAACTTGTTTCTAGAATCGTTGGCCTGCAGTGATTGGTGTGGAGTTTCCAACCCACTAACCCCAGAGGTTGAGGAAAGAACTTCAATCCTCCCTTCAATCCCTGGGAGAGAGTTTTGCTGCTCATTTCAAATTAGTATTTCTGCCTATTAAAATGGTGCTAATCTTAAAATTAAAATTGCAAACAATAATAATAGCCACCATTTGCTAAGCATCTACTAGGCCTGTCAGCATGTTGGTAACTGTGCATCCCTTGTTGTATCAAGTCCTCCCAATGCCCTTCAAGTCTGAGGTATTATTGACTCTTAAGGGATGTTACCTAGAGCATTAGCGTTAGATGTGCACATCTCTGACTCTGGGAAGAGATTTTTGCTGGAGATGGAACCTTTGGTGCCTGGGGGGAACTGAAGCCAAGGAAGGGGTGAGGTCATTGTGGGAGGAAGGAAAGGCATCAGGAAAAGGCAGGGGCAGCCAGGAGCAGAGGGAGGACCCTGATGGAGCACCACCATGGACCCTGAGGACAAGGTCATTTCAAGGAGGAGGGGCTCTCTGCAGAGTGAGCTACAGCAAGGGGACCTGTCAGCTGGGTGTGTAGGCAAAGCAATCTAGGAAGTGAATGATAGTCAAGTTTCTCTGTGTTCAGAGAAGCAAGCTCATGAATGGGAAACCATTCAAGAACAGTAAAGAAAGTGGCACTCCCTGGGTGTTCTATTGATGGGGGTGGGAGCCTGGAGAGGGCCAGTAGGGGGAAGGAATGTACAGGAGGGGATGCACGTAGCCCAGGGCAGAAAGGCACGGCCCTGGGTCCAGTAACTAGAGCGGCCTGCTTGGTGGGGGAGGGGAGATGGGAGACTAGGACATGACAGTCCTATGAAATAGGAGTCAATATTATTCTGTGTTTACAAAGGAGGAGACTGAGGCATGCCTTGCCCAAGGTCCAAAGGTGGTAATGGTGACTCCATACTCACGGAAGGATTTTATGTCCCTCCTCAGCCCACATTTATATCTCTATAAAATGAGAAGGCCCAAGTCTGAGTCCCAGATGGCTCCCTGATAATGTATTATTATGAACATTCCAGCACCCTCAGCCAACCCTCCTACCCTTCATGGGGAGTCCCTGTCCATGTTCACAGGGACCCTCTGGAGTAGGTGTTTGTGCCTTTAAACTTTTTTTTTTTTTCTTGAGAGAGAGAGAGAGAGAGAGAGAGAGAGAGAGAGAGAGAGCGAGCCTGAGAAAGCCTGTGCTCAAGAGCAGGGGACAGGCAGAGAGAGAAGAGGGAGAGAATCTTAAGTAGGCCCCACACCCAGTGCAGAGCCCTACACGGGGCTGGATCTCAGGACCATGAGATCATGACCTGAGCTGAAATCCAGAGTTGGATGCTTAAGGCTTAACCAACTGAGCCACTCAGGTGCCACCTCTTGTGCCTTTAATCTCTACCCCAGAACTGGGGGCAGGGGGAGGGTTGTTAGTAGGCCAGCAGGTAGGGCAGGGAACCTCCTTAGGAAATTGAGTGTGAGAACAGGGGGGTAAAGTCTGGCCTTCCTTCCAGACCCCAGGCCGGTCACTGTGCAGGGAGTGAGTGACCCTGTGACCTGTAGATTAGGGCTGTGAGGCACTGGACAAGACTGTCTCAGTCAGGCTGTGCCCAGGCATGGACCCATCCACACCTAGATTCTGTTTCCCACCCCATAGATGCTGGGTTGCTTTTCCCTTCCTCTTGTAATTATGAGAATCATGTCATAGCCCCCTGGTATTAGACAGCCTCCATTCTGGTGGGATGGGCAGAAACCCAGTGAACAACAAATGTCAGGTGGTGGTGTAGTAACATGAAAATAAAGCAGAGGACTGTGCTGGGGCTTTCCCAGAGGCAACTCAAGGTCACATGGATTGTGGAGGCCACCATGGCATGTGGGGCCTGATTTGTGATGGCCTGTCTGGCCACCCTACAGTCCTCTCTGTAGATTGGGGCTCTGGGTTCCAGCAAATGTGGTCATCTCTGTCCTCCCCCAGACACACACGTGCATAAACACACACACACACACACACACACACACACACACACACACACACTCTGTGCCTGCGGCCCGGGTCCCTAGAGGGAGATGTCCAGGGTCCAGTCTTCATGCCCGCAGCCATTGCTGCCACAAGAGGCTGGACCAGGGGATGGTGAATGTCCCTCCAACTCTGACAGCCAGCATTCCCCACCTGGGAGAGTTTCCAATCCCATTTAATGAACCTCATGTCTCCTTGGAGCAAGAAGCAGTACCTTGGCCAAGTCCTCTCCCCGTGTCCCTGCCTGTTTCTGTCTCTCTGTCTTTGTGCCTCTTTCTCCCTTCCTCAATTCCTCTCCGGCTTCCGCCACCCCCCCCCCCCAACCCCATTCCCCTCGCTTTTCCCCACTATTCCCTTGGGAGCTCGGGGGCTGGGGAACAGGGCTGCACATACGAGCCGGAGCCATTGTTTGACAATCTGTTTTTGTCTTCATCTTGTTGGCAGGCGGCAGGAGAGGAGCAAAAGGTTAATGAGGCACTGTGCAGCGGGATTACTGCGTGAACGGGCGGGCGGCGGGCGGGCGAGCCAGCCGTGGTAACAGGGAACTAATTAGGAGCAGTTTAACAGGAGGAAAAAGTGAAATCTCCTCTTCACCAACTGTCAATAATTAGCTGATTTGGTGAGGTTGAAATGTGTCCACAGGAAAAGGTGGGGCTTTTCTGTGGATGCGTGAGGCATTGGGGAATAGAGGCCACTAAGAGCTCTGCCCTGTCCATAGGTGGGATTGGGGCTGGCGGTCACCCCACATCCCCCAGGCCCATCCACATCCCTCCAGAGGCAGAGGCTGGCATCCCTCAGCCTCAACTATCCATATGACCTTGGTCTTAACCTCAAAGACCTCAGTTTCCCCAGCCATAGGGTGGTGGAACTATGTTTCTTCATGGCTCTGCCCATTAGGATTCTGGAAGCGAAACCATTAGACCAGGCCCTTGTTCTGGAGTTTGAAGAGCTGACAGCAGGCCATGCAATCTTGAGTCAGATGCTGACCCCATCTAACCCTCAGGTGTCTTGTCTGCAGCACGAGTGTGCCCTCTGAGAGCCACCTCCGAGGGCCTGGCGTGGCTCAAGAATGCTGCCAAATGGCTAATGGGCAGAGCCTGGCCTTCCTGGGAACTTGCCTTGTGGCCCCTGGACCCTCACTTGACTCTTCTGGCCTCCCAGCAGCAATAGGGACTGGAGTGGGGGCACAGAAAAGATGGGCTATGCGCCTCTGGCTGGCTGCGGGTGAAGGAGAGAACCCTGGGCTCTTCCATAGGGCTAGGGGGCTCTCTAAATGTGTGTGCATCTCTTTTCCCTGCACCACATGCCAGGTGGGAGGCAAGGAGTCAGGTTCACCAGTATCGAGCACCTGTTTGCTCTGTTGGCATGCCCTGCAGTTGCTGGTTGGTTGGCCTTTGCTCGTTGGCCTTGCCTGACAGCTCAGCAGAGGACTTCCCACCTTCCCCTGCCCCTCCAGCTTCTGCCAAACACCTTGACTGGAAGAAAAGACATCATCAGAGGCCCTCAAGGCTTCCTGCTCAGAGCCTCCCATGTCAGCCCTGCCAACCCCACCCCCACTCAGCCTACCCTCTCCTCTCCTCAGCCTTAGAGGGTCCAGGGCACTAGAAGAAGGCATGTTCTGAAGAAGGCTAAGGCCCTCGTCACATCCTCATACCACTCACAAACCACAAGTCACCCTGGCCCCAGAGGGTGGCTCTTAGAGGCCACATCCATGCTGTAGATGAGGTACCTGAGTGTCAAGTTCAGCCACCCCCTTCTCATTCCCTACCCCCTCCCTGTCTGGGAAGAGAATATGGGTGACCCCACTGGCAGCAAAACCTCTACCACCTCTCTCCCCGTCAGCAGCTCTGAGGAAAATGGTAGTTTTCACGAACCAGCTTGGCTGGAAGCTGTGACTTACCAGAAGCAAATATCTACCCCAGCTTGCCTCTCTTTCCCCTCTCTTTCTCTTTTTCTTGGGAAAGCATTTGAATGCCCAACCAAGAATGGGGAAGAATTGGGAATGAGCTCAGGTCTACATTCAGGCTGTTCTAGAAATGACCGCTCCTCCAGGAAGTCCTCTCTGATGAGCCACACTAGGATCTGTCTCACCTCACATAGGTAGACTTCGGTGACATGTGTTTCCTGTGTCCCATCTACTACCTCGAGACAATAGTCCTTTCTCCCTCTTTCAACACATAAGGATGTTCCTAGGGCTGAGAAATAGAGCTCTTTATCAACACCTAATACAGAGTGTGGCTCATCTGGGCTTACCCCGGTTCCTGCTTCTCTTGCTTTTGCAGTGCTGTTATGAGGCCCGAGGCAACGTCTAGAGGGCATTGTGTCCCTCCTGAGTCCACAGACATTCACCTTCTCCCAGAGCAGGGGCCTCTTCCCTCTAATCTCAAATCCATCTCCCACTTTCCTTGGAGTTGTTTGTTTGGGGTTTTTCTCATTTACTGGTTTAATCAGTCTCTACTGAACTCCAAAGCGGGCTATTTTTGCCGTCAGAAATCTGCCGCCTCCCCGCCCGCTGCTTTCTTGGAGTTTGCCCACAGGACCCCCCAGGAGGGACGGATGGGAATGGCAAAGCCACTCAGAGCCCAGGAACGCCAACGCCACCTGTCACGTTGCCTGTTCCCCACACCCCCAGCCCAAACCTGCATGTGCACACAGGCCCACACACAAGCACACACATGAACATGTACACACATGCCCCAGTGACATCCTCCAGCAGGGCCACCTCTCAGCCTGTCCCTCCTGGTTCTTTCTAGGACCTTCTAGAAAGCCTAGCTGAATTCAGGACAGGGAGGGAGGAGGCTTGGTTGTGCAAAGCTTCCGCTGAGAGGATTAAAAGCATCAATATGTGCGAAGCATAGAACATGCCTGGCCTGTGCACAAGCAAGGGCTCAGCCTTGTGAGCCATGAGGAGACACCCGTGAACAAGACTGGGCCTAGGCTCTAGGATAGCCATGGAGTCCTTCCTTCCTTATGCAGCATCACATGGATTTTCCAAGTTTCCAAAGAACTGTCTCACCTGTTTCTTGATATTATCCTCATGTCAGTCCCAGGAAGTAGAAAATCTTCCCACCACACATATGGGGAAACTGAGGCCTTGAAGCTGAGAAGATGGAGGACAGAGAAGGATTCTGAGATTGATCCACCAGGGGGCACCCAGGAACAGTACAAAGCCCCCAAATGGGGAGGGGGTCTGAGCCTCCACTGGGTGCACATTGCACAGGGGAGATGGAAGAATATAGACGGGATCCCTACACTTGGGGACCTTCAGTTCAGTTTGATTCAACTTCTGCCAAGGACCTACCGGCTTGAACTGGGGTGAGGTGGGGGACTGCTGTGTTCATAGATGATTAGCGAACAAATCGCCTGCAACTAGGGATGTGATGGAGATGGAAATAAATGCAAGGGGCAATGGATTTGGTTTGAGAAGATCAGGGGAGGTTTCCTGGAGGAGGCAGCCTTAGAGGATTAAGATATAGCTAGACTTGGGCCTCAAAGGCTAAACATACAGTGTACTAGAAATGGAGAGCAGCCAGTAGGTGAGAAACCTGGAGAAGGTCCCAGAAGGCCTTTAGCATCCAGCCAAGGAATCTGACATTCACTGGGAAAGCAGCGGGAGCCAAAAGCCAGCAACCATAGGCCTGACCCACAGGGTCTAGGCTCAAGCCTCAGCTGCTCTCCAGTGCTGTCCTAACACCTCTGCCCTCTAGGACACTCGGGACAGCTTCACAAGAGATGGGGCCTGGACTTGTGTGCCTAAGCAGGACCTGAGGCCTGCTCAGCCCTGAAGAGAGAGCGTGGGGTGTGCTGCCCCTTACGTGCTAGACCGGAAAGAGGCGTCAGACACACAGGGTCAGTCAGGTGCCGGCCTGGGCACTGGACCCCATGTCAATGTCAGCACCACCTGCAGATGCTCAGAAGCCCAGAACCCTGGCCAGGAGCAGGAGGCAGCTTTGAGCCATGTCACAGGGTCACACTGAACACCCCGCCCCCCCAGCCCCATGCCTTTGAAAAGGAGGCAGAAAAGCCACCAGAAGAAAGGCAAGGAGGAGGAAGTTCTTTGTAGTAGGTAAAAGCCCCTGAGAATGGGGCACAGGCCAGGGATCCAGTTTCCTGTTTGTGTCTGGGCACCTTAGCTCCAGGTTCAAATATGTAAACTATCCGCCGGCCTGGCTGCAGGTGTGTGTGCTCCCAGGCTGCAGAGGCAGCGGTGGCCCCAAATGCATTCCTGACTCGGGCCCCCCACCCATAATGAGCCGGGAGACAGAGGCAGATAGCTCAGGGTTAACCCTTCCTGCACCACCAAGGAAGACCCAGTCAGGCTGCTCTAGGGGACTGTGGGGCCAGCTGGGCCTTGGGGTGCTCAGGGGGGCTGGGGGTTTCTGGACATGATGATTCATGTTTCCTGCCTCCGACTTTCAATGCAACTAAAAGTTAGGGACTATCTGCTGTGAGGGGCAGCAGGGTCTGGCTGGGTGGGGCATCTGGATGAGGCTCTCTGGGAGCCAGGGTGCAGGTTGTACCTCAGGGTCAGGGAACAGTGGCTGGGCAGCACTCTCTTGGGCAGGGCGGGTGTGTGTCCAGCAGGCCCACGGCCTCCTGGCACCGCCAGTTCTGGGGCTTGTGGGGGACTATCAGACAGCTGATAAAACTTCAGCTCTCTCACTGGTCCCTGCAGCCCCCACCCTCCAGGGCTCTGGCTCCCCATCCCCTGCTAACTGGCTGTCAGGTACCTGGAGAGGTGTCTACCAGATGAAGAGAGGGAGCCAGGGGCTCTTGCCTGCCCCCTGAGGCCAGCCTGGAACTAGGTCACCCCTCCTCCCTATGGCCACTTCTTGCCCAGCCCCCTTTCTCCTCATCCCATTCTCCTTGTATGAATCCCCTCAGAGCTTGTTGAGGTCAGAACCAAGCCCTGCCCTCGGCCCACTACCCTGGGCCATCAAGCCTTTACTGGGTTGGTACTGGTGACCCCTCTTGCTGCACCCATTCCCCTTACCAGGCCTTGGCAACTCCCTCACTCCACAACCCACCTATGAACCTCTGTGGCCAACACACCATTTGATCTGCTGCCCACGTGGCACATAAAGCCAGCTTCTGCTTCTTATCCATCAGCCCCCCCCCCCCCCCTGAGCAGCAGGGGTGCCCCCAAAACAACAGCACAGCCCTTTGTCTCTGTCTCTGGTTGGGGCAGCAGCAGGGCACTCTGTATCTGAATCACATCCATTTACCAGCAGAGCCCTGGATGTGATAGCTGTGGACGAGACCCAGGACCCCCACACCTCAGAGAGGTGATCTTCAAACGGCACAGGGGTCTTCCCTGTGGGGGCCTCCCGCTGAGGCCAGCGGTAAAGATCCCCAATGGTCCCGACGCCTCTGAGATCTGCCATTGCCCCAGCCCCAGCCAAGGCTAGAGGAGTCTTAATGGACAGCCAGTTGAAGTGGCCCAGGATGGAAGTGAGAGTCTGTGCCTGGGGTCAGCGCTGAGTTGGGGGTAGGAAATCTGGACTCCAGAGGTCACCAAATCCCGTTGTGAAGACTGAAGCCTTTCAGCCCTCATTGGGACCACTCAGAAAGCTGTGCCTGGTATCCATGCTGCCTGGTGCCTTGGCACCCCGTCACTGCTTCTGCTTCTTGGGCTGGTCCCTCAAGGCCACCATCATGGGCTTGTTCCCTTCAGCCGCCCCTCAAATTTGCCTGTTCTCCAGGCCCGGCGCCCTCCCCTTCCATCTGTTCTCCTGGGCAAGTTCCCCCACCCTGGGGCCTCCGGCTGTGCTTGCACATCCCGGGTTTGCTCTCCCACCCAGACCCCTGCCCAGAGCCCCCGAACCCGTGCACTGTCTGCCTCCCTGGCCTCTCTGCCTAGGGAACTCAACATGACCAAGCCTGAGCCTGTCACCCTCCCACCCTGACCCGTCCCCCTCCCGCATTCCCTGCCTCTGAGAACGGCGTCACCAGCCACCCCAGCTCCCGAGCTAGAATTAGGAGTCATCCAACGCACAGTCATCCTCGACACCTCCCTCTCACCCCCACATGGGATTGGTCATCAACTCCTATGGGTTTCTCTTCAGAAAGGATTCAGTGCCACCCTCCTCACAGCCCCGCCGGCAGCATCATAGGGCAGGACCTGGCACCTCTCTCTTATTCCCACAGCTGCCCCCTCACTTACCCTCCGATCCATCCTCCACATCCACCGCCACCAGAGAAACATTTCTAAAATGGAGTCTGGATCATGGCCCACCCCCACTCAGAATCCTCCCGTGGCTCCCCATGGCCCACACTGACACGTTCGTGTGGCCCATAAGGGCCTGCCCGTCCCAGCCCCACCTCCACGTCCTGCCGCATTCCCTACATGCCCAACGTTGCCCACACCAAACGGGCCGTGCTGGCCCGCCAATGCTTTCCTGCCCTCTCTTATCAAAATCCTCCATTTTATTCCCAGCCTACCTCCTCTGAGAAGTCTTTCTTCCTTATTCCTTTCATCAATACGTGGTAACCCCCACCCCCTCCCCAGTTACCATGGCACCTTGTCTCTCTGGGATCCATGTGCTTTCATAGATGACTCCTCCCCTAGACTGTGAGCTACTCAAGGGCATGGATGAGATAGACTGTCCATCTCACCTGTCCATCTCTGTGTGCCCAGCCCTGGTGTATGGAGTTGACAGCCATAAACGTCTGACATGAGGGCTGGTTATTGTGAAATGAGAGAAAAAGCCCCGAAGGCCACTCTGTCCCCGAGCCTCTGCTCCTGAGTACCTCAACCAGCTACCCCTCCCCAGAGCCTTTCCACTGCCCGCATCTCCCCCCTGCATCCCTTCTACCTGCTGCCCTCGGCACAGCGAGGAGCCTGGGGGACCTGAGTCAGGGACAGCCCCCGCGGGGAGGATGAGGCCTTGGTCTGCACCCAGGCCGGCACCCTCCAGGGAGCGGGTCGAGTGGGCCGTGGCCCCGGCCGTGGTCCTCCACCGCGGTGGTGAGCAGCCTCTCCGATTTTAATGCGGGCCTCGGTGCTTCAGTGAAAGCCGGCATGGGAAGTTGCTAATAATGGCACTAAAATAAAATATGCTACATCTGTTATGGGTAGCAGAACAAAATTAGCTGCTCACACCTCTGACATCCAAGATGTCTTAACTTAAAATACTCCTTGGCTTACTTTACATCATTTACTGATTATATTTAAAAGAAATACAATTTTGCAATTACTGTTCTTTCCAGTGTGATATCTGTGCATCATTTTCCTTTTATGTTTATATATTTCTCCTTCATTAGTGCAGTCTGAAGGGTGATTAGGATTCTTCAAACATTTTACAGAGGTTAAACGTTGATTAAGATTTAATTATTACTGTAAATAGCTTGGAATGACATATGGTGCAAAAGCCTGACATATGTGCATTTGAATAAATGAAGTGCTATTTCCCAGGATGCCTCAGTAGCTGTTTAACAGCTTTCCCGAAGGGTTATGTTACACCTCATGGTAAGATTGCTGGGATGTTATATTTTGTTGGTTTTTGCAGCTGAAAGCTAAGAACAGTTTTCCAGTTTTTTAAAAACATTGAATATTTTAAATACCTAAATTGTTTTGCACAAATTTTTGCTAATTTGTCTAACTAGGTTAAACATTTTCAAAAGCATTTAGATTTTTAAGCGTGGGCGCTGTGCATTGTGTCAGTGGCAGCATGGGGACGAGGGGAGCTGGTGAGGTGGAGGGGACACGGAGGCCGGCAGGGGTGGGGAGGGAAGAGGTGGCTTGAGGAGAGGGGGTGGGGAAAAGGCCTGGGCCCTGAGCCTAGCTCTTGTCTCTTTGGCCCTCTTCAGTGGCCAGAGCCTGGGTATGGGGGTACCGTGGACCACAGGGGAAGGGTTCCCCTTCCCCAGAAACTCCACTATGCCCACTGGCTCTAGTCCACACTAAACTCCCTCCTTCTTGGCCTCTGACATGCCCGGTCTGGCCATGACCGAGTTCTTTGAAGGCAGGGCTGGTCTATGGCGCCTTCTGCATACTTCTCAGGGTTGCCCTATCTTGACATACAGCAGGTACCTGGGACCAGGTTCGGCTGAACTAAGCCACAAAGGCCCGGCACTTCCTTGACTCTGCCTAGGGTGGAGATCACGCCGAGGCCCCCCTCACTGAAGTAGCACCTCCCTTTCAGGTTCCCTCAGGCATCCTTACTGGCTAAGTCCCTGGAGCTGCAGACCAACATCTGGGCTGCTGTAGAGCCTCCAGGGGGACCTTATTTCCCAGTGCCTTCTGCCTCCCTTCTTTCCATTCATTTATTCAACACTTACTGAATACCTCCTGTGCACTGGCAGTGGGCCTTGAGGGTGCAGGGATGAACACGATCGCACATCACGTTTGCTGCCTTGTGGAGCCTGCAGTCTAAAGTGGAGAGGGGGAAGACGAGTGGACGGTCAACCTCAGAAACAAGTGATACAACTGAGATGCAAAAAGTGCCAGAAGCTGTGGGGGGTCCCAGGAAGTGGCCACACCCAGGCTGGAGGAGGGAAGATGTCTAAAACTGAGATGTGGAAGATAAGCCCAAGGAGGAGCCCGGCAAGGGGGGTGGAGAGAGGCGGTGACAGAGGGGCAGTTCAGGCAAAGAACCAGGGTGGGGAAAGCCCGGTATCTGAGGCATGGCAATAAGTAGGCGTGTGCGGTGCCTCCAGCCCCAGGCGCAGGGCGAGGCTAGGCAGGGGCTGAATAGCGCGGGAGTCGAGACTGTTCCCTGAGGACAGTGGGGTTATTGAGCCATTTTATGAGGACGAGAGGGGTGCCCAAACTTGTGGTTGGGAAGGCTCGCACTGTCTGAGGTGGGGGTAGACGGAGACTTGAGGGGAAGGAAGGAAAGAGGAGGTGAGGTGGTGCCAGAGCATCACTGGATGACGGTGTGGGGAGCCGGGTTGGGACAGGGGCAGATGGTGACTTCAATCCCGATTGCGATTTTAGGGTTGAGTTCAAGTGCCTGTGAGACATCCATGAAAAGGTCCAGTAGACAGCCCCTGCGTGCCCAGGACTCAGGGCAGAAACATGGCTGGAGAACCCGCAGATCTGGGGAGTCCCCGGGAGGGTGGAATCACCCCAGGGCTTGTGCAGGGAAGAGGGCCCAGCCAGACGAAGCCCCCGGTGACCCTGAGAAGTGTCCAGTGGATGTCACAAAGTGCAGGGTGGCAGTGACTTGGGAGAGAAGGATTTTTGTGGATTGTGGTGGGAACAGAAACCAGATTTGCTGTGGGTTGAAAAGTCAGTGGGAGGTGAAGAGGTGGAGAAGGCCACCTGAGACAGTGCCTTAAAGAAATTTGGTTGTGGGGGAGGAGAGAGACCAGGCAGTAGCTGGAGCGTGACGTGGGGTTAACGGGACAGTTTATCAGATGAGAAGTTCTTGTCAGTGTTGAAACGCTGATGGCCGAGAGTCAGTGGACTGTGAAGGTGGGAGACAGCAGGAGAGTCTGGGAGTGGGCTCCCGGAGTAGGCATGGGGGAGATGGACCCCAGGAGGTTCTGCCTTCTGAGGGGAGGGGTGGCAGGAGGGCAGGTGCGGAGCAGCGTGGACAGGTAGTTCATGGGTTTGATGGGGGGATGCCGAGGGGCTTCTTCTGTTGTCTTCTGCTTTTTCTCTGAAGTAGGAAGAAGGCTCTTCTGCTCAGGAAGAGTGGGGGGCTGAGGGCAGAGTGACTAAGGAGGGCGGAGAAGGTTTAAGGTGGCCCCTGTGGAGAATGAGGGAAGGAGCTGACTGGGCAAAGTGGCTGGGAGGAGGCGGGTTGCTGGTCACTGTGGGGGCCCAGCAAAGTCAGGTTCAAGAGCATGGTTGAGTTCCTGTAAACCTGGGCCTCTGCCAGTCAGAGCTGGAAGGACCTTTGGGCTAGAGAGTGGCTGGAGCGACAGCCCCTGGTGTCCGGGTTGGAGTGGGTAGGTGTGAAGACTGAGCTGTAGGGAGTCTGGGGCTTGAGGTCTTCGATGTCTAAAAACAGATAGGGATAGTGAGTGGGGTGCTGGAAGGATAAGGACTGTGGAGTCCAAGAAGGTTGAGTTTGGATTTCAGGAGTGTGGGTGGAGCAGCCCTGGGTGGGGACCAGGTCCGGGGTGGGTGTGGGAGTGGGTGTGGGAGTGGGTGTGTGCCACGAAGCAGACTGGGCCCTGGGAGATGAGGAGGTCAGAGGGTGGGACGTTCACCTGCACGGACACACCGTCAGAGGAAGACACAAGACCGAGCCAGGAAGGGATACTGTGGCAGGAGGGCGGTAAAGGAGGATGTGTCAGTAGGCAGCAGGGGGGGAGAACTTTGGGCACCAGGGTAGTCTTAATGCTACTCCCAGCCTCCACATTCACCCGTCCCCCCTCACCTTTCTTCTCTGTTCTCACTCTCTCCTCAGATCGAGACGTCCCAGTTAGAGCCTGAAATTGCCCGGGCCACGAGTAGTCGGACGGTGGTATACAACAAGGGGCTGTGAGTGGTGGCCGGCCGGCCTGGGGATGGAGTGCTATCCAGGCCGGGGAGCCGGGGGCGGGAAGGAGTCTCCCGGCTGCACCTGCAGGGAGGGGCAAGCTGATCCCACCGGTCCTGGGCCACCTGGGGGAGCACTGGACCCACAGTGGTAGGGAGACTAATCTATTCACATGTTAACATAAGGGTGAGGAATTCTGACACATTTCCTATAAGAAATAATCAAGTGCATTTCTGGGCCTTACGTGGGGTTGTCAAAACTCTACTCAGCACAATTATCTGTGAAGCTGAAAAATTGTAGAGTGCCCACGGGATAGACTTAGGATCCTTTTATACTTTGGGTTTTTTTTTTTCTTTTGTTTTTTATCTGAATCAAGTCTGAGCCTTGGCTGCAGTGGCCCAGGTGGTGGCAGCGGACCAGTGGTGGCAGTAGGAATAGGCCAGGGGGCTGGTTGGGTTGGCCGAAGGGCTGGTAGATTCAAGACATTATGGTGGCCGGGCCCAATGGCTCCCTGAGCTGGGCTGGGCTGGGCTGGGGGTAGGGGAGGCAGTCTACACCTCACAGGAGGAAGCAGCTATGACTGAGGTCCTCAGGAGGTGGCCCAGGGAGTCAGAAGCACTGGAAGCCTCTGGAAGATTCTGTGGGCAGTTGACTCTGAGTGTGGCTGGCCTTCATCCATGCTACAACCTGCAGAACCAATCCCTCTGCACGAAGCCCAGTGCCTGGGGCTGGGGTCACCCTTCATGGAATCCCGATCCATTCGAGGCCCCAGCTTCAGGCAAGAAGCCCCAAGAAGGAATGATGTTTGGCTGGAATTGTGGGCCTGCACTTTGACCTCTGCAGGGTGACCCTCCTTCTAGTCACCAGGCTGGAAGCTGGGCTGTGGGGCTGAGGATGGGGCTGGAGCTGGAGCTGGACCGACCTCCATCTGGGGGGCTCTCAGGCCCCAAGGCTTCCTGCCCCATCCCACTGCTTCCCGAGTGGGAGGGTCTTATGCCTGAGTGCAGAGGCAGGTTTCTAGGTACCAATCTGAGAGTCAGCATCAAGACAGGAACTGCAGGCCCTGGCTGTGGCACCAATGGGCTGTGTGACCTTGGACAAGTCTGCTCCCCTCTCTGAGCCTCTACTCCCCATCCGGAACCAGAGGACTGGATCAGGGCGTTCCCACCGACTCTTCCAGCTAACCTCGTCTTTGCCTGTCCTGCTCAGATGCTGGTCATCCCAGGCACATCCCCAGTGTGGACACTGAACTGGGAAAGGGGCAGGCCCCTTTGGGAATGGCCTCAGGAGCTAGACCTTGACTTTCTGTATGTGAACCCACATCCTGGGAACACTTGATCTTTGCCCCTTTTCAGTTCTGAAGGAGGAGATAGTGTGGGTGGCTGGGCCTAAGTGTGGCTCCACACCCACGTGCCACCTCTCACCCTGCACCGGCCTCCGAGGCCACTTGCTGCTGGCTCCTGTCTCTTCCCATTGGCAAGCCAGGAAAAGGAGAGGCCTGCAGGGGCTCTGCAGAAGACAGCAGGACCCGAGGTGAGGGTGAACAGGGCAAACAAAGAGGAAGCATGGGCCCCATTGTACCCTTCACCTGCCCCCAGCTGGAATGGAGCCCTCAACATGCAGCCGCATGGCCTCCTCACCTCCCTGGTGACTCCACCTGGGGAGAGACCTGGCTGGAGGTGAACACAGGCATGTGCAGGAAAAGACTAGTGCAGGGCAGCAAGGCTGTGGCCATGGGCGGCTCTCACCATCCTCTGTGCAGGGGTGGTTGTGGGAAGGTGGGTCTTCCACAGGCACTGGCACCATGTACCCCCTCAGAACCCCGTGCTGTCTGTGAGGACCTCCCAGCCTGGCCCTGCTATTTCTGCAGAATGCTGCCCTGAGGGCCCCCCACTCTCCTGAGGAGCAGCACCCCCCCTACCAGTCAGGAAGGGGTGAACACAGAGCAGGTAGGGAGAACAGAACAGCAGAGAAAAAGGGGCAAGTATTTTTGAGCCAATCCTGCCATAATGTGACGGTGCCAATGACAGGCTGGGTGTTTCTGGGTCCCCTTTTGAAAAGCTCTCTTCAAACTCACCCTACCCCACCTCTCATTGGACCCTGTTTGTGTGCACTTTACCTTGAGACCAAAACTGCCCACCCCAGCCCCACTCCCACCCTTTCTGGAGATGTGGTAGAGATGGGGTCTCTCCGGCTCCCTCTCTGGACTGGCTGCCCTGGCCCAGCCCCACCCCAGCCCCAGCCCTGTGGCCTTGTCATCTCATAACCTACTTACTTTGTCTCCTGGATGATTTCTGGTCATGCTCCCAAATGCAACTTCAGGTGAGCTAACGGGACTCCTCCTTGGGAAAGGGGTTGGCAAGAGATCTGTATAATACAGCTCAGGGTGATGGTGACAGAGGGTCGGTGGCCGTGCTGATAAGATAAGCCCTGGCTCGGCTGTAGAAAACACCATAAGGGAAACCTTTTGGCCAATATCCATCACCCACTCTGCTGAGGCCAGAGGAAGGGAGGCCTCGTGGGCAGACTGGCTCATGACTGGGGAGGAGGCTGAGCTAGGTCCCACAGCTAGGGTGTGGCTGGTTCGGCTGCGCCAGAATCCAGGCCATACCTACAACTGGTTCTCTAGCCCTGGTGTACTGCCCCACCCCCCACCCCCACCTTCTTCTAGTCACTTCAAACATTCTCTGAGGCTCGGGGATGTTCCTTCTCCCATTCTGGAGAATAATCTGATGGTGCAGGGGCCAAAAGCCCAAGATGTCTAGACGGCTGCTGGGTCAAGGTGGCTGATAGCCCCCTTTCTACTTCCTGATTGTGAGCTGGCTTGTTTTCTGTCCTGAGCCCCTGGCCTGGGAGAAGAGTGGGGTCCTGAGAGCAGAAGGGCCAGAGGACAGGGGCAAGTGCTCTTCCAGCCCTGGGCCAGGTGTGAGTGAGGCAGGACCACGTATGCCTTGGCCACACCAAGGGGACTTTGCAGTGTCTTTTTAACCTTCTCAGAAAATTTCTCAATCTCTGTGATTTATGTAATACTAATGAGCTGTGGGCAATAAATGATGGATTTAAAGCATCAGGGCTTGGCTTTGTGGGTTGTGGGTGGGAGCAATAGGGGTACAGAAACACGGTGGGGACAGGCCAGGGCTGCCTGAGGATTTTGTGGGAAGCCCCCCCCCGAGGAAGGTGCAGACCCCAGGCTCCAGGAGGGGTCAGGCCGTCTGGGAGGCCCAGAGGGAAGGGGAAAGGAAAGGATGGAAGAGCATGTGAGGGCAGGAAGTTGGACAGAGGGCATGGGTTGAACTTTACAGAAGGAACCCCCCTTTACAGAAAAGTTGCTGAGCACTCACTAAGACCCCACCGCAAGGCACTTGAGTAGATAGGGATGTTGGCAGATCTCATACTGTTGCTGTCGGGGGGACACAGAGGGGAGTGCTGGTGGGAGGGTCATTCTGGACTGCCTGGGAGCCCAGAGAGTCTTCATAGGGAGGAAAGATGTGAGCCAAGTACAAAGGTACCAATATCCACAGTGTGTGTGGCACTAGCCCCAGGAATTCTGCCCCTTCCTAACTTCCCCACAGTCCCTCGGGGCCAGGCCTCAGCCACCTCCTAATAGTTCTGGCCCCTCTTCTTCTAGGAAGCCCCCAGAATCCCTGGGGAAGTGAGGCCTGAACTCTTTTCCTGGACCTCTAAGCATCTTCCACCCCTGCTGGGAGAAGCCGATGGCCTCCCATGGCAGGGGGACCATGTTGTAGAGGTGAGGTCCACGGCTGGGGTCACGTCAACCCAGGTGCCAGCCCCAGCTTGGCCCCAGCATGAGTGTTTGACTTCTAGCCCGTCACTTCCTTTATTCACCCATTAATTTGGTCAGGTGTTTATGGAGCATCTTCTCCAACAGAGCCTTGGTGTCTTTAGCTATACAATGTCAAGAACAAGCATCACTCGCTGGGCTGGTGTAAGGATTGGAGAGACCAGGTGAGGAATGCACCCCGACTCTTCACTTTTGCCTGCCAGGTGTCAAGAGAACGGCTGCCTCCCCTTACCTGTGCACTGGGCCCCTCTAGGAGGCTTGGGGAGGGGGGGCAGGAAAGGGATGGGGGCGGGGTCTGTTCTCAAAGTGATACTTCTAGGTCATGGGGCTTCTGGTCTCTGGGGAATTTCTTTGCTAACAGCCCCACTGGCCACAGCCCCCATCCGGGCGGAAATCCTTGACTCTCAGGACAGACACAAATCCCTCCTGGGAGCTGTTTGTTGTTTTTAGCTGGTTTGGGGGCTCAGCTCCTGCCCAGCCCGGAGATCATTAACACTCCAGGAATGTGGCCTCCCTGGCCCCATCCCCACCCGCTGGCCCCTAGGGCCTCCCTCCTCCCACTCAGGCCATGATTAGAAGGAAAGTCAGAATGCTAGGGGATGAGGACAGTGATGAGTGACTCTTTCTCAAGGCCCTGGGGTACCTGGGATAATTTGAAGAATGGAGCTCCCTCAGTCTTCCAGAGCTGCTGCTGCTCCTGCCATCTCACCATACCCCTGCCGCTGATTAGCTCCTCAAACAGAAAAGTGTCAGCCACTCCCGAAAGGCCTAACCCCCATGTGCCCTTGCTTCCCTGCAGTACCAGGAGTCTCCTGGGCAGTGGCTGAAAAATGTTCATTCACTTCTCACGTCCCACTCTGAGGTAGCCGCTGGCAACCTGATCTAAGCTCAGAGCCTGACTCCTTCCTGACAAGGACATCTTCTCAACCAGAGCAAGAATCTGGGGCCCCACCTCACCCCGGTTCCCTGGGCCTTGTGGAAGGGTAAAGGGAAGGAAGGAGAAAGAGAAGGAAGACAAATGAGTGACAGAGGCACCAGGTGCCCCATGCAAATTCATCGAGGAAATGAGGGAAGGAGGCTGCCCTCAGCCCCCTGGCCCCCCGAGCCAGTTCTCCTCTCCACACGGAAGCATGGCAGAGCGAAGGGCAGTACAACAGGGCCCTCACTCAGTCCAGGGGTGAACCGCACGCAGCTCAGCATTAGGGAATGGGGTGGGGCAAGACAAGATGCTGGAAATAGAAGTGGGCCAGCTGCTGCAGGGCAAGGGGCAGCTGGGAGCCACTGGAGGCTTTAAGTAGGGAAGTGGATTCATCTGGCAACAGAATGGAGTGTATCGTAGACACAGGCAAGACTGCTGGTGAGACCAGGGGAGAGTCAAGGTGAGGGAAGATGGAGCCTAGACCAGGGGGTGGGAAGGTGATGGAGAGAATGAAGAGATTCAGGATTGCTCAGCTCTAGGTGATTGGTGGTGGAGAGGGTGGCCGAGAGAAGTCAGAGATGGCCCCAGGTTCCTGGCTTAGGCAGCCGAGGACATGGATGGTGGTGCCGTTTCTCAGTTAAGGAACAGAAGGAAGAACAAATCTGCAGGCCTTCTGCTTCACAAGTTATTAGAGGTCCCTGTGAGGTGCTCAAGTCGAGGTGTCGGGACAACCGGATGTGCTTGTCGGGAGCTCAGGAAGCAGGTGGAGACTAGATACGTAGCTTGGCATGTTAGCCACTTACTGAGCACCTGGAGCTAAAGGGACCGTGGCAACCACCCAGGGGGAAGTATGTGGGGTGAGAACAGGAAGACCTGGGAGAGAACCTCCAGGAACCCCCACCTCTGAGGCCTGGCCCAAGACAGGAGACTGCTAAAAAGCTCAGCCATAAGAAGGGTGTTATGGACTGAACTGTGTCCCCCCAAATTCACATGTTGAAGCCCCGATCCCCCATACCTCAGAATGCGACTGTATTCAGAGGTAGGGTCTTTAAGGAGGTTATTAAAGTAAAACGAGCTCAGGTGGGTGGGTCCTAATGCAATACGACTGGTGAGCCTATAAGAAGAGGAAGTTTGGACACAGACGAACACAAAGCCAGCCATCTTCAAGCCAAGAACAGAGGCTTCAGAAGAAACCAACCCACTTTGAGCTGGTACTCTGAGCTTAGACATCCAGCCTCCAGAACTGTGAGAAAATGTACTTCTGTTGTGTAAACTGCCTGAGCACACTAATGCCAGGGGTAAGAGGAAGATGAGGAGAGCATGGCACCCCAGAGGACAAGAGATGAGAATGCTTCCAGTAGGAGAGGCTGTGCACATACTGAATAGGTGCTGGGAGGTGAAGGAAGACGAAGACCAAGCACGTCCTTTGGAAGGACCTGGAGAGAATAGTCTCAGTGGAGTGTGGTCAGGTCAAAAGCCAGATCTCCATGGGCTGAGAAGTGAGTATGTCTCCGACTGGCTGCCAGTATACAATTAACTTGTAAAACAAAGGATTTCCAAGAGACTGGGTTGTGAGCTGGGCATTGAGACACGACAGTGGCTGCAGCATAATGTGGGGGCGAAGGGAAGGCTTCAGAAGGCACACTGGGGCTTGCGGACATTAATGGGTGAGAGGGGAGGGGCCTAGGGAGACAGGCAAGAGGAGTGAGGTCTCCGGAGGGGCGGGGGGCCGGGAGGAGAGAAGGGTCTCAGGGGTAACAGGAAGCAGGTGGAGAGGATGGGTTGGATGCAGGTAGTGTGGATCTGAGGGAGGGAGGTTGAAGGGTGAGAGACTAGCTTGCCTGGCCCCTCCAGGTATACTTTGCACCATTCTCTATCCGCTCTCTGGGAGGCCTACTTGTATGGACTTGCCATTGGGCAAGTTTGGGAGTCTCCAGTGGGAAACTGAGGATTCGAGGAGGGTGACACTGGGGGGTCGATTCCGCGGGCCTCCCCTGCATCATTGGGCCTCCCACTCACGAAGGCTGCGGCTCCTATCTGGGGCTATCTCCATTCATCTGTCCTCTTGAGTTCTGGTAACTGCTCCTGCCCCTGCCTCTTCGGGCCCCAGGGCTGTGGGCCATCGTCATTAGCCTTGTGGCGCTACAACATCTCTTGTCAGGTGTCTAAAATTCGTGAATTGTTCCTTTATCCAACTCTCCTCAGACTGCCCCATTTGAAGGGACTACCTCTTTTTTCCTGGCCCCTGGTTGATATGAAGGTGTTCCCTTGCAGTGCTTCTCATTTCTTTCTGGAGATGGAAATAAGGTCCTCTGTTGAGGGTAAGCAGAAGAGGTTTGGGCAGAAGGGAGACTGTTTGAGACATCCCCTGTGGAGAATGGGAGTGGATTTATCAACAGGAGTGAGGCCTCAGCTGAGGCTGGGACCTTGGACTTCAAGGGGTGCCATCCAGCACACTTGCGGGATGTCCTCACAGACGCGGCTGCAAGGGCAGGTGGGGAAACAGGTTCAGGCAAGTTTGCAGGTGCCAGGCAGGTGCAACAAGGAGCAGTGGGACCAGGGGATGTCAGAGAGACAACAGAGGGGCCCGTGGCCAGGAGCGCGTTATGAGGCCAAAGCATGGACATAGGCGACGACTGAACGAGTGAGCGGCAAGAACGTGTGGTTTGATAGGGAAGGACATCTGAAGGTGCGGTTTGAAAGAAGGGGTCACGTGACTGTGGCCTCTCATAAGCCCTGAGAGTGAGTGGTGATGAGGGGAGTAGGAAATGAGGGCCTGGGGTGCCGGGTGGGTTGTTCATGGAGACCCCCAGGTCTCGGGGAGACAGGAAGACCATGAGCTGGTAACCACAGTCTGACAACTGAGGGGGTACGACTGGGACAGGCAGCAACCCCGCCCACGTGCACAGCCGCACGCCCACACACACCCACACAGTCACACTCGCGCACACACGCCCACAGCCCTCCCAGACACTCCCAGACACCCTCACATGCACTCACCCTCACACACACCCCAGACAGCAGATGGGGCGCTCGGGTAATTGGTTAAACCTGTTCCCGATGTCTGGCTCCGCATTGGCAGCGCCTGTCTGACAGGAAAGCTGGCTGGGCCTGCACCACTCAGCCTGCTGGCCTCCCCGCCCCTCCCCCTACGGGGCTGCCCGAGAGCAGGGGCTCCAGGAGAGGCCTGTGGGGGGGTGGGGTGGGGGTGCCGCCTGGCTCCCTCCTGGGCAGAACCCAGTTGACGAGGTGAGGGTTCCACGTAGTCCCACGGGAAGCAGTCACAGCACCCATGAGGAGGAGCTGGTGACAACCAAGTGCAGAGATGCTGAGAGCACCAGCCATGCCGCTGCGGAGCCGTGGGGACTAATCTTGGAAAGTTCCGCGGACCGGTGGAGTGTAAAGATCATTCCCCCAAGCTGAGGCGCGTGGCTTGGGCCACAAGAGCGAAGAACCTGCGTTCCCGCTGCTTAAGTCACATACAACATGGGGTTCTTACGGGCGTCATCAGTACCTCAGCCCATCTGACTCTGCAGGGCCTGGGAGACCAGCCCAGCTGAGGCGATGTGACATAGCCAGGCTCTCTCGTGGAAAGCCTGGCCAAGCAGCCCCTGTCCACCTGTCCTCACCCCTGCAGGGCCCTGATCTCCAAGAGGAAGGAGCAGTCGAGGGAGGGCCGGGAGCATCATTCCTCGGCTTCTTCTCCCCTTCCCGGCTGCATCTGTGTCTCTTCGAGAGAAACTTTGGTTTGTTCCCTGGAGAGGGCCCAAAAACTCCCAAATTAGCAAACCTGGCAAGCCGGCAGCTCAGAAAATAGTTCATCCTGATTCCATGTTTTTCAGGCTCACAGAAGCCTTTATTAATGAAGTCACAACACCAATATTTACCGTCTGCAGGGAGAGGCACAACACGGGGGGGTGGGTGGGAGTGCAGTGGGGACTCCCAGCCCGCCCCTTGCAGGCCTGGCCTAGGAAGATTGGCAGGTTTCCTTGGGTCCTTTCCAGCCCTTTATCTGGATGACAGGGGCTGCTCTGCTGTGATCCTCGTGTACCTCCTCCCCCACCAAGCGACAGAATCTGGAGAGGAACAGCTCGCCCATTCCCCTGCCCCCACTGGTGCCAAAAGAATGCCTCCCCTTCTCACCCTCACCCCACCTGTGTGGACATGCTCCCCAGAGGTTATCCACCTGCTTGGCAGTGAGAGTGTCCACCCCAAGGTGAGGACTTTCAAGATGCCAGGAATGTGTTTCCTGGCCGATGGGGTGCAGAGGGGCACTGAGATGGGAGAAAGCCCTTTGGTTTCTAGCATTGACTGGACCCAAGTGAGATGCTGACAGCCTCAGCAAAAGGACCTTCTGTGCTTGGATCCCTGCATGGGCCCCAGGCAGCAAGTCTTCAACATTGACTTCAACATTAATCAAGCCCCCAACACATTCCAGGAGCCTAGAGAAGCATAAGTAAAGGCACAGCACAGGCAAAACCCATGGCTCACTGGGGGACAGGGGTGACATGGATGAGACTGAAGCCAAGGGCACCAGGAGCGAGGTAGGAGAGGTCAAGCCGGGGAAGGAAGTGGGGCAGGGGAGGGGGCTTAGGAAGGATGTGACACAGTCCTGTCTGGGCTCAAGGAAGAGAACCCTAGCCACAGCATGGAGGTCCTCCTTTGAAGCGGCCTCATCCTTGGCAATCCACATAAACCTCATTATGTCTACCATCCCTTCCCTCTCCTCCCAACACCCCCAGGAGCCATGTACACTGCTTCCCAAGGTAGAAGAAACCTTGGCCGTTTGTCAAGGTGGGCAAGCCTGGAAGAGAACAGGTGGGGAGATGAGTCAGCTGTGAATGTGTTGGGTTCAAGGTGCCAAGGGGGCTGGAGTGCAGCAGACGCGAGCAGCCGGCTAGGTGGCTCTGCAGCTTGGCAGAGGTTGGCTGGAGAGATTCCAGGGAGCCAGGAGAAGTCCCAGACATGGATGCGAAGCCCCAGGCAGAGGGCACAATCAAGAGGCAGGTGGAACAAGGAATGACCCTGCAGAGGACAGGGGCGATGAGGCACGGATGAGACTGGGGAGGGCTTGGAGAAGCAGGAGGTAAAAGTGTCAGAGGTACTGGAATAAGGCAGGGAGGGGTACGAGAATCAAGGAGGGAATGGCCGGAAGATCAGGGCGTAGATGAGGCCAGACAGGAGGCAGCTGAGTTTGGCCCCAAGGGGTGGCAGTGACTGGGGACTGGTGATGGCATCAGCATCAGCATTGGGTTAGAGAGCTCACGGGAGGTGAAGAAGTGGAGACAGGTCTGGACGTTGTAAGAGAAAGGTGTTAGGAATACAGGTCTTGCTTTTAAGGATGAAGGACACGTTGATGTGTGACAGTAGGAAAGGCAAGTCGATGAGCAGAAGAGCAGGTGAACTACAGAGCTCTATTGGGTCCTTCCTTGCTGTCTCCTGGCTGGAGGCCCTGTGTCCGTGGGGACAGGTTACAGGCTCAGCCTTATGCCCCATCTCGAAAGTTTTCATCTACACAGAGGAGTTCTCCGGGGACGGGTGCGCATCCTGGTGAAGCTAGGACCCGGGGCTAGCATGGTCAACTTCTGTGAATGGTGCCCCGCCCCTCAGCTCCCAAGTCTCCCTTTTTCCTCGAGTGTCTCCTCAACTGGAGGAGCCACCAGTCTCTCAGCATGCAGAAGTATGCGTGTTCTCTCTCTCCAACAACCCACATGGGCCTGTTTCCCACCGCTCAACAAACTTGGAAACTCCCAAGCATAGCCTCCCTTAAGACACAGAGTGGTCCTTCCCTATGTCTGGCCTCCATTTCTCTTGCTGTACAGTTGGGAGCTAGAGACCAGGGTAGAGACCACCAAGGCACTGCACAAGCTTGCTCTGCTGGTCCCCACTGGTCCCCAGAGCCGGTATCCGCCACCCAGGCTCGAAGGCTCTGGGGTTGGAGCTGGATGCCCATGTCATTAAGAGAGAGACTTTTATTATTCCCATAGGGAAGGGAGATACAAGGGGATCACTAAGAACTACAGCGGGTGCCTGGAAAATAAATTAAAACAGAAACGCATCAAAACAAACAGGAGATAAGAGAAATGGAGAATGGCTGGGAGGCTGCAGTGGCTGGTGGCCCGCCCAGGCAGGCAGGCTCTCCGAGGAGAAGGTTGAGCAGTCCCAGGCCTCAGCCAGCCCATTTCTTGTCCCTCTGGCAGTGGTAGCCCCAGGCTCCAAGCCCTGTGAGGCCGTGACTCGAGGCCTCCCCGAAGCCTGGCGGGGGAGCGGCCAGAGTCCAGCTGGGCCCACCCGGGGGCCTGGCCAGCAGCGAGCAGACGCTCTGCCCTCATGGATCCGTGGCTGCCCCCCCTAGTCATTGGAGGTGACATCGATGTCCTCCCCGTTGGCCTGCTTCGTGGCGATGCGCCACCGGTTGATGTGGTGGGAGCCCTTCTTCTTCTGCTCAGACTCAGGCCCCTCTTCCTCCAGCTTCTGCCGCTTGTACTTTGTCCTCCGGTTCTGGAACCACACCTTCACCTGGGCCAGGGAGGGAGGGGCAGAGGTAAGAAACACCCAGGAGGCCCCCAGAACAGGTACTGGGGCCTCAGCACCCAGGCTGAGCTGGGAGCCAGTTGGGGAAACCAAGACCAGGGTCCTCTCCTCTGGCCAGGTGCCACCTGCTGGGTCCAGAAGACTACTCTTCCAGATGCGAATGAGGTGGGGCAGGGAGAGGACACAGTGGGTCACGAGGAGCCATTTTCCCATCCCTCTATCACAGAGGGAAGGGAGCAATCATGGAGCTGCCGAGCATCCTGTAGCCACAGCATGGCAGAAGGGAGGAACCCAGGCTCTGGAGCCCAGCAGACCTGGGTCCCTACCCATTTCTAGAGAAGAGAGAATAACTGCTCCTTCACGAGGCAGAGATGAACAGTAAGTGGGAGAATATATGAAAAGCCATCGCATGAGTCCTGATGAGCTCCCTGTGGGCCTGATATGGGCCCCACCTCCCAGGGCCACCCTATGCTCTTTGCAGCACAAAGAGGCAGAGCGGACATGGCTACGTGACCAGGAGATGATGTCCACACCAAGAGCAGTGCTCACAACAGCCAGAGCATGCCTGGGGTCACGGACCCCGCCACTCAAAAGGCTCTGACTCACACACCGTCTAGGTCAGTCTCTCCAGGGGACCCTGTGAGCAACGTCAGGTGGAGTTACCCCCATCCCACATCAGAAGTAGAGCTGGACAGGTGGGAAGTCTGGTCCCTCATGTGGCAACTCCTCAGGGTAGTCTGAAATCCACCAATGAGGCCTCATCCTCCTTAGACATAGCAGTGTCTGCAGCCCCACCTGGGGCAGGGCTCTAAACTTCCTGCCCCCAAAGCCTTGGCCTCTGTAGCCTATCCAAATATGGGAACAGGTCACATGGGAGAAATCACAGGGGACAGAGGCAAGCTCCTCTTTAAACATAGAGGGTTCCCCACTTCTGTGTCAGGCATTGAGAGTCCTGACAAGGGGAGGGTTCAAACAGTGGACAATTATCTTCTGTGATGGGTTGCGGGGTGCTTAGAGGGAGGAGCAGGTCTGCAATGCAAAGCCTCTGCGAAGAGGCTTAGTCCCATCTCTAATCACCCCTCACTTCTCCCACCTCCCCCAGCATGTGATCAGTGTCCAGGATACAGCCTTTAACATCTTCGTGGGCGTGATCTAGGAGGGTTGTCCCAGCTTCCTGACTAGTCTTAGTGCTTGGGGACTGTGGAGAAAGTCTCGCTCAGTCTGTCAGCTCCTCCTGACCATACAGTTCTTTACTTGGCCTTACAGAGCCAGGCCAGCACCCCCATCCTCAGAGCTGGTAAAGGTGAGTCTGGGTGCTGATCCTTTGCTAAGTTCCTTCCCTTCTCTGGGCTTAAGTCCCTCATCCATAGGAGAGATGTTTTCGGGGGCCCCTGCAGCTCCAGGGCACCTCCTGGGCTTTTGCTCCAGAGGGTCCCTGGGGAGGTGATGCAGAGATGGCAGGGTTACAAGGCATGGATGGTTTCCTGAAAATGACAGCTCATTTAAAAAGCAAGCAGGTGCTGTCACCTGCAGCTGGGTGATCTGTGGTGTCCATGACAGTGGTGACTGGTAAGTCATGTGTGTGGAATGATGGTGAGCACCTTGGTTTTGGCAGCAGCAGTTACTGCTGAGGGGAGATCCTGGAACCCTGGGTGGGGCCAGGAGCAGTCCTCAGAAGACTACCCAGTCCAACCCCTAGTCCCTGAGAATGGCTGAGAAGCACAGGTCTTAGCCATAAAGCCAGGCAGTGGCAGCCAAAAGCAAGCAGGCCTGGCATCTGGGCGTGGGGAGCAGTTTCTTGCCCAGGACATTCTACCTTCATGCTTCTCAGACACTACCCCCTATCCCCTTCGTGGAACTCACCCAGTCCAAGGCTTCCCCTAAGAGCACACCCTTCCCAGGGTCTGCCCTACCCCTTGATTTTAGAGCACTGGTTGGGGGTGGGGGCAGCCAGCCAGAGACAGGAAGAGATGAGGTGCCTGGCCTGGTGGATGGAGTAAGAGGAGGATCTTCTTCCCTCATTTCTAGAGTAAGGTGCAAACCTGTCGCCTGCATGTCTCACCCTAGGTAGACAAGGGAGAATGGTAGATGCTCTGGGTGCAAGACTTCTAGATTCCATAACCACCTTTCCTTGGGTACCAGGCTGGCTAGGCCCTGGATGGTTCTGCGTGGCAGAACTGCGCGGCAGCCAGCCTGGTCCCCACCCCCTATCGTGGAGCCCACTGACACTACACCAGCCAGTAGGTGGGTGAGCTCCTGTGCCAGGCATTTGTGTGTGACTCAGGCCTGGATGCGGGGTTGGGGCAGCAATCCTGAGAGCCCAAGGGGCTGGCTAAGGGTTAAGTGTGCCCAGCCTAGCGATGGGGCAATCCGGGGAAGCCCTGGGCAACACCAGGACCTAGGGCCCTTCCTGCACCTTCTCCCTCCCACACAACTCCCAAGTCTCCTTCCAGGAAGGATGGATGGACCCAGCCTGCTACCCTCGCCTCACAACACTGGCCCAAAGAAAGAAAGTTTCCAGTGGTGGAACCCCAGGTGCAGGATATGTTTTCAGGCAAGGGCCAGCTTCCTGGCACACCCAAATGAAAGGTGATTCAGAATATTTTCTCCATGAAAATGACTGGGGTCAAGGAGGCAGATTTTTAGAAACAGGGATGCAAACTCTCTCCCTAGGCAGACTGGCTATCTTCTGAACAGCCTTAGGCTGAGTGACCAGATGCTGTTTACAAAGACTGTAATAACAGGGGGATGCTTCTGACTTCATAATATCAGTGAAAACGGCAGGATGCAGTTTGGGCACAGTGTGATCACAACCATGGAAAATAAAATCTATGCATGGGGAAAAAAAGACTAGAAGGAAATGTACCTAAAGTGAGGGTGACATTTCTTTCTTCTTTCCACTTTTCTGACTTTTCTTTAATGCATTACTGATAACAGTTAATAGTTATTTTTTACTTAGAAAAAGAAGAAGAACTGGGCTCTGAGTGTAGTATGAGACAAGAGTGACATCCCATCAACCTCTCTAACCCAGCCTCTGGAGCCCTTTCCCTAGAGGACAGAGGCCCTAGAAAGGCTACCAGCTCTGGGGGAGCTGTGCCTATTCTGCACCTGCCTCCCCGGAACATCTGCACATGAGCCCTCAAAGACACAGTTGGGATGTTGGCTAAAGGAATCCCTCCCCCATCTCTGAGTCTCCTGGGTTTGCAGAGAGGTTCCCTGTCATCTCCAAAGTCCCCATCCCATTGAATGTCTCTTTTTCAGGTAAGCCGGATCTTTCCAAGATTCTCCACTTTTGCCTGAGTTACCCACCTGGGGTACTCTTCCTTAGCCTTCAAATTCCTGCTCAGATGTTCCTAGGCTGGGCCTGCCCTATTGCCCATCTGTACTTCCTTAGTACTTTTCCCTGTCGCAGCAACAGTGACCCCAGCAGTGGGTTAATTTATTTGCTTGAACCTCTGTCTCCTCATCAGGCTGTGAGAACCCGGAGAATCAAAGCAGTGTATAAGTCTACTCTAGAGTCCCAGTGGGCATGTTCCAGTCTGTTCAGCAAGCTGGGCAGAGGTGAAGTGACCTGCACTCTGCTCTTGGAAAGAGGTGTCTAGGTCAGAAATGGAAAGCTGAAGAAAATCAATGGTGGAGGGAATTGAGATCTAATCAGAAAATGGGTTTGGGAAGTGCAATTGCTGGAAAGATGGGTTTAGTTCAGTGGACACTTCTACAACAGGGTCAACTTTTTTATTTTAATTTTTTTTAAGATTTTTAAAAGTTTTATTTATTTAAGTAATCTCTACACTGAACCCCAAAATCTAGAATCGCATGCTCTACCGACTGAGCCAGCCAGGCTCCCCCAAGAGGGTCAATTCTTAATTCTCCATGTTGTGAATTGGATTAACCACTTCTAGGGAGAATCTGGGGGAGGGAGAAAGACCTATTGTTGGGGGGCACAAGGGTCAGCATGAGTCAAACAGGACGAAGAGAGTGCTGTGGATAAATGAAGGAATGCATGCATGCATTAATGTATTAAAGGACTGATTGATGTATGTATGCATTGATGAATGAAGGTGTGTATGTATTAACGAACAAATGAATGGACAAAGGAACTAACGCACAAGCCAACTACAGCTCCAGCCAATTGTTTCAGATTTTACTTTCGAATAACCTATTTGAATGAACCAGATTTGGACCCTTCTTTTCTACTAGTCCCCAACTTTAGTCCCTCCCAAATGGAAGAGTCTGTGGCTCCTGCCTGCATACTTTCAGACAAATACTTGTCCTCAAGGAGTTTGAACACCCTATCGAGATAATAGCCTTTTCCACTGGGGATCCATTTCCTACTATTTGATCATATGAGCTACTCTCACTCACAGGGTCAAGCCCAATGTCATGAAGCTCAGCCCTCACCCCACCAAACTGAAGCCACCTCTGACTCCCCATCAACCATAGCCCTAACTCTTCCTAAGCTTTCCTGTCTCCTCCTCTGTCCGACCATCCTGGATGCTTGCCCTCACTCTCAGAGAGACATCAAGATTCATCTGCCTCCGCAGGACCAGGCCCTGGAGAACCACTCCAGTCTGCCTTACCTCCCCTGCCCTGTCCCACCTCCCACTGGACTCCTGGAACATGAATGATGCAGAAATTCTTGGAGAAAAGCCAAGACTTGAAGAAGGGATGAGTCCATCTCAGAACCAACAATAAGCTAGCAACAAAGGCCTCTTGACCTTTCCCTAAAATTCAAGTCATTTGGATATTTCCTTCTCATCTGTCCCCCCCCCCCAAAACAGAGCTTTTCAGAGCAGGAAGGGGCCCCAGGAAGTCTCCTTACCATGCTCCTGGGGGAAAAACCCATAGGTGGGTAACTATACACTCCTTCCTTCTAAGACCTCCCCACCTGTTCTTGGGCCCCAAGATGGTGGCCAGACTTGTCAGCTCCCACTCCATCTTAACTCACCCACTTCAAACCCTCCCCTTCCTTCCCACCAACCTAGAATCCTATGCATCCCACTGACTCTTCTGGGCCTGAGGTCTCCTGGGAGCCTTCCACCCATACAGGTCTCCCCTTATCTTCCTCAGTCACGGTGTGACTTCAAGGGGACTCCGGTCACTCACCCTATGCATATCCCATAAGTGTGCACACTTTACATTTTGCTCCCACCACCAAATGAGGAATCTCCAAGGCTAAAGACTCCATTTCTACACTCCTTTCCCTCATAGCTCAAGTGAACTCAAAGCTGGAAAAGGTGAAGAAACACCTGCTGAACTGGTCAAAGCAGACACGGACCAATTGATCAGCCTGGAGCAAACAAATGCTTTCTCTCATTCCCCATAAAACTAACGTGTCACCCCACACATGCACATAAGCACCCGAGCTGCTGTCTGTGCCATGTGTATATATGATATCACCTGACCTTTGGGTATCATCTCACTGCTCATCTGTGCTCCACACTGTGGCACATACATGTTACACACACACACACACACACACACACACACACACACACACACTCACTCACTCACTTGCCCTCACAGCTCTGATCTGACCCAAATCCAGGTCTGTGCCACCAGACTGAAGCTTAAATGGGCCTCATTCAGTCATCGAGGTCAGACGCTGAGGCTGCACCACAGCAGTGAGGAGCAAGTAATTAGAGCCAGAGGGGAGAACTAGCCCTTTTCCCAGGACCACTCCCTCCACTTCCTGGATTGATCCACTGCCACCCCAGTACAAACACCCTCTCTCAACCAAACACACAAACCTGCCCCCAACAAAGAAGCGCAGGTTTCCCACCTGCCAACACTCCATACTAAAGCTTTGAGCATGCATACACCCCTGAGCTCTGGCTGGGTTAAGACCCACACGTTGATTTCCTTAACTCTCCCAGAAGTTTTATCCGTGAACTGGTGGAGAAAGTGAGATCAGGTAGATTAAAATGCAAGGGAAAGATAGAAAACAGAGGGACAGAAAGGGGTCAGTGACTGCAGAAAGCAAGGGAAATGACTGATAAAGTGAACACATGGATATGAGTACAATCAAGAGAAATTCGCCTATTCATTTGATACATGTTTATGAAGCCTCTATGCCTTGCTGGTCATTGAGCTGGACCCTACGGTATAGAGAGAAACAAGAAGGCTTGACCTCTGGCTCCCAGAGGTGGCCTGTTATTCATCAGAATCACCCAGAGGGCTGTTTTAAAAACATTTCCTGGATCCCATCCTGGAACTCCTAAGAGAATCTCCTGAATGGGGCCTGGGAATCTGTATTTTAAGATTTCTTGGTGCAATAGATCTAGCCAGTCCACAGAGTGACATTTGGACATGATAGATAATTAAACCACAGCAAAGTCCTATGTGTATTATGATATATGGGAGATGTACTGTGAGCTCTGAGAACTTGCAGGAAGCATTATATAGAAACACAGAGAAGTAGAATATAGATGAGCCAGAAACTCAGGGCTGGAAAGAACCACGGAGTTGATTTCATCAAATCTTACAGATACAGCAGACTGAGGCCCAGAATGAAGACAAAGGCAGAGGTGATGACATGACAGGTAAGCACTAGCAGATATTTGAACATGCATCTGTCAGTAGCTAACTAGACCTGCAGAGATGGAAGCTTGAGATGGATGGTAGATACACAGAAGATAGAACAGATGATAAGGAAATAATCAACAGTTGGGTAAATGAGAGCTATTATTAGGAAGATTATAATTACTAGAATATATAAATTAACTAGCTATGGAGAGGCAGTTTAATGAGAGCAGACAGAAGTGCGTGGCTAGATATAAAACAGCTATCTGTGATGGATTGGAGAGCCCTGAGAGACGAATGTAGGTACTGACAGTAGAAATAGATGGCAGGGAACTGATGAGACTGTCGCTTGATGAACAGCTGATAGCTGGAAATGACAGGTAAGTTTGCCTGATAAATACTGAAAGATGGACAATTAATTAAATATATGGCAGAAGTCCAAATAATAAGTACCAGAGGGACAGAAAGCTCTGATGATGAAGGAGACTGGATGGGGCAGAAGAAACACTGGACTAAGTCAGGAAACCCAGGTTTGGGGCTTACTGTAACACCAACCTGATCCACTACTTTAAACAAAGGGAAGGGAAGGACTGGGGATGAGAATTAATATTATTTGAGTTCATATTAGGTGACTTTAATCTTTAAACAATCTATCTTCTGGATGAGAACATCACAGCTCAGAGAAGTTGAGTAACTCACCCAGGGTCACACAGATAATGAAATCCAAACTGCCTGCCTAGGGAGCTCTGCCCAGTTGGTGTCTCTTTCCCAGAATCCTCACCTGAATAGATGAGCCTAAGGAGGTTTCTCAGGCTCAAACCTCCCATAGTTCTATTGTGGTTTCTTGTTCCATATGCTAAAACCAGCTCACTTATAGATAGAATATGAGTACACACAAGAGTTTTGATAGTGATGCTGGATATATTAGTCTATCTGGGTTTTGTTTTAAATGTGTTTGGAACATAATGAAAATGAAAGAAACAATCATTACATTTACTAACTGGCATTGTTAGGAGCAAATAGGCAGCTAGATTTGGTGTGAAAGAAAGTTAATTAAAAATCCTCTCACTGAGCTAAAAAATTGAAAGTTTAAAAGCAATGACATTATTTCAACAAGTGTTAATCTGTGGGTGGGAGGATTATAAACCATTTTGTTTTCTTACACTTATGCAATTAAAATTAATAACTAATACTTTTTAAATGATGTTAACTATAAACACCATTCTTAAATTGACACCTTGTTTTAGACAATAATTTTAAAACACTCCCAGGAGGGAACGGGGGTATTATTTTTTTTAACTTGTTTTTTTTAACATCTTTCTTTAAAACATTTTAAAAATTAACTCTATCATAAGCTTTATCTCTGCTGTTAGAACAGCCCAGCTAGCAAATCTGAAAAAGCGTGGGTCTTGCAGTGGAGTCCAGAGTAATGCATTGATTAAATGGGGGCATCAGACAGATGAGACAATAGATGCCAAAATGGGACGCGAGGACCGGCGGGTGATGTCCGTCAGGGGAACTGGGAGGCAGTTAGGGTCTGAGCCCCCTTCCTATCTTCACTGCTCCAAGGAGACCCCAGGCTGCCCCCTCAAGACCCGGGACCAGGGTGGTGTATCCGGGATGCTGACGGTGGTGTAGTAGGGGCCAGACCAGCAGGAAAGGGGAGAGGAGGATAAAAAGCGGGCAAGCATACCTCTCTCATTTGCAGATCTGGGAGCTGTCAGGGACATAAGGGAGTAAGGTCTCCCGAGGCCCATTCAGACCCTGAAATCCGCCTCCAGGGCACCAGCCAGCCCCTCCAGCAAGTCTTACTCCCAGGGACCAAGAGCTTGGGCGGTGCTTCCAGGCAGCATTTATTTATGGCGAAGTCTTTACACATAACAAACCCAAGTCTGCCTCCCTATAACTCCAATCTAGTTCTTAAAATTTTTCTTTTCTTAATTATCCATTACAAAAACACTCCTGTAATGTCACCCAGTTCAAAACCCCTCCAACACCATGGAGTTTGTTCCTTTCCCCAGCTCAACGGCCCTTCCAGTGTTTGAACACAGTCCCTGACTCCCAGACTCTACTTTCGCACCATCCCCTGTCTGCGCGCCCAAACGTTTACCAGTTTTGAGAGCCCTGTCTGCGCAGAGATCAGTGCCACCCTGGGACCCCAAGCAGGGTCGGGCCCCTTCCTGGCTAATCTCCTTTGCTTCTGATGTTTACAGGCTGAGGACACGTGGGCTTTCTCCACACACCCCATCCGCCTTCGCCAGCTCTGCCCATGAAAAGCCCAAGCAGCAAAGCCAGTGTGGGAAAGGTCTGGCCATCCCACAAAACTGCGAGCACCCCCGGAAGAGTGGCGGGAGAAGGGCTGCAGTAACCACAGGACTGAGACGGCTCCAGTGGACTCCGGGGCAGCTCAGGAGTGACTGGGGCGTGGGGCTCCACGCCCTGCCTCCTCCTGATAAACTGGCACCTCCTATGGGCTTGCAGAGCAGACTGGGGAAGTGGTTTGATTCCAACCTCCTGGTGGTACTTAGTGCTTGACAGAAGTCCTGAGGCCTCCGCGAGGCTAAGCGCAGCGGGAGGGAAGGGGCTCTAAAGACTGGTTTAGCTGGAGGGCCGCGGGGTAGAGGCCGTGGTGGCTTTTGGAACTGGGTGGGACAGAGCTCCGGAGAAGGCGGGGATGAGAGTCGGGCTCCTCCTGCACCTGCCCGTCCTCCCCCCCCCTCCACCTGGGCTGACCGGCCGAGCGCGGAGGCCCGCGGGGTGGTTATTACCTGCGTCTCGGAGAGGCTGAGGCTGCCGGCCAGCTGCTTCCGCTCGGCGCCCACCACGTAGTGGTTCTTCTCGAAGGCGCGCTCCAGCCGCAGGAGCTGCGAGGGCGAGAAGGCCGTGCGGATCCGCTTGGGCTTGCGAGCGAAGGGGCCGTGCAGAAGCAGCCCGTCCTGGGGCACGTCGCTCGCTGCGGCCGCGCCGCCGACGGCAACACAGCAGGTACAGACAGAGAGAAGGGGCGCCGTGAGCCGCAGCCGGGCCGCCGCCGGGCCGCCCGCGGGAGCCGGCCAACCCCGGCCCTCTGGCCCGGCTAGCAAACGCCCTCGGCGCTTCTCTACCCTCTCCAATCCTTGACTCCCCGCCCCCACTTCTCCCTTTCCCTCTCGCCGCCCCTTCCTAAAGTCCAATCCCCTGTCCTCCCCCGACACCTAGGGGGGAGAGTTAGGGTCAGAGTGCTACCCTGTCAGTCGCGGGAGGGGTGGAATAGCAGAGCTGCGGATCACTCCGTTGGGCCAGGAGGAGGGCCCAGGCCTAGTGAGGCGCCAGCCGGCCCAAATCCACAGCGCCTGGAGCAGCAGAAGAGGCCATGGGGTGGGAAAAGTCCCTTAGCTCTCTTTGTCCACTTTGCCCTGTCCTATTTCCCTCAGAAAGGCCAAGAGTAGAGACAGGGCTGGATGTCAGGAAAGTGACACCCTCATGCCGAACACATTTTCAAGAACTAGAAGGTAGGTACCCAAGGCACTCTCTTTTCACACCTGTTTAAACCAGCCTTGCAGCTAAATGATTAGGCTGCTAGCCCTTTGAAAATTCTTGCCAACAGGCTCAGGCTCTACCTTGCAAGTGGTAAAAATAGGCCAGCAGCTAGGTCAACGTCCAAGCAACTCCTGAAGGTCTAAGGTCAGGCTTCTTCCTCCCCCTTCCCCACCTCTTTCCCCCAGGCCTTCTGGTAAAGCCCACTCCCCACAGGAGACTCCTACTGCTCTCCGTGGGAAAAGGCCTTGCTTCATCCCTGAATAGTCCCGTGCTGAAGAAACACGTGTATAAATATCTAGATGTCATCTTTCTCTCTAATATATATAGATATAGATATATTGGTTTCTGCATGGGCGTGTGTAAATATATGCTCCAGCCTCCCTACTGTCTTTTTCTCCCATCTACCATACAGGATTTTCAAAGAGTGTGATTGTCCCTTGGCAAATGTTGGCCATCATGGGAACTCAGCTCCTACCTGCAGGAGGAGGGGCTGACACTGGGTTCAATGAGGCCGGGTGGTTAGGTCAGGAACTACAGAAGCCAAAATAAGCTTCCACCCACAGCTTCAGTCTCAATAAACCCCCCACTAGGCCTTCACACAATCTCTGGCTTGGTTGCACATGCTAACAGGCTTGAAACAGGCCCTTACACCACCCATGGATCTCATGCAGTGGCACATAACAGTCCCCCTGACCCACTGACAATGCAGAGCCCTAGATGGAATGTTTTCACACAGTTAGCTGTTGAGATTTGACTGATCCAATTAATTTCTTCAGAAATGGCCACTGGTTTTACCCAATTTGACCTGTTGTTTTGTTTAAGATAATTGTTTGGATCTCCGTTGAGATCTCCCATCTCTGGAAACACTTCTGTAAGTGAAGTAAGGTCATATAATTGAGATGTTGTTGCTAAAACTCTCCAGGTAACTGTTCATGTCCCTCTGCTGGCGGATACTGATTGGCATTACTTTCTTTGGAGGACTTGGGTCCTTGGAGTTTGGACACCTACACAGGTGAACTTTATTGCTGAGGTTTTTCTGTGGAACAAGATTGCTAGAGGGGAGATAAAGTCCCCTGACAATCACTTATCCATTTCAAGTGGCTGGATCTGTGCAGCTACAAAAGGGAGTGGGATCACATCATAGGGGGGATGGAGGGGGACAGCCTGCCCAGTGGGCCCTTCAAGGTGGCAGCAGGCCGAGGAGGGCTGTTAGGCCTGACGGAAGGCAGTTTAACTGGTAGTGGTGGAGGGGACAGATGATCAGGGGAGATGGTCTGGAAGAGAGGAATAATGAGGAGAGAAAGGAGGAGACTGATCCAAGTAGAAATAAGAATTAAAGTCTTAAGTGGGTACCAGTGTGATTAGGCCAGGGAAAGGTGGGAGAGGTGAGTGGGAAGCAAATACTTCTTGTTGATATTAAGTTGCTTCAAAACACAGCATTGTTCTGAGCCTGGGTGAAGTCCCAACAGTGGTTTTTCCTCTGGACAAGTGATCTGGAGAGGGAAAAGGCCTTGATCATCCCAGAGTTCACAGGGTTTGGCCTCAGCAGCTCAACTGACCCAGGCTAGTGAAAAGTGACGCGGCAGCCTGGAGAGACCCTGTAGGTGGGAGCGAATGGGGTGCAGGGGTGCCTAGGGCAGTCTGTGGCTGAGAAAGCAGAACTACAGTCTGCCTCAGTGTGTATGACTTGATGGCTGTTTTGTAATTCTGGGAGTGTGTGTGGGTCACTTGTGCGGTGAAGTTCTCTGTCTTTGTCTTTATAAACCCAAAGTGGAAGACGGAAGCAACAAGCTTCTCTCTCCTGACATACGCATGTCCCTTTGCCTCAAGTCTGGCTATTTTAGGAAAAGCTGGGTTGCTTGGTTTATTGTAATGTTCTGTTGGGGGCAGATAGCATATGTATAGTATTCTGTATGTGCAGAAGCACGGGGGTCCTTCTGACCCAACCTCGAAGAAGCAAGGGGCAGGAAAATTACTCAAGATGCTGAAAAGTGATGACAGATTGGATTTCAAAAGAAGCCAGGCCTTTCCCTATAAGAAAGAGGTGGTTTAGTGCAAAACTAACCATCCTGAGAAACTGATCAATAGCTCTATGTTTCTGTAAGGACAGTGATGCCTTAGGTGCCTATGTGCCTGGTACCGTCTCATTATGGGTAGGGGGCCTCAACAGTCCCAACCACAGCTTCAGTTCCCCCTAACTGGACCACAAGAACAGAACAAGCTTGGGGCTGGGGTGCAGTGTGGCCTGTTTCCATGCAGTAGTTCTGGCCTGTGGGAGTGGGCTGTCAGTTTCAGACAAGGATAGGTGGAAAAGTGGAGAGGGGCTGAGTTAGCCTTCCTTGGAGCCAGGAGGAACTGAACCCCAGCCCATTTTGCTCCGGCCTCTCACTTCAGACCCCTCCAAGGCAATGACTGGCAATAGAGACTCCCAGGAGTGAGGTGGCTGAAGGTGGGAGCTAGGGATCCGAAGTGCCCAGGCAGACGCTGCACTCTCTTCCGGAGAGCTCCGGGCCGGCCCGGGGTTCTGGGTGGCTGGCTGGGCGGAGGAGCCCGGGGCAACAAGAAGGAGAGGCCGGCCAAACTGCGGAGATAACCCCATTCCCCCTCCTCCTGCCGGAACAAAGGCGCCCTTTGATGCACCGGCCCATTGCAAACGCCGGTCCCAGTGGGTTGGGGCTTCCCAGGCCCCCTCCTGACGCTGTTCTTGGCCTGGAAAGTTCCTGAGTCCGGGTAATAACACCGAAGTGCGGCCAACTCCGCGTCTCCGCCGGCTCCTCCCCTTTAGGCCTCGAAGGCCACCGGCTTCAGGATCCTGACGCCTGATCCAGACATCCCGCGTGGGCTCTGCCTCTTCCACCTCCTGGCTCTGCCGGAAAAGCTGCTTGCCTGCGCGCGGGCCCGTGCTGCCCGAGAGCGCTGCGCACCGAGTGCAGACATGTTCCTTTTCGTTCGTGTAGGGTTTCGTTTCTTGCATTAAAACGGGGCTGAAATGAGCATCGCAGAGACCCGGTTCTCTAGAAAACGCGGCGCCGGAGGGCCTGGGACGGCTCTGCCCGCAGCCCCAAGGCCCCGTTGGGACCGCAAGGCTCACAGCCGCCGGGGCGCGCACCGGGCTGCAGCGATGAAGACCGGACCCAAAGCCGAAACGTGTCAGCGTCCGAAAAGTCCTTCAGTGTCCAACGGATTTCCGAGTTCAAAAATTCGGCCACGCATGGCTCCATCTCCGCGTCCAGACACGGTTCTTGAGAGAAAAATCCAACCGTTTTTGCAACTCGACAACGTGCCCGCCGGGACTGATGGCTCAGGGAGCGGCGGCAATTTCTGAGAAGGTTTTTCGGAGAATTCATCTGGCCTCGCTTGGCTGGGAATGCTCAGAGCTGGATCTGTCGCGAGGTGCCCCCGGCCCTCAGCGCGCCGCGCCCGCGGGGACGAGGCTAGAGGCGGGAAAGGCAGAGCGGAGGGTGTGGGGCCCCGGGTCCGAAGCCAAGGGCACAGCTGCAGAGACCATCGGATGAACAGAGACCACAGGGCTTAGGATCGGTTCTGCCCTCTCCTCTGAGTCCCTGTCTCTGCACCATCCTTCTAACCACGGGCCCCTTGTGCCCCGTTCCGACGGTTCAAGAGCAGCCGCGTCTCTCAGATCGGCCCATGGGTGCCAGGTTTTGAGACCCAGGCCAGGCCCCACGGAGTACCGAAGTGGTTTACTCAGTTTTGAATAAAACTTCATTTATAGCAGTAAACAATGATTGTAATTGACAAGTTTCATGCCCAAAGCGGCTGACACCATAGGCTTTTTTTTTTTTTTTTTTTTTCCCCCAATTTTTTTTGGGCAAATCTTTGAAATCCCAGGGGGACAAGTCTGCCCACAAAAATTCTTGTTCAAGTAATTACATTCTTTTATTTTGTGGGATCTGCTGGGTCAATATCTACTGGTCAGATGGGACTAAGCAAATTGACAAAGCAGGACCGGGAAAGCGGCTCTCGGTGAAACAGTGAAGCACCTATAGTCAAAGCTTCAAAAGATCATTTTTCTTCTGTTACCTAAATAATGGCACCAAGCATCTGGTTTACTTTGTGTAGACCGCGGTTTATCGTCAGATTAGGTTGGTAGCCGAAGCTCTCTCTAGCCATATCCTTTTCATTTGTTTCACTAAAAGCCGGGTTACCTAGCTCTGAGTCATAGAACCTCACAAGGCTGAGGTCCAGTCCCGTCCACACTAACAAAATAAAACTGGAAACTAAAGCAATTACTTCACAAATTAAGGCCATTCTTAAAAAAAAAAAAAAAGACAAGAAAAGAGAAACAAACTTTAACAAATTCAAGGAAGAAAACGAACTCCAACAAATGCAACTCTATTTCCTTCGGAAAAGTCAGATAATTGAAACGTGTGTGTGCGTGTGTAAGGCCAGTGGGGTATCTTCATTAGCAAACCCACTGCCCAGTGCAGAGATGGGAGAACAGCCTGCCTATGACCTTAAAAGTCCTCTGCCCCCGCCCCCTGCCTGGGAGGACTGCCGTCGGTCCCCCAGCAGCCGGGCGGGCTCCCAGAGTCCGCGCAGGGCGGACGAAGCCGGTTGCTGTTGCAAACCTTCCCGACCCTGCGTCTGAGAGGCACTTGTAACTTGGAGAAGTCGGGTCGAGGTTGCTGAGAAACACCCCAAGACAGTGGAACACTCCACACTGAACATTAACTCTCCAGTTTGCCCTCCCTGCTGCCCCTTCTTTCCACAGACCCGGGACACGCGGGTAGACTTTGCCCTGCTCCGACGCGCCAGCGAGGGCGGATATCTGGGAGTTGGTGGTGGATGTGTAAGCGAAGTATGGTCCCAGGTCCAGCTGGGGCGGAGGGAGAACCGTGAGCGCTGCGCTCACTGCACTGCGACTGGCTCGGCCGGGAGGGATTCTGGCAGGCCGCGGGGAGGATCAGGAGAGGCTCCAAGGATGCGCCCGGGCTTGGCGTCCGGACCGGCACCGTTTCTGGGAAAGCCTGGAGGTCCCAACCTGGCTCTCTGGAAGGGAACCCAACACCGCGGTAGCGCGAATGGATCCGCCGCGGCTCTTCCACATTCGGGAATCGGCCTCTGCCGACCCACAGCCTTCTTTCAACAACTTCTGAACAGCCCCGCGCGCCCCCGAGCCTCCCCCGCGCAACCGCAGCGTGGGCGCTGGCCGGCCGCCTAAGCGGGCACAGCATGGGCACTCACCCTGGAAGCGGTGGCCGAAGAAGCGGTTCCGCAGGACCCAGGGGTAGAAGTGCAGAGGGTCCCGGTGCTGGGCGCCGAAGAAGGAGTGCGGGGGCTGCAGCGGGGAGGCGCCCAGCTGGTGCGCCGGGTGCACGGTCAGCGCGGGGTGGTTCATGGCCTCGGGGAACACAAGCTCGGGCCCACCGTAGAGCGAGCGGCCGGCGCCCGCGGCGGCGGCGGCGGCGGCGGCAGCGGGGAAGCCGCTCACGAAGGCCGCCTCGGCCGCGCCGGGGTGAGGGTAATTGAGCGCCGTGGGCCGGAGTGGCTCCTCCGAGGCGGCCGCCGCCAGGGGATGGGAGCCGGCGCCCCCGCCGCCAGTGCCCCCGCCGGTGCCGCCGTCCTTGGCTACCAAGGACTCGATGGTAAAGCCGCGTTTGGCTGTGGGCTGGAACATGGTCGCGGTCGCCAGAGCCGAGCGAGGCAGCTGGGCTCTGGGGAGCGCTCCGCGTCCTGGCGCCGCCGCCGTGCGGGGTGTGCACCCAGCCAGGCACATGCACACACACCAGCACCCCTCACCTCCCCCGCCCGCCCGCCCGCGCTCAGACCCGGCCGGCGAGCCAGGCGCTGTGAGGCGAGGGGCGTGCGAGCGAGCGAACGCGGAGTCGGGCCACGGCGCGCAGCTAGGCGCGCCGGCCTCTGGGGCCGAGCGGGCAGCTCCCGGCGCAGGCACTGGCGCGGGTTCCGTGCGAGGCTACGAGCTGCCTCTACGGCCTGGGGGCTGAGCCCGGCCCCCTCCCTCCCGAGTCCAGCCAGGACCGACGCCCGCCCCTGGTCTTCCCAGCACTGCCCAGCTCAGCCTCGGCCGCTGCTCTGCGAGGCGCGAGTTAGCCGGCACCTGCCCCGCGCTCGCCCATTGGCCGCCGCTCACCTGCCCCAAGGTGGGGGGCGGGGCGGGGCGGGGCGAGGGACGGCGGGTGGGGAAGGAGCCAGCAGTCGGAGGCAAAAAGCGGACTGGAGCCTTTGCTGGGCGATCTAGGCCTCCCCCCCACCCCTCATCCGCCCCTTGCCACAAGCTTCTCCTCGCGTCTCTGCCCTGTAGCTGAGTCTGGCGACCGCTCCAACCACCTCAGCCCACGCGAGAGCCGAAGAAGGCGTCCGAGGGGCCTTGGGGCTTGGGAAAATCTCCAGCCCCACTTCCCGATGTGTAACTCAGTTGAACCCCCTCCAATTCATCCTGGGATGTCGTTTCAGTTCTCAGGCAACTTGGATCCGAGTGGAGGGTGGGTGGGTTTTGCCCAACAAATAGGTTCTCCGAGAACAAGCTCCCTGGCCTCCAGGACCCTCCCGCTCACCCACCATCTGTCTCTTGGGACGCGGGTCTGAAAGCCGCGCCCTCGTTCGTGAGGTTTCGCGTTTTCTGAGTGTTATGGGAGACGGCTCCAGAAAGGGGACGCCCAGTTCTTTTCACCCAGGGGCCAGGCCGGGGACAGCGCGAGAAGAGCCACCGGAGTGGTCACTTTGCAGACCTCAAGCAGCAAATCCGTGTTCGGAAGCACCTCCTTGGCCCAGCCACAGCCACCGCGGTCTGCTCGCACCGGGACGGCGGGCCTCAGCAGAGGACGATCTGCTTTTCTCGCCTTCTCTGGTCGTGGGGCTCAGGTGCAGGCGGGCCAGGCCAGGGCCTCGAGCCTTAACTTGAAGCTCGCCGAGCAGTCGACCCTGTCTCCAAGAATGCATCCCAGCCATCCCGGGAACGCAGCGGCCGCCTGGCCTCCCCTGACCCTCACCTTCCACCTGCGACCGCGGAGCAGCGGACGACTCTGCTCCGTCAGGTTTCCATTTCTTGCAATAATTCCCTGGGGGTGAGAGGGTGAAGAGAACCAGTACTCAGCAAACTTTTTCACCCGGGCCTTCCAGGCCGCAGGAAACACCGCACGGAGGCCTAGGAGGGCGCTGGGCGGTGGTGGGGAGGCTGGGACCCGGACCCTGCCAGAGCACTGCAAGGAGGGGACCGCAGCGCGTTTCGCTTCCTCGCCGTCGCCGGGGTCTGTCGGGGCGGCCCGGCTGTGGCCGGGTGCGCAGATCCGGCCTAGGCCTTGCCGGCGCCCCGAGGCCAGGGGTTCCGCGTGCCGCGTGACTCTGCAGGGACTCCAGGCCGGGTCTTGGGAGTGGCCCGCCTGAGCGCCGGGAGCCCCGGTCCGGGAGAGCGCTTCGGGCGCCCCTGTCGCCACAAAGCGGGTTAAAGTCTATTTTCCAGTCGACTGCGCCGAAAAGCCCCCGCGCGCCGACGCCGTTCCGGCCCCCTTGGGCGAGGTGGGGAGGGGGCGGCGAGAGGGGGGAGGTGAGGCGAGGCGACCGCACCCTGCAGCCCTTCGCGTCCCGGGCAGCCCCGGGCCGAGCGCGGCGGAGCCTCATCAGAAATGCCTGCGGAAGGAATCCTTAACGAATCCGTGGCGAGCGCCAGTGCCTCTTTTGCGACCTCTCCGGATCTTTTTGGCTCTGTACAGGTCTCTCTGTCTCTCTCCCGTTTATGTCTCAGGCTGTCTATCCCCCTCCCTGTCTCGCTGCTCCACCCTCCACCCCGACTTTTCATTTATTTCTTCCCCCTCCTCCTTTGCCCCAGCTTCAGTCCTGAAAAAGGGGAAGCTCAGCCGGGCCGAGCGGCGACCTGAGCAGGCCACACCACTAAGGGGGCAAGTGTGCGGAGCTGGGCAAGGGCACGGAACGAAGGGATTTTCGCTTTAGATAGAAGGAGATGACTGGGTATTTTGTTGGAGCAAGATCCCCGCGGGGACGCGGGTTCAGTTGGATAAGCATTGCCTGGGCCTGTGCTCTGCGGCGACAGGGGGCTGCCACGGAGAAGACAGGAGCCGGAGCAAGTTTAACCCTGCTGCGGGCCTTGCGCCCCTGGCCAGAGACGAACCCCATCTGTCTAACCGCAGGCCCTCGCCTCCTACCCCAACGTGAGGCTGGATATTGGCCGCGAACTCGCTACACTGGGCAGGTAGAGGAGCTTGGAATCTACCGGGCCATTCATTTCTAGACTTGGCATCTACACTGGCCACATCTATTGTCATCTGCATGGTTCTGAGGATACCTGTTGTTATTAACTTGATAGGCCTTATAATAACACCTTCCCTTGTGGACCTGGTGCTTGCGAAGTCCTTTGACATCTAGCTGTCTGTCATGAACCCCATATTTCGGATGAAGAAACAGACTGCACAGGACCAGTGACTTGAGTCTGGTCGCAGTCTCCATTGAGCTGGGACAGGTCAGTGATCTGGCTCGGGTTTCACTCCCATTCCGTCCCCACCCTGCTGCTGCAGCTAACTCCCAAGACAGGCGTTCTCTGGGTTAGGGATGGGTTGTTGGTGGGCTGGGTGTGCTGGATGATGGCAGTTCTATCTTCACCTTCCCTCCCGTTTCCCTGTTCCAAGCCTCCTTTCTCTGGCTTTCCTCTCTGGTAATTCTCTAATTTCCCTCCATCCTTCCCCTACCTTTGTGGATATTTATCCCTAACCTGGTTTCCTCTATTTCTGCTCCTCTTAGGGCCTCTTCCTCTACTGTCGCTTTTTCTGCAGTAGGTGAAGAGAAGAACTTGTCACCCTCAGGGGGTCTCTAAGCTTGCCTCTGTGTTCTGCCTCTGTGTTCTGGAGTAACAATGCTCTCCGCCTGGCCCCTGTCTCTTGCTGTGCCTTCTCACCTGCCCAGTCTCTGCCAAGTTCTCCCACATAAATGCCTCCTCTCTCCACCAGTGGACAGCAGTCCACCTTAAACCAAACCTCCTACCCCCTCTCCCACCTCTGTTCCCCAGCCCTTCCCTTCCACCTGCCTGTCGTCCCTCCCCAGTTGCAGAGTTCTGTCCAAAGACTGATCGGTGCCTTCCTCAGGCCAGAGGGCCCTACCATCCCATATGTCTGCTTACCTTTCATTCCACACCTGCCTGCCCAGCCCCTTGGACCACCCATCCTACCTCTGGGCCCTCATCAATTTGTCTCCTCCTTCCTTCCATCTCTGGAACAACCTGGGCTCCGATTCTGACTTTTCCACTTACTGATGGTGAGAACTGGGGCCAATAATCTTGCTTCGGTTTGCACATCTGCAGAATGGGAAGCACTATATGGGACCTCTGTGAGGATGAATGAGATTAGTATGTGGTGCACAGGACCAATGTGTGACTCCAGACAGCCACTCAGTAGATGTTACTATCTCTGCCCTTGGCCATGCCGGAAGCTTGGGAACTCAGATCCTCACTCTCTCATCTTTCTTTTCATCCAGTCACCTGGTCTTATAGTCAAGTATTTTTCAAGTCTATATCCCGTCCATTTTTTGCTGCTTTGCTGGGTAACTTTCATTCTTCACCACTCAGTTCAACTCCCCCCAGGGAAGCACCGCCTCCACTCTGTCCTGGCATTCACCTGCAGGAGGGAGTTACCAGGATCTGCCCCCCCCCCACCTCCCAGGCTACACTCCCACCTCCACCCTCAGCTGGGAAGTGATGGTGTCCATCACAGCCCCCCCCCCCCCCCAGCACAGGCCAGGCAGTGTTTATCCAACAGAGCCCTCACTCTTGTGGAGTACTTGGTCTAACAACATCCCCAGCCATTTCTCTTTTACCTTTCATCCTCCTCCCTCCTCTTTAGCTTAGTTTGCCTTTGGGTCTCCCTGTCCCACAAAAAGCCTTCCGTCCTCTAGTTTCTGCTAACTTTTCTTCACCACCAAACTTTTTGAGTAAGTTTTAGTCTCTCTGCATCTGCCTCAGTTCCCTTCGACTCAATAAGCCTTTGCAACCTGGCTTCCACCCCCATCCCATTAGGGAAATGGCGTGCAAAGCTCCCAAACTTTTACCACGGTGTTATGACAATAGCAACATATGCTTACGGAGGCAATAACAATCCTAACAACCTTAAGGAGTTTTTGTGTTGTTGAACGAGTTATAATCCCCACCCAATGGGCTTACATCAGTGTTCCTAGCACATAGTAAGCACTTGATAAACGTTAGCTGTTAATTTTATACAGCTTTGCTATCTAATACGGAAGCCATGTGGCCATCGGGTGCTTAAAATGTGGATGGTCCAAATTGAAATATTCTGTAAATGTAAAATACATACCAGGTTTGGAAGGCTGAGTGTTTTGAAAAATCTAAGATATCATTAATATTTTCTGTGTTGGTTTCATGTTATAATGATGACACTGACACATTGGGGTTAAAGAAAATATATTATTATTTTATCTGTTTCTTTTTACTTTTTAAATGTAGTTACTAGGATGTTTAAAATTACATATGTGGCTCCCATTATATTTCTATTGGACAGAGTTGTTATAGTAGATATAGGTAATCCAAAGGAGGGAGGGAGGGTAAATGGGTGTGCAGAAAGGGAAAACAGAGATCTTATAATTATCATATCCTACCACCTAGAAAAAACCATCATGAAATTCTTGCAGTATATTCTTCCATATTTCTCTATATATTGCCTTCCTTTAAAAGGTGGGGAATGGGGGTGGGAGAAACATACGCAGTGTTGTAACCTGCTTCTTTATAACCAACTACAATCCTCTTTGTACCCATTAAATATTCCCCATTGTTTGTGCTGTTGACAAATTTTCAGGATTTTAAACAAAATAGTGACCAACAGCCTCATAGCTGTATCTTATTGCATCTCTAGGAGTATTCCTTTTCTATATAAATTTCTAGAAGTATAATTTCCAGATATGTGGTATTAACTCTTCTGATCCATATTGCCAATTTGGCCTCTGGTAATGTACCCATTTGTTCCCCCATGTGCAGAGTTTAAGGGTTTCTTAAACTCTGATCATTCTCTGAAATGATCATCAGGATTCCTTATTTCCAAATTCCTGTCTTTTTTAGTTATAATTGGCTGTGGGCTTTTCAGCATTTGACTTTTGGAAACTCTCATCTCTTCATTTTCCTAACAAGGTACCTGTCTGGATCTGCCGCCTCTGATCTGTTCCTCCATGGGCTCCCCTTTCTTCTCCTAACTGTGGGTGTTCACTAGGCACCATTGTCTACTCCTTCCTTCCTTCCTTCCTTCCTTCCTTCCTTCCTTCCTTCCTTCCTTCCTTCATCTATCTATTTATCTATCTATCTATCTAATCATCCATCATCTATCTTTATTCTACCTTTACTCCCACTGTTGCGACTAATACCTTGGTGCAACGCCTTTACGGATTTGTAACACCAACTCTTTATTTTTTCCCAGATCAAATTGCTAATTTTCAGTGCTTGTGAGGTAACCTTCCTGGGGGTCCTTAGACATTCACTGTACCCCAAAACTGAGCTCAACATCCTCTACACCAAATCTGTCTCTCCCTGGCTCAGCCTCTTCTAATAACAGACCTCCAGGACATCTAATCTCAGTAGCTAGGAGGCATCTGTGAAATCTTCTTCTCTGCCACCGCCCTGCACATCCACTCAGTATTTGCATTCATTCCTTTCTTCCCATTCCCCCTGCTACCGTTCTACTTCAGGCTTTTGGTACCATTCTCTGGTGATTCTCTTACAATAACTATTTGGGGTCTCTCCTCTCTGCAATTCATCTGACTCAAGGCTGCCAGATTTCTAGGACACAACTCCATGTAAAAATGTTTTCACGCAACTGTGGGACCCAGGGAAGTTTCTTTACCTCTGTGACTCAGTTTTTCATCTGTAATCTGGAGATAATAATAGTACCTGGAGAGTTGTTGAGAGAACTAAAATGAGGCAGTTCGTGTATACTGCTTAGCGCATAGGCTAAGAATCCAATAAGCACTAACTGTTAGTGTCACTATGTCTAATAAAGTTCAAGCTTTTATCTTGGCATTTAAGGCCCTCCATGAGCACGTGCCTACCATTCTGACCTCCTGTCCTCTGCTCACCCATGGGTAGCCCCAACTGTAGCAATGTTGCCACCGCTGTGCATCCAGGGACTCCTCGCTCTCTGTGCCTCTTGTGCATGCCCTACACATTTCCCCCTCCAAACCTTGCTCAAAAACATTACAGCATGTGTCAGTCCAACTTCTGAGAGTTAGGAAATTGGCAAAAGTGCCTGAAGTAAGGGGCGCCTGGGTGGCTCAGTCGCTTAAGCGCCTGACTCTTGATTTCGGCTCGGGTCATGACCTCACAGTTCGTGGGTTTGAAGCCCATGTTGGGCTCTGCACTGACAGTATGGAGTCTGCTTGGGAGTCTCTCTCTCCCTCTGTCTGCCTGTCCCCCACTCATGTTCTCTCTCTCTCTCAAATAAATAAACACTAAAAAAGTACATGAAGTCAACTATATAGGGTGCTAACTTTGTGAGAATTTCATTTATTTTCTTTGCTGCTGTGTTTCCAACACCAGCACATTTACCTGGCGATAGGTGCTCATCAAAGATTTGTTGACTGACATATGAATTCGAAAAACATAATTTAAGATTATATTTATTCTGCAACAGTACAATGATGTAAAATTTCATCACAACAGAGCACAAAAAAGAACCAGTTCATGCCCTGTGAGGTTTTGCCATGAAAGGGGAGTTAGATCTAGGCCTCACCTTGGAAGATTTCTCCTGCAGAGCCTCTGATTAATGGGAAAGGAAACCCAGACACTTTGAAGTTGAAAGCTGTCCAGTAATTGGCTAACGTCTTGAGTGGGGAGAACTATAAATGAAAACCTTCCACTGTCTCTCTATATGGTAAGATGTGTGAACTGGAGCAAATATCTCTTTCCTCTGGATCAATGGATGCCTTGTTCTTGCAAAGATGAACCAAAGACTTAATTCTTAAATGGAGCAATTAAGGAGCCCATGGCTCAGTGTCTCGGTGTTTTGCATAACAATATAAATATCTTCTCTATAATGAGATGTTATCTTTGCAGATTACTATTAATTCAAGGAAATGTTTCTTTTCAACATATGGGTCTAGGCTGCTCTGTCCCTGAAAATTCAGGCTCTTTCTTGACAGTGTGGATGTGTTCTTATTCAAATAGTTCTCCATAGAAGTGGAAAACGAAAGGAGGAGGGGCCTCTATCCCCACTTCCCACTGGTCAAAGGGTCTTGACCAGAATTGCCAAAGCCACCCTGAGCTATTTATTCTGCTGAATGCCCACTTACTCCTGTCAGATGGTTATGTAGTAGTGGATTGTCCTAGTGGGGCTCCAGGCAAGGCCTGGAAGTTCTGGAATGGACATGATGACTCACAGGCATCTTGCAAGGCAGCAAAAGGGGCTAGACTGGAGGCACTTAGAGAGCAGGTGAGAGTTGGGCTGGAGCTGGGAGACAGTCCCCCTTCCCCCAAACTAGGGAGGCTGGACTATGAGAGGAGGAAGCTAGATCCTGCTATTACACGGATGGGGCTACCAACCAGCAAATAACTGAGTCATGCAATGAAAACTAAGCTCAATGACAGGACACTTTGGCAGGTCCCTCCCGACTTGACTTGGTGTTCTGCCAGTATGCTCACCTTCCCACTTCCCTAATTGTCCATTCACACAAGTTTGTTCATATCTGGATCTGCACAGCTTTGCAATGTTGTACATATATTTCTTCCTTTTCTTCGGTTGTTCAACAATTTGGCCGGGTCATTGGTGGATTCTTTCTTTGTAAGTTCAATCATTCAATATGATGTCATATTTGTTTCTAATAATATGGTAGACTAGATGTCCAGAGACCCAGTACAGAATGCCTAAGAATCCTTTTATCATACTTTGATTTTGTATTATAAAAATTTCCAAGCATACTTAAAAGCACACAAAATAGTATGATGAACACCCATATGCCCTGTCACCCAGATTTTATAATTATTAACATTTTTCCATTTTGCTTTATCTCTTTCCTTCAGAAGTTGTTTTTTTGTTTTTGTTTTGTGGTTTGTTTTTTGTTTTTTGTTTTTTATTTATTTTATTTTATTTTTTTAAGAGATAGTGTGAGGGAGTGGAGCAGAGGGGGGAAGAGAGAGAGAATCCCAAGCAGGCTCCATGCTCAGTGTGGAGCCCGATGCAGGACTTAGTCCTACAACCCTGGGATCATAACCTGAGCTGAAATCAAGAGTCAGACGCTCAACTGACTGAGCCACCCAGACACCCTGTCCTTCTAAAGTATTTTAAAGTAAACTACAGCCATCCTAATATTTTACCTCTAAATATCTCACTATGACTCTCTATGGAGAATTCCTTTTTAAAAAAAGACTTTTTATTATGTGAAATTTCAAACATGCTTTGTAGAGAATGGTATAATGAATCTCCACATGTTTATCACTCAACTTCAATTATCAATCTTTTGCCAGTCTGAAAAACATCTGTTTGAATGATGGCAGAGCTGGCACAAAAATAAGGAAAAATCCTCAAATGCCCAGAAATTATAGAAAGCTTGAATTGAGCCAAGGAAGTGGATTCTGAAGCTGGAGTCTGTGTTGGAACAAACCCCGATTCAGTGGTGGCACAGGGCTTGGGTTTTAAAGGGCCACAAGTGAGAGGGACAGGGCACAAAGTTTGAGACAGGAAGTCAGATCAGAGACCCCTGAAAAGTGACATCTTTACTGAGGGAATGAGAAAACACTCCACCCCCACAAAGGGAGGTGGTGGACACACGTGCCTGGCTTAGCTTTGGCTCTGTGTGGAAAGGAAAAAAAAGAAAACATATTTTCTTGAGAGTTCCTAACCATAGCCTCACTTTACTTGGATTTAGGGCCAGAAATTTTAGGAGGCCCTAAAAGATTCCAAGCTGAGAATTTAGTATCCACTGGCAGAGGCAAATAAGTATATTTATCCTCCTTTTTTAGAGGAATGTACTTGAAAGCCAAACTTCAAATACTCCCCCAGACGAAGTTCCAAGGAAGATGAACTCACAATCAAAAATCACAAAATACACAGGGATATAAACTACCATGAGAATTAGAAGAAACTACAAACTGCAGAATCAGACCTGCAGAGACAGCATATATTAGGAATATCAGGCGTAGACTATGAAATACTTATGTTTAGTGTATTTTAAAACTAAAAAACAGTATTAAAAAGAAACTAAAAAGTACCTAGCATGGGTGTGGAAAATGGTACAACTTTGGAAAATTATTTGGCACTTTTAAATAAAGTTAAAATATACCCATTCAGTCATTCTACTCCTGGGTATACACCTAAGAGAAACGAGTGCGTATGTTCACACAAAGACTGTATTCATAATCACCAAACCTTGAAAGCCACCCAGGTGCCCCTAAAAAAGAATGGAATTTTGCAATATGTTACAAAATGGATGGACCTTGAGGACACTGTGCTAAACAAACCAATCCCCAAAAGACAAATGCTGTATGATTCCACTTATATGATGTCCTTAGAATAGTCAAAATCCTAAATACAGAAAACAGAATGGTGGTTGCCAGGGGCTGTGGGGAAGGAGGGAATGGGGACTTACTGGTTAGTGGATATAGAATTTTAGCTTTGCAAAAAGAAAAGAATTCTAGAGACGGATGGATAATGGTGATGGTTGCTTGACAATACAAATGTACTTAAGCCCACTGAAATGTACATTTAAAACCCATTAAAAGGCATCTGGGTGGCTCAGTCAGTTAAGCCTCTAACTCTTGATTTTGGCTTTGGGTCATGATTTCACAGTTGGTGAGATCAAGCCCAGTGACTGGCTCTGCACTGATAGTGCATGGCCTGCTTGGGATTCTCTTTCTCCCTCTGTCTCTCTCTCTGTCCCTCCAACCCACTCCATCTTTCTCTCTCTCAGAAAAAAGTAAAGGGGCACCTGGGTGGCTCAGTTGGTTAAGCATCCGACTTGGGCTCAGGTCATGATCTCATGGCTTGTGGATTCGAGCCCTGCATTGGGCTCTGAGCTGACAGCTCAGAGCCTGGAGGCTGCTTCAGATTCTGTGTCTCCCTCTCTCTCTGCCCCTCCCCGCCCATGCTCTCTAGCGCGCCCGTGCGCACACGCTCGCTTTCTCTCTCTCTCTCTCTCTCTCAAAAATAAATAAACATTAAAAGGAGCTTATATTAAAACCTAAAAAAAAAAAAGTACATAAATACTTAAAAAATCATTAAGATGGTAAATTTCTGTTACGTGTATTTTACCACAATAAAAAATAAGTTGAAAAGCAAAGACATATATACATAAATAAGTAAACAAAACACTGACGAAAGCAAGTAGTGTGTGTCTCTTAACATCTATTTGGCAAAATAAAAACAGCAACACCTCCTCTCCCAAATATAAATGTTGACTGTTTATAAAAACACTAAATAAAACACCAAATAAAACACTAAGCTTCCTGTATAATTTGTAGGTCTAAATATTGAACAATAGTAGCACATAGATAGGCAGACTGGTGACCAAGTTAAAGCACATTCGGATTACATAATTTTCTGAAGGAAGGCAAAGACAGTCATTCACTTTAGAGTTTGGAAATTAAGTAGGCCTGATAAGATGTCTAGGGTCACCACTAAAGGAATAGAAACAGAGCATCACTTCAGAATTAGTAAAAAAGGAAAAAATAGAATTTTTAAAAATCTATGAATGAAAAATCTATGGATGAAAGGTGATTGAGTAACAATAAAACAGTTTCTTAATAAAGACTGTGGTCAGCGGACAGGTCTTCAACCCGTGGTATGTAGGCTCTAACGGCAGTGCATCACTAGGCAGAAAGAGCCCTGCTTTGGGACATTAATCTGGTTAGAAAGTAGCTGAGAAAACATGGAAAGTGTCATAACAAGAAGTGTTAGAGAATCTGTCATTGGCATTCTCCTCCTGGAGATGGAACACAATCACTGAGCAATTCTAAATAAATACTTAAGCCACAGGAATTTAAAAACGGATGTCAAAACAAAAGTTTGAGTTTCTGTTTTTCACAAAAATTTCTGAGAGTGTCCATCAATTATGATGCCAATAGTATTGTGAGGAGTAATCAAGTATTTTCACCATCAAGAGTTAATCAGGGTTGATGGGTTGATACAGAGAGTAACACGTTTCAAAGCCGAGATTCGGTACATGGTTTGAAATTTATGAAGGAAAGCAATAGGCCTTGTGGATCCAAAACTATCCTCAAAGTACAAAAACTTCAAGGGAATTAAAATATTCTTTTAAAAGCTTTACAATCGGATTGTTGATGGATGGAACAGAGCATGATAAAAGATATTCTGTTGCCCATTCCGCTTGTTCCACTAACAAAAAATTCAGGAATGAAAGATCAATTAAAATGTGAAAAAAAAAATTACTGGAAAATTTCAGAAAACCAGAAAAAGTGGGAAGTGCATGTGTATTGGTGTAGTTTTGTCATAAATATCTACTTTTCAGTGTCATTGTCTTTTGTAAACTATTGCCTGATTACCTGAATCCTGATGAGGAAAGCAGAATTATCCAAAGTTGAAAACGTTTTATTTCTGGAAAAACTGTGTCTACCAAGGGTATAGGGAATCTCATTTGTGAGTGAGGGTAAATATTTTGAGTTGGAAATCAAAGAGAAATATAAAGAGAACTTACAACTAACTTAAATTGGTTTCTACAAATAATGCAAACTTTCTGTGAACGTTGGCCAAGTTCCTCAACTTTCAGTGCCAGTTTCCTTTTCTGAAAAATGGGAATAAATCATAGAACCTGCCGTCTAGTCAGTTGAGAGGACTCAATGAGTATATGAACGTAAAGCGCTTTGAAGTGTGCCTGGAACATAGTAATCATTTAGAATTATTAATAAAATAATAAAGATGGACATTGTTCTCATAAACTACTCATGAGATACAAGAAGGCAACTTACGGTGTGAGGATGCCAACTTCTTAGTCTATACGAGGTTCCTGCAGAAAATGTCCCAAACCGTCTTCATTAAGCAGACATTCATGGGCACCATGGGTATGGTTAAGATCACTGGGAGGCTCCTACACTGAATTATTATGAAAGCTGTTTTGAATAAAATTGCATTGCTATGTCTACACAGGAGCTTGACATAAGTGAAAGATGTAATGTTGTTGCTACAACGTTTATAGAGGATGAGCCAAGAGCTTTATACACACATTGTCATGCACGTCTTGGGGATTTAATGGTGTTGGGATTGTCGGGATATGAAAGAGTTCTGCAGTGATCTCAGTCTGTCAATTCTTTGTATGACACTATTCATGCATCTCTGGAAAGCTGGCAAATTTTCAAAACATTTGTAAACGGAGTGAAGTCATAACCTACAGGAAGCTCCAAGGTTGTTGGAAACAAGTTGGCTTGTTTGTTGTGATCGAGAGACTTCTGCAGGTTGTTCAAACGTGAGGAGTTGTTTCAAGCTATTCTTGAAATGTGCTGGTGGCTGGTCCAGTGAGGTCTTGGCTGACTTTGGTTTCCAAATTTGAATTCACCTTTTGTTTACAGATTTTAATAAATTTTAATTTTTTTAGTGTTTATTTTTGAGAGAGAGAGAGAGACAGAGAGACAGAGTGTGGCAGGGTGGGGGAGGGGGACAGAGAGAGAGGGAGACGCAGAATCTGGAGCAGGCTCAGGCTCTGAGCCGTCAGCACAGAGCCCGACACAGGGCTCGAACTCAAACCTGCGATATTGTGACCTGAGCTGAAGTCAGACGCTTAACCTACTAAGCCACCCAGTCGCCCCAAGTTTACAAATTTTGGCTAATTTTAAACAATGGGCCAAGCATTTTTTTTTCCCCTAAAGAGCTTCTAATTGAAGCTACAGATGTTTTTCTCTTTGCCATCAAAGTTAGAAGCAAAATTTCATGGCTTATCATCTGAGAGAAGCGATAAATATTTCAAAGCCATTTGGGACAGAACAGAGAAATGATGCCAAAAAGTAAACCCCAAAGGTTTCAAAGTAGAAAAAAAATTGTTTGGAGGGGGAACAAAAGTTCACGGTAACTCAGGTAGTATATTTCCCCTACTTCGTCAGATAAACAATTTATAATAAATGTTTATCTCCAATAAATTGCAGCCATATTACTAAATTTGTGTTTTCAAAGGCCAATAATAGCAGAATGAAACAAGTTTCAGAAACACTGTTTTGCGGAACAGTACATTCAATGAAGAAACAGCTAAACGTGTACAGGAACTTTTGGTGCACTTGCCTGCTGGGCCTGCGTGGCCATCCTACTGACCATAGCTGATAGGACTGAGGTGGTCACCATGAGTTTGCTGATGACCTTGATTTGGGCTGGGCTCAAACAATGAGATTCTCTCTCAGGCATTTGAACTAAGTGACCCAGAGAGAAATGACACTTGGCAGTGGACAGAGGGGCAGAGAGCATAGCAAAGCAGGAAGGTGGCAACAATGCCTGGAACCCCGAGCCATCCTGGCGTCTACCCAAAGGCCTATCGTACTTAGGGTGAGGAGCACAGCCTGTATCATGTCTGTCTCCCCCTGAGCAGCTCTTAAGTCCTTGAGAGCAGTCATTATGTTCCTCGTTTCACATTTCCCAACAGGGCATGGTCACCGAGTTCCTTGTGAAATGGGTTAATTAGGATAAAAGGACAGTTAGGAAATCCGGCCAGATGAAGGATGTAATGAGTGTGGAAGGTAGTACAAGAGAAGACCGTCAGCCTCTTACCGGACCCTCAGAAGGTGGCCAGAGTGTAGGTGGTATCAGCTGCTGGGGAGAGGCCTAGAGGAAGACCATGAGAAAGCCCTGAGAAGTCTCGGGAGCTTGATGTTGAGGACAGGGCCTGATAATGTAGACACTCATCCCCAGGAGGGCAGCTCATGTGAGCCCCAAATCCTCAGCCAGAGTGCCTCAAAGACATCTGTCATCTGGCCTCATTCAGTCCTCTCTAATATACCCAGTTAGTTTGTGTCCCCGTCCCACACACCGTGCCCATTCTCCCCCTGGTGTTCTTGCTCACGAGACTTCTGCCACCTAGCATGACTTCTTCCTCCCCACCAATGCCAACCCTGAACAACCTTCAAGGCTTGTTCTGGTCTCACTTCTTCCAGGCAGTCCTCCCCATCTTCCTTCCCCTAAAGATGGCCCTTTGGAGTCTTTGGACTTGCATTCATGCATTGCATTCTCGCATTCATGCACCACTTGCAGAACCCTTGCATTCATGTAACTTGGGAAAGGCATGGAGCAGGAGCCTAGGAATCTCTGAGACTACGGCACGAAAAGAACAAGGCAGCCGCTGCCCTGGGTTCCTGCACCAGAAATTCAGGCCCCCCTCACTTCCTTTTTGCCTCATTCCATGGCCCCAAAGAGAAAGGAGAGTCAGAAGGGGTTCCCTTCACCCACTCCTTGTCTGGTTTCCCAGTACTCCTCTGACGCTCAGGGAGCCTCTGGTTTCAGCTGTCCTCTCTCCCACCTCCGCAAAGGCACAGAGACGCTTCTCCCACACAGCAGCGCACCCACTCACCCCCACCTCGTCGGGGGAGACCCCTGTCTCTGCCCCACGCTGCAGCAGCATCCTGGCCCACCAGCCCAGCACCTGGGAGCCAACTCTCCTTTAATGAGCACATTAGTGCTCAGGTGCAGTGAGCCCAGGATTCTCCGTAAGCTGGGGCAAGCCCCTCGTTATCCTAACGAGCCGCCTAGCAGCGCTTCTGGAGATCCTCTTCTTTCTCCAGAGATCAGACTTTGTCCCCCCATCGCACCAGTGGATTTGCTTTGCCCTTCCCACCCTGATGTCATCTGCAGCTCAGGCCTCAGTCTTGCTGCTCCCATTCCCTGTTTCCTGGGAGCCTGGCTCCAGGCCCTGACCTGATGTCCTCAGTGCCAACACTGCGACTGGCAGTTCAGACGTGAATAACAAAAAAGGCCGGAGCCTCATGCTAAGCCAGGCTTTCTCTTGCTGCGCTGGAAGCCCCATCTCACTTCCTTCAGTGCAATTTGTTTTACTTCCAGAAGGCTTCCCTGACTACTCTAAATCTAAATCACCTGGCTCTGCCAATTCTCTCCAGAGAAGTCTGAAGCTCACAAATGATTCTATAACATGTGTTCACCTTTTGAATCTCTAGAAGACCTTTATAAATATACAGAATGGCGTGCTTATACGGCATACTTTTCCAATATTCAACAGATATTTACCGAGCACTTACTAGGCGTCAAGCATCGTACTTGGTGCTGAGGACAAAGCAGTGAGCGAGACAAACATGGTTGCCCCTGTCATGGAGCTTAGCATGGGGCATGTTGGGTGGAGCAGGACAAGAAAGCAGACATCGATGGTATAGTGTGAACGGTGTTGTGTGGGTGGCAGGAGGTGTTTTGGGAGCCCATGGCAGGAGCACAGTATCAAAGATGCCAACCTTCTCTTGTTCTACGCAAACCCCCATCTTAGGAAACTCTGGCCCAAACAGACATATTTTGTACTGTGTGAACCTTCTGCCCAGTGCCCCACCACTCTACGGTTTATCAGATCAAGGATGGAAATGCAATGCACGGGGGCCAGTCCATGTCCTGGCCGGTGACCTAGAAAGGGGCTCACCCTCAGAAATGTAAATAAGAGAGGCAGAGGGAAGTTGCAATTAAACGTGGGCCTAGGCCCTGGGCACAGGGTGCGTGCACGCTGAAGTCACAAGGGTGCAAAGAAGAAGTGTGCTGGGAGACGGAGAGAGGAAGGGAGCTGACCAGCAGAGACATGTGGTGGGCCCTTGAGGGGAAGGCTGGGGGCTCCCTTTCCCACTCACCAGGTAACTCGACAGTGACCCACACAACCCCCAAACAAAGGAGACCCAATGAGGCCCTGGAGCCAGGCTTGAGCAAGGAATGGGACAGGCCGAGAGAGGCTGCCAGGGATGTGAGGATAAGGAAGATTTAGCTACCCAGGAAAAGAGAAGGAGGGTGTTTCCTGCAGGTAAGGACATTTGTCATGGTGTGAGATCTCCAGAGGACATAGGCCATATAACTGCACTCACTACAGCATGAGTAAGACAGTAGAAATTTAATAGGAATTTTAAATTTAATTTTATTTTTAACTTTTTTCATTTTATTTATTTTAGAGAGAGAGAGAAAGTGCACAAGCAGGGGAGAGGGGCAGAGGGAGAGACAATCCCAAGCAGGCTCAGCTCTCAGCGAGGAGCCCCATGCAGAGCTTGATTCCATGACTCTGGGATCATGACCTGAGCGGAACGAAATCAAGAGTGGGATGCTCAACCGACTGACTACCCAGGTACCCCAAATTTAATAGAAATTTAAAAGAGTAGAACTACATTTGCTTGGAGCAGACTAAATACATCTATCCTTCCTTCCTTGCTTCCTTCCTTCCTTCCATCCTTCCTTCCTCCTCTTATTACTTTCTTATTACCAAGGTAATGTGCATTCACTATGGAACAATTTCAAAATACAGAAAAGGAAAAAGAGCAAAAAAAAAAAAACCCTTCTCAAAATCATACTACTCAGATATCATTGTTTAAAAATCATACTGTTATTGGGGCGCCTGGGTGGCGCAGTCGGTTGAGCGTCCGACTTCAGCCAGGTCACGATCTCGCGGTCCGTGAGTTCGAGCCCCGCGTCAGGCTCTGGGCTGATGGCTCAGAGCCTGGAGCCTGTTTCCGATTCTGTGTCTCCCTCTCTCTCTGCCCCTCGCCCGTTCATGCTCTGTCTCTCTCTGTCCCAAAAATAAATAAACGTTGAAAAAAAAATTAAAAATCATACTGTTATTAATAATAGCTAATATTTGTTGAGCTCTTTCTAGTCACAACACACTGTTCTAAGACTTTCCGTGCATTATTTTATTTAATCCTCTCGACGCTGTGAGATGGGTACTCTTTTTTACTTGACCTAGCAGATGAGGAAACTGAGACACAGTTTAAGCAGGTGGCAGAATTGCAACTTGAATCCAGGCAGGTGATAACTCAAGCAATAATCAGTGTCAAAATTTATGTGTATAATATTTATGATCTTTTTAAGAAGATCATAAAGTAACATGGACTCCTTTTTTCTTCTTTCTACAAATAGATTTTGGGAAAATTTCAAGTAACACATAGTCATAGTTTATACACTTAAAATTGTTCAAGTAATACATTTGTGCTAGAGAAAATAAAAAGTACAAATGATTTTAAAGAGAAACACAAAAATCATTTGTAATCCTACCACCCAAAAGACCAGTGTTTACATTTAGGAGTCTATCCTCCATTCCTGGAGTGAATTTAGGATTAGGAACATAGCTACAGCTCTTAAATCGGGCAACATCATCCAGGGAGTGTTTTAATGAGCTGGGAAACCATACGAGCATTCGGCAGTTGGGTGCACACTGGAGGATGTGAGTTACGTTTGAAACCTTGAAGAACGCTTCTGTCTGATGCGAGCAAGTATGTTCCAGATGGGTGCGTTTAACGTTGCACAGTCTTTATAAACACCCTGGTTGCAGCGGAATGAGAATGGGGCCAGGGGTCAACAGAGCTGGCCTGTCCTCCTGAGTTGCATGGGTTGGGGGTCATTTCCTGTCTAGCCTCAGTTTCCTCATCTGTACAATGAGCTGCTACAATTCTAGGAAAGAGTGATTGCCAGCCGAGCCTCTCTTCTGGGTCATGTGCTGCATTTTAGATGATTCCTGACATAGTTCCCACCCAGCTCTGGCACGAAAGACGGGAGGGCTGGTATTATGAAAGGGGCTGGGGTCAGGGAACACCAAAGGCTTAGGGACGCCCCGACAAGGGTGTGAGCTCTATTTTCCTGGAGGGCTGGGCCAGCCAAGCCGATTAGGGGCCCGGAGCAGCTGTGGGCCGAGGGAGGCCAGGAGGCCGCTGGGAGTGAGGGGATTCAAACAGCTCTTTCCCACCCTCTCCCCCAGCAGCCTGCTCTGTGTAAAACTCCCAGACTCCAATCAAACCCCTTCTCTTTTCTCCTTTCATTCACCTGCCCATCTTCTCTCCTCTTCTCTCCTTTTCTATCCAAACTCATAATTAATCGCTCAAGGCAAAAGTAATGAATGTTAATTGGCCATCTGTAGGAAGACTAATTAAAATCTACCACGCTGGGGTTTCAAACATACCTATAGCAACGGAGTGAATCGGGAATGAGGCGAGGAGGGACTGAGGTAACAGCTGAAAGACTGCAAAACACCACTGGGCTTAGGTGTGAGGGAGCGAAGCCAGCGCAGGGGAGGGGCGCGAAGCCAGCGAGGGAGGGAGAGGGAGAGAGACTTGCAGATTCACCCCTACCACTTGGGGACCTGGCCTCTTGTGGCTCTTCTGTTTTGTATTTAACAAGCACATTTACACATTTTCTTCTCACTGGACGTGGCTTAAGGGGTGGCTGGAGTTTGTCAACACACAATTGTTGTCTCTCAGCCACAGGCCCGAACACACCCTTTTATCCAGGACCACCTGCACCATGTCAGAATCACCCCCGAGATACGCGCACACATCCCCGTGCCAGTGAAATCTCGCTCTCGAGAGGTAAGGTAACGCCCTGTCGCGTGTGTACCCGTGCGCACCCACGGATAAACTGAGAGCAACCCAGGGACACAACGTGTGGTTACCCACAACCACACATAATCACATGTATGCGCGCCATTGTGTGCATACATGCTTTCGACATACAAACCCACCGTTTATTCAGCTATAAATGGGGACGTGCGCTCATGGTAGTTTACAGGTACACTCACATTCATCCCATTCATCCCATTCGTCATAGGTATGTGCATTCAGTCACACACACAAACCCACGTTGGCGTGTACACACTGTTATCTGGCAATTTTTACATCAAAACACTTACATTAAAGGTACACACACAATTATGCAAACCCCCCTCCATGCATAAGCAAAGCCAAATGCTCCAGCACCTGTATGACTAATATTAACACCAAGGTGGCAAACAGTCACACACACACGTGGCTGGGGCCCAGAGCAGGCCCATGTGTGGTTCATATACATCCATATATGTGCACACAGACTCTGGCCCCAGGAGAGAACACACTCCCCATAATGGTCTCTTGCCTTCCTGAAAAAACAGGGTTGTAGCCACACATACAAGGGTTTAGGCCTCATCTCTTCTCTCAGAACCCCCTGCTTGAGCGACATGAACACCCACAGCCTACCTAGAACTTCTGTCCAAACTTTGGGTAGAAAGGATGGTGGATCTGAGGAAAGAGGGGAATATGGGCCTGGGGGGTCAGGGTGGGCTTAGATGGGGCAGGTCAACCGTACGTCTGCTAGTCTGTGGGATGAGTGGCAGGGCTGTGTACTCTCTATATATTCAAAGTGTCAGTTCTGTGTGGCTGAGAAGGCCCCCCTGACTGGGCATGGCACTGTGGTAGGCCCAGGGGCTACGCCCTCCGGCCATGGGCCCTGTTTTCTCAGACTCAGAGTAAAAAGGCTGCCCTCCCTTCTGGATCGTTTCTGGGGCCTCTTCCTCAGTGCTGTAAAATGCCTTTGTGATACGCTTGGATTAAAGCAGGGCAGAGTGCAAATACAAAAAAGAACTTCCTGGCTCATAAGGAGTGGGGGACAAAAACCTGGAAAGTGTCCCCAGAGAGAAAGAGCACACGGTTCTACCCAAGGATCGTCACAAGAAACGGTTAAGTATCCCTGCGTCCCTGGGCTTTGTGCCAACACTCTCTGCTCCTGGAGGCTCTGGGTCAGAGGTTCTCAGGCCGGAGTCAGTGCTCAAGGCGCATCCTTGGGTCTGGCATGGAAAGCAGCTGGGAAAAGAGCAGGCCAGAGGAGGGCAATGTCCTCGGTGTCCCCAGAGGAACCTGTGTGCTGGGTATATCCCTGGAAGTCAGGAATCAGCCAACAGAAGGAATTCCTGGTTCAAACAAGCAGGCTGAAAAGAATCCCTGAGGTCCCAGGAGTGACTGGTGCACGTGAAGCCAGGCACTCATCTCTGCCCCCCTAGGTCAAGAGGGCTCAGCTACTTGACATGCCCACTTGACAAATGAGGAGACCCAGCTTCTTCAATGGCCCGGGACCTCATGGCTGGGAGTGGCCAAGGCCGGCCACAGAAGCCAAGTCCAGTGGGCTAGCTCCTAAAGCTGGGCATCCCTGGGCCTCTGCCTGTGCAGGATGGGAAGGAAGCACAGCCTGCTTCCTAGGGTATGGACCTTCTGGAGAGCCTCTTGGGGATCTCCCTCTGCCAGGCTAAGGGCTTAGAATTCTGTGGGAGAAACAGGCACTCACATGCTCTCTCTCTCTCTCTCTCTCTCTCTCTCTCTCTCACACACACACACACACACACACACACACACACACACACACACGCACCCCTGTGACAGCTTCTACATTTGGAGCTGACAGATGTGCAAGGTAACAGCTCGGCACTGCCTGTGCAGCTGAGGCCCCAGCGTTGAATGTGGGATTATTTCCAGTAAGGCTCAGGGTGGCTTCGTGAGCACACGCCCGAGCGTGTGTGAGTGCGTGTATGCGTGTGTGTGAGTGTGTGACTTCTCTCAAACTCTCTCCCTCCATCTGAATCTGCCTTTACTATATTTTCAAATCTTTCTGTCTGTGTTCCTCCCTGTGTTGTTCCCTCTTGCTCTCGCTGTCCTGCTCACCCTACCTCAGTCTCGCTGTGCCTTGTGTCTGTTTTTGTGTCTTGGCCTGGATGCTCCAGTGAGGAGAGGAGACTTCCCTCCTCTCAACGTCTTCACTTTGCTTCCTGTCCTACCCAGGCTGGCCACAAGGATGGACTCTTAAAGCCCATTTTGTCCCAGATGATGTCCCTGCATTGTGCACAGGGCTCCTGCCCAGGGGAACGGGGTGGGCAGATCTGGGGCTATCCTGGGCCCAAGAAAACGGCCTCTCAACCTTGGTCTTCAGGCATGGCCTTCTTTTCCTCATGAGCCAGCTCATCCTGACACTCATCATTTATATGCAAATTAATATTTTAACCACTAATAGTGCAGACCCCTTTTGCCTCCCAAAATACTGCAAAATTTTCTCCCTTTCTCTATTCCCACCCCCCATCACAGACTGAACCTAGCCATGGCTCTGTGCTAACCCTAAATCTGGACTCACAGTGACCCTGACCCTGGCCATATCCTTAATTCTGACTTCAGACTAGCCCCCACCCTAACCCTGACTCTGTCCCCTAAACTTCCCTTTTCTGAGCAGCTGCCTTCTTTGATCTCTGCCAAATACCACCTGGGTTTGCAAGGTTTACAGCTCGCTTTTTAAATTAATGAATCAATTATTTTTCACAGCTCACTCTTCAATGTTTTAGTGCATGTGGGGACGCACCTAGATCCAGTGAATTGGAATCTGGGGTGAAGGAAGAGTAATGGGAAAGTGATTTTTTAAATATATTTTTTTAAGTTTATTTATCTTGAGAGAGAGCGTGCACATGCCAACGGGAGGGGGCAGAAAGACAGGGAGAGAGAGAATCCCAAGCAGGGTCTGTGCTGTCAGACTCAAACTCATGAACTGTGAGATCATGACCTGAGAGCCAAAATCAAGAGTCAGATGCTTAACTGACTGAGCCACCCAGGCACCCAGAAAGTGATTTTTTTTTTTTTTAACTGCCCAGGTGATTCTGACACAGGCCAGTCCCACCCACTTCCATAATACACACTTTGGGCTTTCCTTTAGGGGTTCCAGGGAGGAATTCAAGGTGGGTTTGAACCCCCATGTAGGGATACCTGGGCTGACGGGAGTTTGTCGGCAGAGACCTAACTCCCAGGCACCATCATCACACCTGAGCTACTTCAAATGCTTCACTATACACCTGGCAGTGAGCCACTCCAGCATTCACTGGCTCCCTTGCTCGCTCTCTTTACTCATTCGTTCATTCATTCATTCCTCTCTCAACAGGGCTTCAGTGGGTTAGGTCTGAGTAAGGTCTGTGGAATACATACAGCCTTTTGAGCCTTGGGCCTTGGATCCCTGGGGTCAAGCTGGGGTTTAGAAGGGCAGGGTGGGGACAGGAAAAGCCTCTGAAGAAATGGGACCAAGACCTGAACCAGAGTATGGGCCAGATAGACTCCTGCAGCTCCAAGAGGAGGCACCAGGTCTGGGAATGGGAGCCAGGGTCCTCTCTTCCCTTGCCCCTGGGTGGGGGATGGGGGACATGGGCCAGTGGGCTAAGAGACCACTAGGCAGCTTCCAGGTTAATTAGCTGAGGAATCGCGCTGAGCCTCTGGGGTCACCTGGGGGGTGGGCCTGAGAAGTGGATCCCCTCAAAGAAAAAAAGGAACTTCTTTCTCCCTCCCTTTCTCCCCCCTCCTTTCCCCCAACCTCTGCCTGAAAATAAAAGTCCAGGACTCTCCCAGTTCACAGTAAGGGCCATTAGGGCTGAGGGAGAGTACATGATGGATGAAATGGGAGACGAAAGGCAAGGCAAGGGAGTCTTGCTGGGAAGTAACAATAATTCCAGGGTGAGAGTGAGGAGGTGGGCTATACGTTAGAAGTCTGAGGGAACATCCAGCCCTCAACCCTGCCTGTCAGCCTGTAGGCAGAAAAGCTCAGGGCTAGGGTAGAGGAGCAAGGATGGCTCCTCGGCCACCCTTGAACCCTCCCCCAGGTGGCCCCAGAGGCTCAGAGTGCACCCTCAGCTACCTTCCTTGCACACTGCCTAGTGGCCGCTCCTTTAAACACCAGAGGAGAGACGCTGTGGGAGCTGGAGAGGTGTCACCCCATGACGTGTCCACTCCAGGGGCTGGAAGTGCTCTTCACCCACCTCTCTGTCACCACACAGGACCTCGATGGTGACGGAGCAAGCTGGGCACCCCGGGACACAGGGCTGTGTACATGAGTGAGAATTACTGCAAACACATGTTGGCATAGGAGGCCACCGTTCGTGGGGAGATACTGTGGGTGAAGGAGGCCATACGCAGTATCCCAGGGCCATCTCCCTGAAGTGAGACGTGGGCAGATGTTAGGATGGAGCATGTCCCCAGGGAGTGGTTCTGAGTGGGGAGGGAGGGAGCAGCCAGGTCCTTCCAGGCTTGGCTGACAATGGACTCGGGCACCAGTTTGCACTGTATTCAGGGGATGAAGAACATGAATTGGGGGCTGGGGAGGATGCTCCTGAACAGCCTAGTCCCGGCTGGTCACATTCATGGACAGAGGTGCTGGATGTCCTTGGGGTGGGCCTGGAATATTCCCCTCCCCTGCCCCTCACAGGCCAGCTGCTGGCCTCCAGCTCAGGGTATTAAACACAAAACCAAAATCTGCCCAGCTCGTTCACACCAGAGACAAAGAGAAATCTTGTTTGGTTTTTGGCTAATCTGAGGCCCTGCTCAACCCTGCAGCTGGACTCTGGGCATGTGCAGACATGTATTGTGTGTGTGCTTGCATGTGCTCGTACGTGTGGTGGCCCACGCCAGGCCATGCACTCTGGGAACACAGATGGCTGCCCCCCCGCCCCCCCCTTCCCCGCTCTGAGGCTGGCAAGACAGTCTCCCTCCCCCAGTGGTGGGAGAACTGGGGAGGCTGAGTCCGGGTCAAGGAGCAAGGTCTGGGAAATCCCTGTAGTCGGAGCCCGTGAGGACTCAAGGAGGACTTAGGCCTGCCAGGGAGAGTGACCCCAGCTCCCTGGGGAGCCCTGAGAGTTCTCAATCCTAGAGTGCAGGGAGAAAGAGAGATGGGGGTTGTTTCCAAGGCTCTTAAATCCCTGGGCTCAAAGAGGACAAGTATCAGGCATGGGAGAGCCTCGCCACCTCGTGGGGACATGTGGTACTCCTCACTAAGTCCTGGCCAACCAGCCTGGTGGAAAGAGAGGGAAACAATCCCGAAGGGGCAACTACACTAGGGTTGTGCTGGCGCTGACGGGTCTCACAGCCCCACAGGGGCAAGGGGCCAGGTGAGATCACCCAACCCTCACCAGACAGAAGGGGCAGCCCAGGCTGGCCTGGCCCCACCTGCAGGAAGGAATCTTAGAGCTCATCTGTTCTAAGGAAAGAGAAACTCAGAGGGAGGAGGGCCCTGTGCAGGACCCCACATCTCTGTTACAGTGGGAAGTGAGACCAAGGGTTCCTGACTTCAAGTGTCATGCATTTTCCCATAGGTCTGGTGAGTCCAGAACAAGTGGTCCAGACTGAAGTCCAGCCCCACTGAGGTCCAAAACAGTGAGTTCTTGCTGTAGGTCAGCAAGGGGGACGGCATGTGGGCTCCAAGTGGGGCTCCAGATTGATCCGGACCTTGAGATTAAAAGGCAATACATACTATCCAAATCTATGGGTACCTACTGCGATGCTAGCACTGTGATGACCATTTACAAACATTAGGTCATTCAGTGCTCACAATGACCCTTTGAGGGAGGTACCATTTTTCAGATTAGGAAACCAAAACACAAGAGAAACAATTTGTCCTCGATTACCAGCTGGTAAATGGCAAAACAGGGGTATGAATGCAGTGCTTTTGACTCCAGTGAAGGCAAATGTTCTGCTGGGCAGAGAAAGAGCATGAGTCACTAGATCCCTCCTAGGGAAACTAGCAGGGCATTGCCAGCTCCAGCCCAGAGCCTGGGCTCCAGAGATGAGCTACTCAGGGTTCTCCTGGAGGAACTGCCTCAGTGCGCCCTCTGCTGTGCATGAAAAGGAACAAAGAGAGCTCCCTCCTACACCATCAAGTCGCAGGGCTGAGTCCTGGAGTTGGCTGGCAGGGACCATGGGCTCTCCTCCTAAATATGGGCCAGGGGCGAGGGGCTGGTTGGCTGGCTGTAGACTGCCACCACCGTGGAGCTCCCAGCTGCACATCCTATATCCACCGACTGGCAGAAGGATGGGTTTGGTCACACACCTAATTTCTTAGGGCTTCCCTCTCTTCAAATATTGCCCATCTCCTCCAAAGGCATGTTGGTCCCAAGCCCACCCCACTGAAGATTGGAACCATGGGCCAGATGGACTCTACCAGGAGGAGCCATGACAACACCCTGAGATGGGATCCATTCAGAAAACCATCATGTAGGCAAAGGGTAGAATTGGGAATCTAAGAGGGCCAGGGAAGCTGGGAGTCAGGCCCTGAACCCTAAATACTCTTTGAATAGGTCCAAGATGAGGAAAGGGTAGTAAAGACTGGGTCGATATAGGTAAAAGCATGATGGAGGAACAGGCATCTGGGCATGCCCATCTCTGAACCGAGCTTGCCACTGGGTAGTGCTCAGTGACAAGAGGTAGATACTCCCAAGACAATGCCCCTGGATATAAGGACAACTCCCCAAGTTTGGGTTAATTGCTTCAGGGAACACCCCTAAGCCCAGCAAACCAGGAGTCAGTCATAGGCCCTGTGTCAGAGAAGGCAGGCATTAATAAAGGACAATCCACATTTTATCTGTATCTGCTTCTTACACGTACATAAACTCTCAGAAGCCTCTTCCCTCCATCTGGGGGACAGATGGCAGGTTCTGGAGGGAGGAGGCATGAGAATGAAGACATGAAGTTCAACACAAGGTCCTGCTACCATGAGCACAGAGCATCCTTGTGTGCCAAACTTGCACGGTCCTCCCTCCCCTGCAGGCTGGGAATCTAACACGGACCCTCCTATTTGACATTGGCTCAGCCATGGACTGGCCATGAGACCCAACTCTTTCTCTTCAAGGCTTCGGCTTCTTGTGCTGCTTTTCCCACCCCTAAAATTCCATTCCTGGGGAGAGAGAACACCAGTAACCCTAACTTCTCTCCCCCAAGCTTCCCCTAACTCAGGGCAGTCAACACACTCCTGAGAACTAGGACTCTGGCCACCCAAGGCCCTCATGCTGGCTGGCTCTGGGGGCAGGACAGTAGACATGAGTGCTTATCTGAGTAAGGCAGGATTGGCAGTACCACTGTAGCAGGATGTGGGGGAGGCATAGGGCTCCTGGGTGTGCCTGAAAGAGGGGGAAGAGAGCCCCAGGGAGCCAAGGGCATTGGCTTATTTATCGTAGAAGTCAATGTGGGCTCCAGACTTGAATGTGTCCTTTTGCAGCAAGTTTAGCAGTTTCTCGGCTGACACCGTACAATCCACAAGCTCCCCTTTTGTCTTCAGCTCCTGCAGCCTTTTTCGCAAGTCTGGGTCCATCGAGGTCTCCCGGGCCGACTGCTGCATGTCTGTGTCCAGCGGACCTAGGGCATGAAGTGCAGGAGCTGAGGTGACATGGCTGAGGCAGGGGCCCCTGCTGTGTGTATGGAGAGTGATGGAGTCGGGTCTGGCCACAGGCAATACCTCATCCTGGCTGACAAGGGTGGTTAGTGTCACCAAAGGGGGTCACCAAAAGGGTCAGGGTCATTCTGTCACTATTGAGTTCCAGACTCACAAATTCCAATGCCCAGCGAACATGGTATCTCCAGACCACTATGTCTACCAGCAAGCTTATCACCTCCTGTCCAACCAGCACCTCCTCCTGCCTTTTTCATTTCTATTAATGAAGTACTCTTCTCTCAGGCTCAAAACCTCCATCCCTGTCTCCTCCCTCCCCACTCTGTTCCCACAGCCAAAAAGTCAGCAAACGGACTGTTCTGCCCCTATATACGCTGATAATCAGGCCCTTTATACTCTCCTGGTTCTCTCCCTGTTCCAACTCCTCTGTGGCCCTCTGCTAAATGCCCTGTGAGACAGGTAGCATCTTCCCTGTTTCACATAAGGAAATGTGGTACAGGCCTGAAATTCAAACCCTAATTGTTCTCAAACTCTAGTCTCTCAGACTTTCTGCCCGCCCCCCGCCCCACTGCCCAGTCCAGGCAACTCCCAACTCCCAACTCTACTCCCTCTTCTGGCTAGCTCTCACCTCTCACTTGCTGGGAGTCTGTATTTCCCTTAATGAGTGATGGTTAATGATTCAGGGACAATATACTCTGTGGATTCTTTCTTGGAGGGGATGGACTAGGCCCTTTGCCCACCCCTGAGGGGAACCACCCAGCCAGTTCTGGGTGACAGGGATGGTGGTAATGCCCCACCTACCTGGGGCATAGCTCAGCACCCTCACACTAGGCTCCTCTGTGGCTAGGACCCGGAACATCATGTCTCGGGCTGCCTTCCCGGCACAGTATAGTCCCCAGCCCTTGAAGGGCTGCAGAGCACAGATGGACGAGATGTTAACCACAGTCCTGATGAGGCCAGGACTGTCTGGAAAGGCCTTCAAGATGCTGGAAGTCAGGCAGAGCATGGAGGTCAAGTTCAGAGCCCAGTAGTTGTTCACTTCAGCTGGGTCAGCCAGGTCCACAAGGCCTTTGGATACGTCCCCGAGAGTGCCTGAAAACCAGACCATAGGAATCACTCTGTGCAGATGGGTCTTTCTCTTCCCCCAGCCTTCTCCAAGTTCCTCCAGACACCCCCCTCCCATCCAAACCTAGAGGAATCTCCCTAGTGCTTCTGAAGACTTCTCCCTCTTTCCGGCTCTGCAGACACACCTGGGTTGTTCACTCATCCCAAGCTGGAAACTGAAGGGGTGCATGCCCCGCTCTGGGCCTGGGGGTAGAACTCAGGCGGCCATTTGGAAAAACTGGTAATTTACTTCTGCTGGAAGACCTCATGCCCTGACTCAGGCCTCCGCCAGAGGGCGCGGAACAAGGAAAAGATCAGGAATGTTCTACAAGCATTTTGGAAAATTTGCCCTGAAACGGGAAGGGGTGGGGAGGGTAAGCCTGAACCGCACCGATGGTACCGAGTCTTCCTTCATACCTTGCTAAAACAACCAGGATTTTTAGACATCTTATCTGATTCCTAACAGTCACCTTTAAAGTTCCCTGCGGTTCGGGAAAGTGAGAAGGAGCGAGAAGAGGCAGGGGCATTAAGCACTATTGCTAGGGCTCCCCTGGGGAGTCCGCCCCTGCCGGCGGGCGTCTTACCCGCATTGTTGATGAGCAGCACCCGTTGCAACCCCTCGGGCCTGGGAAGCTCGCGCACGGCGCCGAGCAGCTGCTGCAAACTGTCTTTGACGCCCAGGTCGGCGGACACCCGCACCACTCGCAGGCCCGGCCGCTCGGCAGCCAGCTCGGCCTCCAGCTGCCGCAGGGCCTCGTCGTTGCGGGCGCTCAGGACCATCAGAGAGCCGGGCGACAACAGCCGGGCCAGGAGCGGGGCCAAGGCGCGGCCGAAGCCACGGGAGGCCCCGGTCACCACGCACACGGCGCGTCCCAGGCCGCCCTCCTTGCTTCCGACACCCTCCATGCCTCCTAACTGCGCCAGCTCTCGCCAGACCCGAGACTGGCGGGGGGCGGGGCGGGGCGGCCGCGGTAGGAGTAGGCGGAGGTCCGGCCGCAGAGGGGCGGGAACCGAAGGCTTCGGCTGCGATTGCTGGGCAACACTTTCCTTGGCCGCCTGCGCGGTCCCAGGGTGTGGGAAGAGGTCAAAACGAAAGGGCCGGGAAGCACGGCCCCCGCGGGGAATCCTAGCCCAGTTCTGGGCGTGGCATCATTCTCCCACCACCACCTAGTTCCCACCCCCTCGCTGCCTCGCGTTCACTTCCCCTCAGGGACGCATCCGCCTTCCAAGTTCACATCGCACCTTTTTGCGCAAGGGACTTCCTCCAGGCCAGGCCATCCTGCTCTGTGCTGGGTGTCCCTGTGAGCGGCCAGCAGAAGCCGAGTGAAGCGCATGCCAGTTTGGACTCTGGGAACTCACCGCTCTCGGGGTAACGGAACCTACCTCTGGGGGCACCACAGTGCTTCTCGGAGTATGGTAAAAACCTCTTCTCCCTTCCTAGACTCAACAACTCTGTGCACCAGCCAGTTTCCCGTCCTCTGAGATGTCTGACTCCTCCTGGTCTTACAGGTCTGTGTTACACCGATTTCTGCACCCACTCACGTTACACTTTTCCTAGTAGTCAATTGCACCTACTCCCAGCTTCGGAGAGAGGACAGCACTTACCTCCATTTTGACTTCAAACTTTCTGATTAAATTTTTTCTAGCTTATCTTTTAACTCAGGCAGAAGACCTAAAACCTATCCCCCTCAGGCAATAGGGACTGCCCAGCTGCCAGCCACACCCCATGTGATTGACCTCAAGACAATGGTTGGTTTGAAGGTCACAGCCTATCTGCACGCACCCACAGACCTTTGTCCCACGTTTTCCTTATATAAGTCTTGAAGTATTTTTGGTACTTTGGAGACAGTCCTCGAGGGCTTAGTCTGCTGTCTTCCCAAGTGTTGGCCTCACTGAAATAAATTTATTTCTGGTTTGACCACCACCTGTTTCTCTGCCTTTGGATTTTGTCAGCAGCAAATGGCCAAACCTGGTTTGGGACCCCTGCAGCCAGGTGCCCTTGCACCCCTGTGCCTCAGCTACACTTCAAGTTTACACAATCACCTAAATGTGTACTTCGAGACCCATACTTCAGAATACCCGCTTTCTGATTTTTTTCAAGGAGAGAGGGAAGATGAGAAGGTTGGGAGACAGGTCCAAATCTCCTTAACAAGACTTCAGAGTTTGGCAAGAGTGGTAAGCAACCTCTGATAATTCAGCCCAAGCCTTCACAGGGCTGTTCTCTCTCTGATAGACAGCAAGGCTCCTGGAAAAACAAATTTTGCTTCCTTGTGTTGTGTGGGCTATATCATGCCAACACAAAAACAATTTGGGGGGAAGGTTTCTACTGGTCACTATGGGTGCCTTTACTACAACCTTTTTGTAAAACATGCAGTTCAGGGGCACCTGGGTGGCTCAGTCCATTAAGTGTCTGACTCTTGGTTTCAGCTCCTGATCTCATGGCTCCTGAGATCCAGCCCTGAGTTGGGCTCTGTGCTGGCAACTCGGGGATTCTCTCTCTCTCCCTCACTCACTCTCTGTCCCAACCCCCTCCCTCAAAATGAGTAAATAAACCTGAAAATTTTTTTTTAAAAATGTGCAGTTCAGGGGCTCCTGGGTGGCTCAATCGGTTGAGCGTCTGACTTCAGCTCAAGTCATGATCTCATGATTTGTGGGTTCAAGCTCCAGGTCAGGCTCTATGCTGACAGCTCAGAGCATGGAGCCTGCTTTGGATTCTGTGTCTCCGTCTCTCTCTGCCCTTCCCCACGCTCGTGCTCTGTCTCTCAAAAATAAATAAAACATTTTAAAAAAGTGCAGTTCAGACTGTATGTCGCTATGGAACATACTCTAACAACAAATGAAACTTCAAAGAAACTTTAAACATCATTTAGTATATTTCTTGTTAAAATGCACAGTATTATTTTGAAACTGATGTAAATTAGGACCAAAAAAAAGTAACTATGCTAATGTTGTTGGGAGCCAAGATTTCCAGTGTTAAAGAGACCAGGTATAAATTGAAGGAAGTTAAGGGAAAATCTGTAAACTTCAATTTGAATTAGAATCCAGAAAATTGTAGAATTTATTGCAATTACTTTTACTCTTATACAATAACACTAAAACCATGTCTTTCTCTTCTGGGTATGTTGGTTCTCCAGTACCTATCATTAACCTTTTTAAGAGTTCTTCCTGCAATAATGGCAGAGATTAGAGTATGCTCTGTGAAAAGTAATAAAAGGAAATCTCCTTTAGAATGCAGTTGGGAAGCCCTCAAGGTGAGCTCTCAGGCCCTATGACTTGTCAATTACAGACCCAGGGGAAGAGAAGGACCTTGCACATGGCCACTCCTATCCCAGCAAGAAGGAAGGCCTTTCTCCTCCCCTGGCAACAGCCCAGCCAATGAGAGACTGCAACAATGCAGCCAATGAAAAGCCACTATACTTTGAACTCCCAGTTTTCACCAATGGACTTTCTGTTTATAACAGCCGAGCTTCCCCTTTCCTCTATAAAGGAACATTCCTCTCGTTGAAGGGAGTTACCTGTAGTTTCTTGGGAGAGTGTGTGCTGTGGCTTGCGATTCTCTGTTATCCCCCAATAAATCCATTTTTTTGCTGTTAAAATAGCTGGCAGTTTTGTTTTGTAAGGTTAACTTACTTGGTGATCAGAAGTGGGATGCGAAGAAGACCCCCAGCAACTCGGAGGCTGGTGAACAAACCCGACAGCACCCACAGAGCCAGTTGGGCTCACTGCTTTCTCGCTGACCCTGGAGTTTGCGGTAAGTTACCTCCTGGATTTGGGGCTCTGCGCTTTGTGTTTGCACTCTCCAGGCTTTATTAGGATCTGTTTTATGCCCTGGTTGTTTGTTTTGTTTTTACTTTGAAAGTGCTCCTTTGGCCTTTGGTCGGACTTCTTTTGGGGTCTGGATTGTTCCTATTGGAACGGTGACGGTCTTCACTCTGATTCCTTCTGGAACCAAGCTGCTACTGATGAAACTGTGCTGTTTAGGAGTTTTTCCCTTTGCACTAGAGAAAAACCTAGTAATGGGATTGCAGTCATCAAAATGCTCTGAGAATGCTGCTCCCTTCTTTGCCCTTAGTGGGACTCTGACTGGTTTTGTGTTTAAAAACTATGGTCCTTCTGCATGCACATTTATAAACTAAGTGGATTGACTTAACCAAAAGTAATTTAGAGCACCGGTGCCTGGGTGGCTTAGTCGGTTAAGCGCTGAGCCTGCTTGGGATTCTCTGTCCCTCTCTCTATGCCCCTCCCCTGCTTTCTCTGCTCTCTCTCAAAGATAAATAAAGTAAAAAAGAAAAAAAAAAACAAAACAACACACCACCAATGGCCATTATGGGGAACTTTTGATCTCTCCGAACTTAATTTAGTCAAAGTTTTAGAAAGCTATGGGTACTTAATAGGAAAAAAAAAAAACAAAAACAAAAACAAAACAAAACTGGGATGCCTGTTTTAAATGGTACTGATATAGAGTAGACAGTTAGTTAGACATGTATTGGAGGCAAGGATGGTGATAAATAGGGTACACATTAGAAGCCTGGGGGCACAACATCCTGACTTTGTGGCTCCCAAGACCCTTCAACCTCCTGGCCTTGTGGCCACCAAGACACCAAGGCATCAAGAGCCACAGGTGCAGAACATGCCCTCTCCTTTTCAGCCTCTGCCCCAGAGTAACCTATAGTGTCATTGTAATGTATTTACATTGTGATTTTAACCCTGCCCCTGTGGGAGGAGATGGACAGGACAGTTCCAGCAAGAACCTTGTAGGGCCCAAAACTCGTCCTCCTAATTGGCAGGAGGAGTCCCTTAGATGGTTGGAAACGACCTCAGTTAGAGACTGACCTAGCTATGACCCATAACCTATGCAAACATAAAAAGAAAAGACACCCCTAATCCTGGTGCAGTTGCTACCTCTGGGTCTGCTCACTGTCCCTTCTTGACAGTGTTCTGTCCTTAGTAAACTGCTTTGTGCTTGCTACCTTCCTTCAGGCTGTCGCTGAGTATGGATCCTCAAATAAATCTTTCGTGGGGAATACAAGCATTTAGGCCTCCATTCACACAATGCAGACTCTCCCACGGGTAATAATACCTTGAGACTTCCAGATATTTTCAGACCTAGCCTCTTCTAAACCTAGCTGCTTCCAGAAGGACCTGTTTGGTAACAGTCCACAGGGACAGAGTGGTTTACCTGGACTGGGAGAGAGCCTGGAAAATTCTTTTCTGAGGAAGATGATTATCTGCCTCCTCCCACTCCCCACCCCCCCCCCGCTCCGCCAATCTTATTTCAAGCAATATTTCAGCAGTTTGTGAATAATATTCAAATGGGCAGTACCACCCATAGAATTCCCTTAGTAATAGCACAGTGGTCCTGGGTGGCTCAGTCAGTTAAGTCTCTGACTTCGTCTCAGGTTGTGATCTCACAGTTTGTGAGTTCAAGCCCCATAATGGGCTCTGTGCTGACAGCTTAGAGCCTGGAACCTGCTTCAGATTCTGTGTATCCCTCTCTCTCTACCCCTCCTGCACTAGCATTCTGTCTCTCTCTCTCTCTCTCTCTCTCTCTCTCGAAAATAAAAACATTAACAAAAAAAATTTTTTTTTTAAATAGTGCAACGGTTCCCAAATTTGTTTGCACATTGGTCACCAGGGAACTACAAAAACACTGATGCCTGTGTCTCATAGGCCTGGACTTAGGAATTTTTTAATAAAATTTTTGTTCAGTTTACTTAAACTAAAAAAACAAAAAACAAAAAAACAATTCACCCATTTCTCCCACCCTCCATCTCTTATAATCACCTTCTGTTCTCTGTATCTACACGTTTGTTTTTGTTTCTAGTTTTTGTTTTTTTTTTTTTTTTAGATTTCACATGTAAGAGAGATCATACTGTGTTTATTTTCTGTCTGACTTATTTCACTTAGCATAATGTCCTTGAGGTCCATCCATGTTGTTTCACATGGCAAGATTTCATTCTTTTTTAATGGTTGAATATTTATGCATTCATTCATCTATGGATGTTTAGGTTGTTACCATATCTTGGCTATTGTAAATAATGTTGCAGTGAACAGGGGGGTACATGTATCTTTTCAAGTTAGTGTTTTTGTTTTCTTTAGATAAATACCCAGAAGTCGAATTGTTGGACCATATGGTGGTTCTATTTTTAATTTTTTTAGGAACCCCTGTACTGTTTTCCATAGTGCCTACACCATTTTACATTCCCATTAACAGTGCACAGGGTTTTCTTTTTTCCACATCCTCTTCTTATTAACACTTGTTATTTCTTGTCTTTTGAGTTTAGCAATTCTAACGGGTGTGAGATGATAACTCATTGTGGTTTTGATTTGCATTTCCCTGATGATTAATGATACAGAGCATCTTTTCTTGTACCTGTTGGCCATCTATATGTCTTCTTTAGAAAAATGTCTATTCAGATTCCCTGCCCATTTTTTAATCAGATTGTTTTGTTGTTGTTGTTGTTTTTTTTTTTTTCAACGTTTATTTATTTTTGGGACAGAGAGAGACAGAGCATGAACGGGGGAGGGGCAGAGAGAGAGGGAGACACAGAATGTGAAACAGGCTCCAGGCTCTGAGCCATCAGCCCAGAGCCTGATGCAGGGCTTGAACTCACGGACCGCGAGATCGTGACCTGGCTGAAGTCGGACGCTTAACTGACTGCGCCACCCAGGCGCCCCTGTTGTTTTGTTTTTTGGGTGTTTTTGCTGTTGGGTTATGAGTGCTTCAGATATTTTGGATATTCACCCCTTATCAGATACATGATTTGCAACTATTTTCTCTCATTCAGTAGGTTGAGTTTTCATTTTGTTGATGACATCCTTTGCTGTGTAGAAACTTTCAGTTTGATGTAGTCCTATCTATTTTATTTTTTGTTTTTCATTTGGTTTTTAAAGTTTTTATTTTAATTCCAGTTAGTTAACATACAGTGTCATATTAGTTTCGGTGTACAATATAGTGATTCAACACTTTCATACATCACCAGGTGCTCGTCACAAGTGCACTCCATGATCCCCATCACCTATTTCAGCCAGCCCCCCACTCCCCTCCTCTCTGGTAACCATCAGTTTGTCTTCTATAATTTAGAGTCTGTTTCTTGATTTGTCTCTCTCTCTCTCTCTCTCTTTTCTTCTCTTTGCTCATTTGTTTTGTTTCTTAAATTTCACATATGAGTGAAATCATATGTTATTTGTCTTTCTCTGACTTATGTGGCTTAGCATTATACTCTCTAGCTCCATCCATGTTCTTGCAAATGGCAAGATTCATTCCATTGTGTATATATACCACATCTTCTTTATCCATTCATCAATCAATGGACATTTGGGCTGCTTTCATATGTTGGCTCTTGTGATAATGCTGTTATAAATGTAGGGGTGCATATATCCCTTTGAATTAGTGTTTTTGTATCCTTTGGGTAAATACCCAGTAGTGAGATTCCTGGATCACCGGGTAATTCTATTTTTTACTTTTTGAGGAACTTCTGTGCCATTTTCCACAGTGGCTGCACGAGTTTGCATCCCTATGAACAGTGAACGACATCCTTTTTCTTCACATCCTCAACAACACCTGTTGTTTCTTGTGTTGTTGAATTTAGCCATTCTTACTGGTGTGAGCTGATAGCTCATTGTGGTTTTGATTTGCATCTCCCTGATGATGAATGATGTTGAGCATCTTTTCATGTGTCTGTTGGCCATCTATATGTCCTCTTTAGAGAAATGTCTGTTCACGTCTTCTGTCCAGTTTTTAATTGGATTATTTGTTTTTTGGGTGGTGAGTTTTAGAAGTTCTTTGTAGATTTTGGACACTAATCCTTTATCAGATATGTCATTTGCAAGTATCTTCTCCCATTCTGTAGGCTGCCTTTTAGTTTTGTTGATTGTTTCCTTTGCTGTGTAGAAGCTTTTTAGTTTGATGTAATCCTAGTAGTTTATTTTTGCTTTTGTTTTCCCCTTGCCTCAGGAGACATCTAGAAAAAAGTTGCTATGGCCTTTGTCAAAGAGGTTACTACCTATGTTCTCTTCTAGGATTTTTATGGTTCCAAGTCTCATATTAGGTCTTTCATCCATTTTGAATTTTTTCTCTGTATGGTGTAAGAAAGTGGTCCACTTTTATTCTTTTGCACATTGCTGTCCAGTTTTCCTAACACCATTTGTTGAAGAGACTCTCTTTTTCACATTGGATATTCTTTCCTGCTTTGTCGAAGATTAATTGACCATATAGTTGTGGGTGTAATCCTACTTGGACTGGTTTGTTTGTTTGTTTGTTTGTTTGTTTTTGCTTTTGAAAGAGGGACCTGGTTAAATACACTGTGGTACATCTACATCAATGTATAATATGCAGCCATAAAAGTGAATGAAAATTTCTGTGCACACTGATGTGAAAAATTGAATGAAAAAGGCAAGGTGAAGAACAGGAAAAGAGTATATACTGTGTTACTTTTTTCACAGTAAAAAGGGGGAATAAAATATATGTACTTAGGTTGTACATATTAAGTACTGTAATCCCTGATTAATTATAAAACTAGTTAACTACAGAGGATGGTGAGGGGAAGATAATCTACACATAGTGTACCTTTTGGTACACTATTCAAAATAAATAAATAAAATAGGCTATTCAAAAATAAATAAAATAGGCTCTTAGAGGAATACGTAAATGTACCAGGACAAATAGAGAAAGATTGTATCAGAATTTTAATCTTTGTCGACTTGCTTGGCATTTTAACCTTCATAACATTAAACGAACTAATATTTAAGAATTTAAATATTTAAGAATTTAAATTTAAATATTAAATATTTAAGAATTTAAATTTAGGGGTGCCTGGGTGGCGCAGTCGGTTAAGCGTCCGACTTCAGCCAGGTCACGATCTCGCGGTCCGTGAGTTCGAGCCCCGCGTCAGGCTCTGGGCTGATGGCTCGGAGCCTGGAGCCTGTTTCCGATTCTGTGTCTCCCTCTCTCTCTGCCCCTCCCCCGTTCATGCTCTGTCTCTCTCTGTCCCAAAAATAAATAAAAACGTTGAAAAAAAATTAAAAAAAAAAGAATTTAAATTTAAATATTAAATATTTAAGAATTTAAATTTAATTTAATTTTTGCTATTTAATTTTATTTAGATTTGAGTCTTTCAGCAAAAAGTCCCCTTTGGGAATTCTTCACATCTTGCAAGGATGACATGTAAGGAGAACATCAAGTTCGCCACCCTAAAATTTCACAAAGGAAATCTCTAAACTTACGTAAAGAACATCCATGCTGAAACAACTTTGACCCAAATGTAACAAAGAGTATAGACTATGAATAAAACAAGAAAGTTTCAGAGCAATATGAGACCTCCTAAACTCATTCTGTTGTTACTAATCAAATTGCAAAACAATAGTCTTTATAAAAATATTTCAAGAATATAGTTAGTTCCTTCTACTTTTGAGACAAAAAATTTAAACAGAAAGCTTGACAAAATTACTGCTATAGACTGCCAACTATTTTTAGTGGTAGAAGATGAGGGATTTTTGACATTTGATGAAGATATAAATTTCCTTCTATAAAATATGTTACTAGAAACAGTTTTTATAATTAAAGTCTGCTGTGTATATAAAGGTTAATGATATTATTAAATGTGCTACTTCTGTATGCTGTACCTCAGACACTTGAATATGTACAAGCGAGCATACTTTTTTTAAAATAAGAGCATCATACATTAAAATAAGGGGGAGGGTTGCCTGGGTGGCTCAATTGATTAAGCATCTGACTTCCGCTCAGGTCATTATGATTTCACAATCTGTGAGTTCGAGCCCTGCATCAGGCTCGGTGCTAAAGCTCAGAGGCTGGAGCCTACTTTAGATTCTGTGTCTCCCTCTCTCTGCTCCTCCACCACTCATTCTCTCTTTCTTTGTCTCTCTCTCTTTCTCTCTCTCTCTTTCAATCTCAAAAATAAATAAACATTAAAAAAATAAGCAATCTCTATCAAAATAACACAAGCATTCTTCACAGAGCTAGAACAAACAATCCTAAAATTTGTATGGAACCAGAAAAGACCCTGAATAGCCAAAGCTATCTTGAAAAAGAAAACCAAAGCTGGAGGCATTACAATCCCAGACTTCAAGCAGTATTATGAAGCTGTAATCATCAAGACAGTATGGTACTGGCACAAAAACAGACACTCAGATCAATGGAACAGAATAGAGAACCCAGAAATGGACCCACAAACGTATGGCCAACTAATCTTTGACAAAGCAGGAAAGAATATCCAATGGGATAAAGACAGTCTCTTCAGCAAATGGTGCTGGGAAAACTGGACAGCAGCATGCAGCAAAATGAACCTGGACCACTTTCTTACACCATACACGAAAATAAACTCAAAATGCATGAAAGTCCTAAATGTAAATGCCATCAAAATTCTCGAGGAGAAAGCAGGGAAAAACCTCTTTGACCTCGGCTGCAGCAACTTCTTACTCAACGTGTCTCTGGAGGCAAGGGGAACAAAAGCAAAAATGAACTATAGGGGGGTGCCTGGGTGGCTTAGTAGGTTAAGCGTCCGATTTCGGCTCAGGTCAAGATCTCACGGTTTGTGGGTTCGAGCCCCATGTCGGGCTCTGTGCTGACACTTAGAGCCTCGAACCTGCTTCAGATTCTGTGTCTCCCTCTCTGTCTACCCCTGCCCTGCTTGCACTCTGTCTCTCTCTCAAAAATAAATAAACATTAAAAAAAAAGAACTATTGGGACCTCATCAAAATAAAAAGCTTCTGCACGGCAAAGGAAACAATCAGCAAAGCTAAAAGGCAACTGACGAAATGGGAGAAGATATTTGCAAATGACATATCAGATAAAGGGTTAGAATCCAAAACTCATAAAGAACTTATCAAATTCAACACCCAAAACACAAATAATCCAGTGAAGACATGGGCGAAATACATGAATAGACACTTCTCTAAAGAAGACATCCAGATGGCCAACCGACACATGAAAAAATGCTCAACATCACTCATCATCAGGGAAATACAAATCAAAACCATGATGAGACAACCACCTCACCCCTGTCAGAATGGCTAACATTAACAACTCGGGCAACTACAGATGTTGGTAAGGATGCAGAGAGAGGATCTCTTTTGCACTGCTGGTGGGAATGCAAACTGGTGCAGCCACTCTGGAAAGCAGTACGGAGGTTCCTCAAAAAAGTAAAAATAGAACTACCCTTCAACTCAGCAACTGCACTATTAGGTATCTCTCCAAGGGATACAGGTGTACTGTTTCAAAGGGACACATGCACCCCAATGTTTATAGCAGCACTACTGACCATAGCCAAAGTATGGAAGGAACCCAAATGTCCATCGACAGATGAATGGATGAAGAAGATGTGGTGTATATATATATATATATATATATATATATATATATATACACACACACACACACACAATGGAGTATTACTTGATAATCAAAAAGAATGAAATCTTGCCATTTGCAATTAAGTGGATGGAACTAGAGGGTATTATGCTAAGCAAAATTAGAGAAAGACAAATATCATATGACTTCACTTGTATGAGGAATTTAAGATACAAAACAGATGAATATAAGGAAAGGGAAGCAAAAATAGTATAAAAACAGGGAGGGGGACAAAACGTAAGAAACAAATATACAGAACAGAGGGTTGCTGGAGGGGTTGTGGGGGGGGATGGGCTATAAATGGGTAAGGGGCATTACGGAGTCTAATCCTGAAATCATTGTCGCACTATAGGCTAACTAACTTGAATGTAAATTAAAAAATAATTAAAAACAAATAATTAAAATATGAAAAAATAAATATTGAAAAAATTAAAAAAAAAGAGCATCGAGGATTGTTGGCAATAAACAGAGTAGACCTTCTGCATATTCCAACCAAAGTAAACTATGTGATATACAAGATACTTTGGAATTGCTTTATCCTGTACTTCCACAAGATGTTCAAACAAGGTAAAATAGCAGATTTTAACATTAAGGAAGCTGTTTGACCAAAAGAAAGCCTTGACATTTTACTTTGCAGATAACAATAGCAGCAAAGCAGGACTCTAACAACTCAGTAGTTTGAAGATAAAGGAGTTTATTTGCTGGAAACTTCTCAAGAGGAGTGCCTGGCTGGCTCAGTTGGTAGAGCATACAACTCTTGATCTTGGGGTTGTGAGTTCAAGCCCCATGTTGCTTAAAAATAAAATCTTAAAAAAAAAAATAAAAGAGACTGCTGAATTAGTAATCAACTGAGTCGTCATGTCCATAGGTGATACTTGCTGTTGGAGTGCAAATTTATAGATGAAAAAGTGCAGGGAGAAGGCTAGAATAATAAACCATGTGATGATGGATTAACATTGCCGACATCAGTATGAACTCATTTAGCTAAATATAGATCCAATGGGATAAAGAGACAAAT
>NW_024412452.1:11010216-11016097 GCF_014898765.1 Herpailurus yagouaroundi
AGGCTCCAGGCTCTGAGCCATCAGCCCAGAGCCTGACGCGGGGCTCGAACTCGCGGACCGCGAGATCGTGACCTGGCTGAAGTCGGACGCTTAACTGACTGCGCCACCCAGGCGCCCCTTTTTTTTCAGTTTAAAGAGTGAGCCTGTGGGAGAGGGGGGCAGAGGGAGAGAGAGAATCTTTTTTTTTTTTTTAATTCAAGTTAGTTAACCCAGTGATTCATTATTGCATAGTGCTCATCCCAACAAGTACCTTCCTTAATGTCCATCACATTAGTGCATCTCCCACCCACTTCCCCTCCAGCAACCCTCTGTCTGTTCTCTGTATTTAAGAGTCTCTTATGGTTTGCCTCTCTTTCTGTTTTTGTCTTATTTTTCCTTCCCTTACCCTATGTTCATCTGTTTTGGTTCTTAAATTCCACGTATGAGTGAAATCATATGATATTTGCCTTTCTCTGACTCACTTATTTTGCTCAGCATAATACACTCTAGTTACATCCATGTTGTTGCAAATGGCAAGATTTCATTCTTTTTGACCACTGAGTAATATTCATTCCATTGCATATACATATGACGTCATCTTTATCCATTCATCAGTCGGTGGACATTTGGGCTCTTTCCATAATTTGGCTATTGTTGATAGTGCTGCTATAAGTATTGGGGTGCATGTGTGCCTTTGAATGAGCATTTTTGTATCCTTTGGATAAAAACCTAGTAGTGCAATTGCTGAGTTGAAGGGTAGTTCTATTTTTACTTTTTTGAGGAACCTCCATACTGTTTTCCAGAATAGCTGTACCAGTTTGCATTCTCACCGACAATGTGAAAGTGTTCCCTTTTTTTCTGCATCCTTGCCAACATCTGTTGTTTCCTGAGTTGTTCATTTTAGCCATTCTGACAGGTGTGAGGTGGTATCTTGTGGTTTTGATTTGTGTTTCTCTGATTGATGAGTGATGTTGTGCATCTTTTCATGTCTGTTAGCCATCTGGATGTCTTCGGAAAAGTGTCTATTCATGTTTTCTGCTCATTTCTTCACTGGATTATTTTTTGGGTGTTGAGTTTGATAAGTTCTTTATAGATTTTGAATACTAACCCTTTATCCAGCTGTCATTTGCAAATATCTTCGGCCATCCCATCGGTTGCTTTTTAGTTTTGTTGATTGTTTCTTTTGCTATATAGGAGCTTTTTTATCTTGATGAGGTCCCAACAGTTCATTTTTGCTTTTGTTTCCCTTGCCTCCAGAAACATGTCTAGTAAGAAGTTGCTGCAGCTGAGGTCAAAGAGGTTGCTTCCTGTGTTCTCCTCTAGGAATTTGATGGTTTCCTGCCTCACATTTAGGTCTTTCATCCATTTTGAATTTACTTTTGTGTGTGGTGTAAGAAAGTGGTCCAGTTTCATTCTTCTGCATGTCGCTGTCCAGTTTTCCCAGCACCATTTGCTGAAGTGATGGTCTTTTTTCCACTGGATCTTCTTTCCTGTTTTGTCGAAGATAGGTGACCATACATTTGTGCATCCATCTCTGAGTTCTCTATTCTGTTGCATCAGTTTATGTGTCTGTCTGTTTTTGTGCCATTATCCTATTGTCTTGATGATTACAGCTATGTACTACAGCTTGAAGTCTGGGATTGTGATGCCTCCAGCTTTGGTTTTCTTTTTCAACATTACTTTGGCTATTTGGGGTCTTTTGTGGTTCCATACATTTTTTAGAATTGTTTGTTCTAGGTCTGTAAAGAATGCTGGTGTTATTTTGATAGGGATTGCATTGAATGTGTACATTTCTTTGGATATTATAGACATTTTAACAATATTTGTTCTTCCAATCCGTGCTTTTCCATTTCTTTGTGTCTTTAATTTCTCTCATAAGCTTTCTTTAGTTTTCAGCAAAAAATCCTTTACCTCTTTGACTAGGTTTATTCCTAGGTATCTTATGGTTTTTGGTGCAATTGTAAATGGGATCAATTCCTTGATTTCTCTTTCTGCTGCTTATTATTGGTGTAGAGAAATGCAGCTGATTTCTGTATGTTGATTTTATATCCTCTGACTTTGCTAAATTCATGTATTGGTTCTAGAAGTTTTTTGGTGGAGTCATTCATGTTTTCCAGCAGAGCATCATGTCGTCTGTTAAGAGTGAAAGTTTGACTTCTTCCTTGCCAATTTGGATGTCTTTTATTTCTTTGTTGTTTGATTGTGGAGGCTAGGACTTCTAGTACTATGTTGAACAGCAATGGTAAGAGTGGACATCCCTGTTTTATATGTGACCTTAGGGGGAAAGCTCTCAGTTTTTCCCTATTAAGGATGATATTAGCTGTGGGTCTTTCATGTATGGCCTTTATGATGTTGAAGTGTGTTGCAGACTTTGAGTCTGGAGTTCTCTCTTGTCCAGCAAGAGAGTGGATGCGGAATTGAATACAAGAGAGGCTAATGTCCAGGAGGAGACAAGACCCCTGAACAGCTTATTGAGCTCTCAAGGTTTAAAAAAAATTTTTTTTTTGCTTATTTATTTTTGAGAGAGAGAGAGAGAGAGAATGAGCAGAGGAGGGGCAGAGAAAGAGGGAGACACAGAATCTGACGCAGGTTCCAGGCTCTGAGCTGTCAGCACAGAGCCCAATGTGGGGCTCGAACTCACGGACTGCAAGATTATGACCTGAACCGAAGTCGGACACTTAACTGCCTGAGCCACCCAGGTGCCCCTCTCAAGGTTTTACATATGTGGTGAACGTGCAGAAGAAAACAATAAGATAGTGACCATTAATTTGTGTGTGTAAGAAGCAAAGGGTTTGGTGGGCAAGTGGCATTAGAAGTTGAGATTAAAGAAGAATGATGTATTGGAGCCAGATGTTGGAAGGACAGTGTTTCTCTGTGGGTGATACAGCCAAGTAGCTGTTATCTCCAAAGTTTAAGATTGCTGGAGCATGCTGCCTTAAGGTTAACAAGGCACTTTTCATTAACTAACCTTGGGCACTTTCGCCCCATAGTGGCTTTCCACCTCCAACTGTCCTGGGACACGTTCATCCTGAGGAGGCATCTTCCCACCGTAAGCCTTGTTTTACTTAGTGACTAACTAACCTTGGGTGCTTTCACCTGATGGTGGCTTTCCGCCTCTATGTTTTGTCTTAATGACTGGCCTTGAGAGCTTTCACCCTGTGGCAGCTTTCCGCCCTAAGCCTTGTTAACCCATTGGTGTAAGCATACAGAATTCTTAAATTTATTTCCCACAGAGGTGTGTTCCTTCTATGCCTACTTTCTTGAGGGTTTTTATCAAGAAATGTTGCTGCATTTTGTCACATGCTTTTTCTGTATCTATTGAGGGGATCATGTGGTTCTTATCCTTTTACTGATGTGGTGTATCACATTGATTGATTTGCAAATATTGAACCAGCCCTGCAGCCCAGGAATAAATCCCAGTTGATCATAGTGAATAATTATTTTAATATATTGTGAATTCAATTTGCTAGTATCTTGTTGAGAATTTTTGCATCCAGCTTCATCAGGGATATTGGCCTGTAATTCTCCTCCTTAGTGGGGTTTTTGGTTTTGGAATGAAGGTAATGCCGGCTTCATAGAATGAGTTTGGAAGCTTTCCTCCCATTTCTATTTTTTGGAACAGTTTGAGAAGAATAAGTATTAACTATTCCTTAAATGTTTGGTAGAATTCCCCTGGGAAGCTCTCTGGCCCAGGACTCTTGTTTTTGGGGAGATTTTGATAACTGACTCAATTTCTTTGCTGGTTTTGGGTCTGTTCAGATTTTCTGTTTCTTCCTGTTTCAGTTTTGGTTGTGCATGAGTTTCTAGGAATTTGTCAGCTTTTTCCAAGATTGCCCAGTTTGTTGGCATATAATTTTTCATGGTATCCTCTTTTTTTTTTTTTTAATTTTTTTTTTCAACGTTTTTGTTTATTTTTGGGACAGAGAGAGACAGAGCATGAACGGGGGAGGGGCAGAGAGAGAGGGAGACACAGAATCGGAAACAGGCTCCAGGCTCCGAGCCACCAGCCCAGAGCCCGACGCGGGGCTCGAACTCACGGACCGCGAGATCGTGACCTGGCTGAAGTCGGACGCTTAACCGACTGCGCCACCCAGGCGCCCCCATGGTATCCTCTTTTAATTGTATTTCTATGGTGTTGGTTGTGATCACTCACTCCTTCATTCGTGATTTTACCTATTTGGGTCTTCTCTCTTTTCTTTTTGATAAGTCTGGCTAGGGGGTTATCAATTTTGTTTATTCTTCCAAAGAGCCAGCATGTTTGTTTTAATCTGTTCTACTGTGGGTTTTTTGTTTGTTTGTATATTGCTTTCTTCTGCTCTAATCTTTATTATTTCCTTTCTTCTGCTGGCTTGAGGCTTTATTTGCTGGTTCTATTCTAGCTCCTTTAGGTGTAGGGTTAGGTTGTGTATTTGGGACCTTTCTTGATTCTTGAGATTGGCCTGCATTACAGTGTATTTTCCTCTTAGGACTGTCTTTGCTGCATCCCAAAGGGTTTGGACTGTTGTGTTTTCATTTTCATTTGCTTCCATGTGTTTTTTTTATTTCTTCTTTAATTTCATGGTTAACCCATTCATTCCTTAATAGGATGTTCTTTAGCTTCCATGTATTTGAGGGCTTTCCAAAGTTTTTCTTGTGGTTGATTTCAAGTTTCATAGTGTTGTAATCTGAAAATATGCATGGTATGATCTTGATCTTTTTGTATCTGTTGAAGGCTGATTTGTGACCCAATATGTGATCTATTCTGGAGAATGGTCCATGTGTACTTGAGAAGAATGTGTATTCTGCTGCTTTAGGACATAATGTTCTGAATATATCTGTTAAGTTCTTCTGGTCCAGTGTGTCATTCAAAGCCATTGTTTCCATGGGGTGTCTGGGTGACTCCGTCAGTTAGGCATCAGACTGCAGCTCAGGTCATGATCTCATGGCTCGTGGGTTCGAGCCCCACATTGGGCTCTATGCTGACAGCTTAGAGCTTGGAGCCTGCTTCCGATTCTGTGTCTCCCTCTCTCTCTGTCCCTCCCCTGCTCACACTCTGTCTCTCTAAAAAATAAATAAATATTAAAAAATGAAAAACAACAACAGCAACAAAAACCCAAAGCCATCGTTTCCTTGATTTTCTGCTTAGATGATCTGTCCATTGTTGTAAGTAGGGTATTAAAGTCCCCTACTATTATGGTATTATTATCAATTAGTTTCTTTATGTTTATTATTAATTGGTTTATATATTTGGGTGCTTCTAAATTGGGGGCATAAATATTTATAATTGTTAGATCTTGATGGATAGACCCCTTAATTGTGAGATGATGCTTTTCTTCATCCCATGTTAGTCTTTATTTATTTTTTTAATGTTTATTTATTTATTTAGAGAGAGAGCATGTGTGTGAGTGGGGGTGGGGCAGAGAGAGCGAGAATCCCAAGCAGGCTCCATGCCATCAGCACAGAGCCTGACACAGGTCTCAAACTCACGAACTGTGAGATCATGACCTGGGCCAAAACTAAGAGTTGGACGCTTAACTGACTGAGCCACCTAGGAGTCCTAGGCTTTGTTTTCAAATCTAGTTTGTCTGATATAAGCGTGGCTATTCTGGCTTTATTTTGCCATCCATTGGCATGATAGATGGTTCTCTATCCCCTCACTTTCAATCTGCAGGTGTCTTTAGGTCTAAAATGAATCTCTTGTAGACAGCATATAGATGGATCTTATTTTTTTATCCATTCTGATACCTTGTGTCTTTTTCAGAGTGATTTTTGAAAGATATGAATTTAGTGCCATTGTGTTACCTGTAGAGTTGGTGTTTCTGGTGATGTTCTCTGGTCCTTTCTAGTCTGTTGCTTTGGTCTTCTTTTCTTTTCTTTTCTTTTCTTTTCTTTTCTTTTCTTTTCTTTTCTTTTCTTTTCTTTT
>NW_024412452.1:11016107-11041354 GCF_014898765.1 Herpailurus yagouaroundi
TTCTTTTCTTTTCTTTTCTTTTCTTTTCTTTTCTTTTCTTTTCTTTTTTTTCCTCCACTCAGTGTCCCCCTTAAAATTTCTTTCAGGGCGAGTTTAGTGATCACCAACTCCTTTCATTCTTGTTTGTCTGGGAAACTCTTTACCTCTCCTATTCTGAATGACAGCCCTGCTGGATAAAGAATGCTTGGCTGCATATTTTGCCCATTCAGCACAGTGAATATTTCCTGCCACTCCTTTCTGGCCTGCTAGGTTTCAGTGGACAGGTCTGCTGCTAACCTTATGTGTCTACCCTTGTAGGTTATGGATCTTTTGTCCCTAGCTCCTTTCAGAATTCTCTCTTTATCTTTGTATTTTCCAAGCTTCCCTATGATATGTCATGGCGTTGACCTGTTTTTTCATTTCTCGGGAGTTCTCTGTGCCTCTTGGGCTTGAATGCCTGTTTCCTTCCCCAGATTAAGGAAGTTCTCAGCTATAATTTGTTCAAATAAATCTTCTCCCCCTTTTTCCAGTTCTTCTTCTGGGACTCCTATGATATGAATATTGCTTTGCTTTATGGAATCACTAAGTTCTCTAATTCTTTCCCTTGTGATCTAATAATTTCCTTTTTCTCTTTTTTTCAGCTTCATTATTTTCCATAATTTTATCTTCTGTATCACCTAGTCTCTCCTCTGCTTCAATCCTTATTGTGACCGTGTCCACTCAGTTTTGCCTCTCAGTTACAGTATTTTTTATTTCAGTCTGATTAGTTTTTAGGTCTTTGATCTCTGCAGCAAGGGTTTCTCTGGTGTCCTCTATGCTTTTTTCAAGCCCGGGTAGTAGTCTTATAACTGTTATTCTAAATTCTTGTTCAGATCTGTTGCTTGTGTCTGTTTTGAGCAAGTCCCTGGCTGTGATTTCCTCTTGACCTTTCTTTTAGGGACAGTTCCTCCATCTTGTCATTTTGGCTAAGTTTCTGTCTTTTGTGTGTTTAAAAAAATTTTTTTTATGTTTATTAATTTTTGAGAGGCAGAAAGAAACAGAGTGTGAGTGGGATAGGGGCAGAGAGAGAGGGAGACACAGAACCTAAAGCAGGCTCCAGGCTCTGAGCTGTGAGCACAGCCCCATGCAGGTCTTGAACTCCCGAGCCATGAGATTGTGACCTGGGCCGAAGTCAGATGCTTAACTGACTGAGCCACCCAGGCATCCTTCTTTTGTGTGTTTTAAATGCTTGTTATGTTTCCTGAACCTGAGATTAGTGCTGTATTTAAAAGGGGTCATACACTGTCCAGGGCTTGGCACTTCAGAAAGTGTTTCTGGTATATGCTATGTGCACTCTGCTATTGCATCTTGGCCGCTTTTTGTTGCTAGTTAGTCCTCTGCAGAGCTCGTCCTTGCTTCCAGTGGGGAGTGTTTGGACCTTTAACTAGGTGTGCTTTGATTTGTTTGTTGAAGTAACCCTGGAAAAAATGGGCAGTGGGGGAAAGCCTGATCCCCCAAAAAAGAGAAAAGGAAAAGGAACAACAACAAAAAACAAAGAATCAAAAAATTGTAAGTCTGATTCCAAAGAAAAAGAAAGAAAAAAAAAAAAGAAAGGAAAAGGATAAAAAAATATGATCCAAAAAAAAAGAGATAAAAGGAAATTAAAAAAAAAAAAAAAGAAAGAAACTATGAGCCTGATTCCAAAAGAAAAACAAAGAAGAAAGAAAAAAAAGAAAAAAAAAGCAGGTCTGGTCCTATTTTCACCAGAACTGCAGGTGACGTTTTGAAGCACTTGATTTTCAGTACGCTTGGTGCATGTGGGGTGCTGTCTGTCCTGGAGGAGAGGCTCCCTGTGTTGGCTCAGAGTCAGTCTTACCCCAGTAAATAAGCATTTTCCAGGTACACAGTGGTGGGGTTTGGTGTAAGCGGGTCCTGCCTCCATTGGGGCCGCTGTGTTGCTCTCTGAAGTCCCCCTGTGTTGGTGTCAGGGGGGGAAATGGCACCACCCCAATCTCCCAACTCTGGACTGGGGATCTCACACCCTTTGCTGTTCAGGAAGCCCTCACAGAATATCGAGGGTAGTCAGTCCACACTGTACCACAACTCTCTCGCATTTTTTTCTTTGGCACGTGGCTGGTATTCAAAACCCAAAGTCTTAAAGGACCGAGCAGGGAAAGAGAGAGAATCTTAAGCAGGCTCCACATTCAGCACAAAGCCCAATGCGGGGTTCGATCCTATGACCCTGGGATCATGACCTGAGCTGAAATCAAGAGTCAGACACTCAACCAACTGAGCCACACAGGAGCCCCAAGAGGCAAATAATCATACACAGTGTGTACATACAGATATATTTCCAAGCTCTGCCCTCTGAGAGGGTCAAGAAGCAAACACCCCAGTAGCAATGAGCATACGCAGTGCCCAGATCTTGGTTTCTCATACCATTCTCTAATAAAAGAGCCAGGGCTTCTTGGAAAAATGGCTGATTCTAAAATCAGGTGTGAGAAATAGCCTGGAGCGTCCTGTAGTGCCTGAAAGTTAAAAAAAAAAAAAAAGTACTTAAAAAATGAAAATACCTAAAATGATAGGAATATGTCAGAAAGACATGGGAGGCAACTGAAGGTGATCCCAGCAGCCAAAGCAGGACAAATTGAGCAATAAAACCAAATAGTATTGGATTATAACCTATAGTATAAAGTAATTATCCATGAGTCCACATGCTACAAATAAATAAAAGAATAAATGGAGAATAGACAAATCTCCCACACAGATTCCAGATAACTTATGTAGATACCTGAAAGGAGTGTTTATGCTCCATTGTATGCTTTACCTCAAGTTGGGGGAGCATAACTCCCCACCGCTTATGTGTGTACTGTGCATAGCGAATTCTTTCAAATTGTATCGTATGTAAAGGCATAAGAAAGTGGAGAAACATGACAAAAACTACCTCAGCCTGGAAATCAAGATCAACATCAACAGTGATGAATCCTGTTGATACCATGTACCCTTGATGTGATGTGATAGGAATGTCAGTTTACTCTGTGGTCTTCCTCTCCAAAACCCATAATCCCATTATAATCATGAGAAATCACAATGGAATATTCCTCAGCAATGAAAATCAGGAACAAAGTGCTAATCCATGCTACAGCATAGGTGAACTTCATGAAAGTAGCTAGACACAAATAACTATGTTTTGTATGATTTTGTTGGTATAAAATTTCTAGAAAGACCAAAATAATAGAGCAAATCAATTAGGCATAGGCATGAGGGAACTATTTAGGGGTGATAGAAGTGTTCTAAAATGATCATCGTTTTTATGCTCTTAAATTTAAGTTTTTGATCTATTTTAAATTAATTTGTGTATGGTATGAGGTAACAGTCCAACTTGTTTTGTTTTGTTTTTGCCCGTGGATATCCTATTTTCTTAAAAATACTTTGCTGAGCAAATTGGCCTTTTCCTTATTGTCAAAAATTTATTGACCAGAGATGTGAAGATTTATTTCTGGGCTTTTGATTTTATTTCATTGGTCTATATGTCTATCCTAATGCAAGTACTACACTGTTTTAGTGACTGTAGCTTTGTAGTAAGATTTTGAAATTGGGAATTGTGAGTCCTTTAACTTTGTTCTTTTTTTCTCCAAGATTGTTTTGACTATTCAGGGCCCTTTGAAATTTCATGTGAATTTTAGGATGAGCTTTAACATTTCTGGAAAAAAAAAAAAGACCAAAAAATTGCCATTGGGATTTTGATAGGGATTGCATTGAATTTGTATATTTCCAATCCATGAACATGGGATATTTTTACATTTACTTAGGTCTTCTTGAATTTCTTTTAGCAATGTTTTATAGTTTTTAGTATATAAGTCTTGTGTCTCCTTAGATGACTTTATTCCTGAATATTTTTTCCTTTTTGATGATATTTTATTTTATTATTTTAAAGTTTATTTATTTTTGAGAGAGAGACAGAGACAACATGCGTGGGAGAGGGGCAGAGAGAGAGGGAGACACAGAATCCCAAGCAGGCTCTGCACTGCCCAATGTGGGGCCCAAACTCATGAATCGTGAGATCATGACCTGAGCAGAAACCAAAAGCCCCAGGCACCCCATTTTTGATGATATTTTAAATGGAACTGTTTTCTTAATTTTCTTTTTGGACTGTTCATTGCTAGTAAATTGAAATGCAACTGGTTTTTATGTGTTGATTTTGTATCCTGCAACTTTGCTGAAGTCAGTTATTATAACATTTGTGGGTGACTCTGTGTGTGTGTGTGTGTGTGTGTGTGTGTGTGTGTGTGTGTGTGGAGAGAGAGAGAAAGGATGTTTCGTATCCACAAATAGACAATACCTATTTTTTAATGACCTAAAGAACATTTATAAAAATTCATCATGCACATAATGATCTGTATAAATCTCCAAAATTCTCTTAACATAATGTAACAAAATGAAACATAAAGCAATAAAATAATTTTCTAAAAAACCACAGGAAATTCTTAAGCCACATTTTTAAATAGCTCAGTTCAAAGAAGAAATATAAATCCATGCATGAAATAATACCAGTGAGAACATGACTTTAGACAGCAATTGAACTCTGCTCAGGAGAAAATTTATATTACTAAATGTTTTTTATGGAAAGCAAAAAAGACAAAAATGAACCAAGTGCCTTATATATGGTAGGGATCTTTGCAAAAACCAGAAATTAATTCAGACAAAATAAAACAGAAATTTTTTTTTTTTATTCGATTCACAGCCCTGATAGAGATATCCAAAAAACTGGTCCAAAGAGGATAGAAGCCCCAGGTGGCTCTCAGGTTGCTTTCTGAACCAGGTAACAGAAAGAAATGAATCAGCTACAGGATGAATCAGCTACAGCTGTTTTGAGTCTTATCATTTTGCTTAAGATTTAGTTGCCATGGAGAGAGTATAAAATTAGCCTAGGTCAGGTTTCATGTCTATTTTTTAATCTAGAAAAGTGTAGAACCACCGTATTCACTGATGGCTTCACCAAACCCATAGCCCATAAGGAAGGGTTAGTTCCACAGGAAAAACTGGGGTAGTTTATCAGAAGGGACGATGGATACAGAGTGGTGAAAACAAGCTGTCCATTACATACCTTTGGAAGCTAGATTTTTGTGAGGCTGTTGACTATAGCATTTATCTATAGTACCAAAAATTATGAGTGCTCAATATTAACTGAATGGTTAAACAAAACATAGCACATTTAAGATGGCCTATGATGCAGCCATTACAAACGTGTTTTGGATCAATATTTAAAGATTGAGGGGCGCCTGGGTGGCGCAGTCGGTTAGGCGTCCGACTTCAGCCAGGTCACGATCTCGCGGTCCGGGAGTTCGAGCCCCGCGTCAGGCTCTGGGCTGATGGCTCAGAGCCTGGAGCCTGTTTCCGATTCTGTGTCTCCCTCTCTCTCTGCCCCTCCCCCGTTCATGCTCTGTCTCTCTCTGTCCCCAAAATAAATAAACGTTGAAAAAAAAAAAGATTGAGAAATTTGCTACAGAAATATTGAATATAAACTGTGTAGAGCCTGTGAATTAAATTTATTTTATTTTATTTATTTATTAAAAAAAATTTTTTTTAACGTTTATTTATTTTTGAGACAGGGAGAGACAGATCATGAACAGGGGAGGGTCAGAGAGAGGGACACACAGAATCTGAAGCAGGCTCCAGGCTTTGAGCTGTCAGCACAGAGCCCAGCGCGGGGCTAGAACTCACAGACCGCGAGATCATGACATGAGCTGAAGTCGGCCGCTTAACCGACTGAGCCACCCAGGTGCCCCTAAATTTAGTTTAAAAAGTTTTATTTATGCATATAACCAACACCTGAAAAGAATGCATAAAGATGTGATGTGTATGTATGTATATCTACATCCTAATATCTGAATTTGTAATATGACCTTATTTGGAAAGGAGATTTTTGTGGATGTAAAAGTAATTAAATTAATGATCTTGTGATGAGATCATCCTGGATTATCCTCATAGGTCCTAAATCCAACAACCGGTGTCCTTATAAGAGGCAGAAGAGGAGAAGATGCAAACTATAGAGAAGGCCATGGCCATGTGGAAACAGAGATAAAAGAAGCCACAAGCCAAGGAATGTCTAAAGCCATCAGAAGCTGGAAGGGGTAAGAAATGAATCTCTCCTAGATCCTTTGAAGGGAATATAGTCCTCCCGACACCTTAATTTCAGACTTTTTGCTCACCATAACTACGAGGGAATAAATCTCTGTTGTTTTAAGCCATCCAGTTTGTGGTAATTTGTTCCAGTGGCCCTAGGAAACTAGTAATCTCTGTATGCTTAGATAGATGGAAAGATAGAAAAAATATATAAAATTTATTTTCCCAAAATGTCTATATTTTTCCACAACAAAGAGTATTGTTTTAAAATGTGACTGTAGGGGCACCTGGGTGGCTCAGTCGGTTAAGCTTCCGACTCTGACTCAGGTCACGATCTCATAGTCAGTAGGTTCCAGCCCCATATCAGGCTCTGTGCTGACGTAAAAAAAGGAAGGAAGAAAGAAAAAAAAAAGCATTAGGATGTGAATATAAAGAAGGCTAGTACATTTAATGTCAGACAAAACAAAATTTAAGCAAAAAAGTTAAATGTGCCTATATTCTCACAGGCAATTCTGCAGGAGAATGCTGGTCACCGTGATTCAGGGAACCCCCTCCAGCTGTGTCTCCTGTTGGTTACTCTGAATGCCTGGCTCACATGGGGTCTTTCCACTTCCTTCAGGCACAGGTGTCCCCTTCTCCTCCAATCTGAAAGTTTGCTTTATTTCACTTTTACAAAAGACCCACATCAGCACCGACTTTTGCTAGTGGAAGGAAATCTGAAGCGGATTTTCGCCTTTAGGAACTGGTCATTGTTGTTTTGCTTTGTGCCATTTCCGTTTAGGAAAGGGATTATAGGAACATTCTACTTTCAGAAAACAGGGAATCTATTCCCGTCTCCCACCTCCTTCCCTTTGCTTTGGTGTCCTGGTTCAGAAGGTGTCAGGAGGGTGGTTTGGGATTGGGTCTCTCTCCCTCCTCTGCTGCCGCCTAGGTTCCTGCCCTGTCTGACCACAGCATTCAGTGTGCCGGGTCCCCCACGTGTCAGGGAAGGGGGCATGAGACGTTTACAGAGAGGGGTTATTACTGCCTTTCAAGTGCTCACAACCCATGTGGAGGGATAATGAGTAAAACCTGACAGAAACCCACCTGCATCATCCTGTGAATTTCACTATCTTCCTGGTGACTATTTTCTATTCTCTAAGGGCTGAGGTGGGAATTAAAGTTATTATTTCTTGTTGGTAGGGTGGGGATAGAGGGACAGCCGGGCAGTGAAAACACAGCCTAACTTATTTTTGGAAACCTCAGAGCAGAAGCTGTTGTCTTGGTATTCTAGTTGCCCAGTATCCCCAGATTACCCAACAAAGCAGGCGCCATCTAACCAGGCGGATTCTGGAAAGAGTAGCTCATTGGGGAGTCACGGCAGCGTCCACGATCACCAGCAACAGCACCGGGACCGCCGGGGCTGTCCAACCACCACCAGGTGGCACCAAAGCGCAGCCGAGACCTGGAGATTCGCGTCCTGCCACCTCAGATAGGAGAAGTTGGGGATGCCAGAGAATCAGATGCTGCGTGGGTGTCTTGAGAAAGGCCACGGTCCTCTGCTCCCTCCCTTGCCCCCAGGGTCAGAGCTCTCCTGAAAGGATATCCCTCCCCTAGTTAGGGATGTGAGGTCCCAAAGTGGAGACTCTCTGGGAGGACAGGCAGGCACCTGGAGAGGTGTCAAGATGGTATCAGGACCAGAGGACCCGAGGACCTGAGTATGGGAGGTTTCACAAACGTGGCTGGGAGGGGGCCGGCAGAGTAGAAGTGGCCATGAGGTCTGGGCCAGTAGCGCGTGTGCTCAAACCGGGAAGTGAGGGAGACAGGCCAGGAATCTATGTTCTGCATAGCTGTGGCAGGTGACAGGCCTGGGAGGAGAAAACCATCTATCTCAAGGGATGTCACAGCGGGCAGGAAATGGCCTCAAAACATTCGGATGACCTTCCTGGAAGGCAACAAGGGTTCCCCTTACTTAGATGTGGGAAGGAGAAATCCCTAATTGATGGAAAATCCTGAAAAAACAGGAATGCCAGAGTTTGCCTGGAAGTGGCTAATATTTGTGGGTGGTTGGTGGGTTTTATTTTTTTAATGGCCATTAGGAATAATAGGCCTCAGAAAAGAGGACAAGTTTTGTAACAGAAAAATAGAGTTACATTTTGTTTTACCAAAGCTAGATCATGGCTTGTGAAATGCACATCAGCTACAAATATTCTTACAAATTGCACATAAGAAACCTTAATAAACTCCAAAAAGCAGAAATTATACTTAACTATATTCTGTAGCCACATTGTAACCAATAAATATTTAACACACACACACACACAAAACCCAGCCACTTGGAAATCATAAGAGGGGAAAAAATGATTCTAAACAGCACTAGAGTCATACAGAAATCAAAATTACAATACCAGAATCTTTAGAAAAAGAATAAGCAAGAAAACACAACATATCAACACTAAGGTATATGGACAAAGCTATGTTTTCAGATATAAACTCATAGCTTTAAATGCTTCTGTTAGCCAAGACAAAGAGAATTTAATCAACTGAATACGTCACTTAGAATTTTAGAAAAGCAACAAATCCTTAAGAAAGGAGTAAAGAAATAACTGTGGAGGTAAATTAATTAGAAAAAAGAGAAGAGAAAAAAAGTTCTTTTTTAAGAACTAATAGACAAATGCAAAATGTACATCTTTTACTTACTTGTTCTTCGGAAAGTACTTAGCCATTTGTCGGAGCAGAGGGCCCCCTTCCTTCCTTCCAGTTTGCCCACTGTGCCCCTCTAAGGAGAGTCACAATATACCCTCCCTCATAGGTTAGAGCCCACTCCCATAAGATCTGACACAACCTTCAAAATCTTGAAGTTCCTACACCTGCATAACTGGGACAAGATTGGGATGTTCTTGAGGATGACAGCAGGTTGGTATGGGTCATTGACCAGTTGGAAAGGGCTTACACTTATGTGTGTTTGTGTGTGTGTGTGTGCAAGTGTAAGGGCGTACATGGTGTGTGGGTGTGTACAAGTATGATGTACAAGTGTGGGTGTGTGCGCACAAGTGTGGTATGTACATATGTGGGTATGGGTATACAGGTGGAGGAGTATGTTTTCTTTTATTTAAGAAAAAATTAAAAAAAATTTTTTTTAAAGTTTTTATTTATTTTTGAGACAGGGAGAGACAGAGCATGAACAGGGGAGGGTCAGAGAGAGGGAGACACAGAATCTGAAGCAGGCTCCAGGCTCTGAGCTGTCAGCACAGAGCCTGACGCATGGCTCAGACTCACGGACTGTGAGATCATGACCTGAGCCGGAGTCAGACATTTAACCGACTGAGCCACCCAGGTGCCCCAAGAAAATTTTTTTAAATGTTTACTTAATTTTGAGAGAGACAGAGTGTGAGCGGGGGGGGGCCCCCCAGAAAGAGAGGGAGAATCTGAAGCAGGCTCGAGGCTCTGAGCTGTCAGCACAGAGCCCAATGTGGGGCCTGAGGTCACAAACGGCGAGATCAAGACCTGGGCGAAAGTTGGATGTTTAACTGACTGAGCGACCCAGGCACCCCGGTTGCTTTCTTTCAATCCTAGAATTATTCTGAATTGTTGAAACCAGGTGGTCTCCAAGCATCCAATCCCAACACAGAAGTTCATTTTTTATGTGTTCTACAACCACTGGTAGGCATGTATTATGAAACAAGAATTTCAGTGGGTTCAAATTATGTACCCAAAACCAAAAAAGGAACTACCGGAAAGGAACTATTTTGATTTTCTTGTCCACCTATATCAATGATCTCTAATAACAGCACCATATACCAGGGACTCAGTGCCAAACAATCATTATCTCAGTTAACATTTCATTGTGTAGGAAGTGCTATTATTTATTCCCAAGAGATAGGGCTCACAGAAGGGTTAAAGTGATTTGCCCTGCATCACACAGCTATCCTAATGCTGACCCTCAGTGAGGTTTGGATGGCTCCCAAGATGCCACTTTTATCATTATTCTATAAAAAGTATTATAAGTATTTTTATCAGTATTTTGAAAGTATTTTAAGGATTTTTTTTCTCCGATGCTTTGAAAATTATTTTTTCTCCATTCTTGTTGTATGCATTTAAAAGATAATATGTATGTCTGCCTTGGTCTTTTTCAGCCCTAGATATGACCCCAACCAGGATTCCCAGTGTAACCAGAGCATGGGACACCATGTTGTGGTATGACCTCTGTGAGATGGCCACAGAATCTGAAGGTTTTTCACTTGCATAAAGTCCAGACCCCTTCTTGCCCTGTAAGAATCTGCCCAGGTGGGAAGACCTCCTTGTTCTCATAACCCTTTGGTCTCTAGTCTGGCTTCAGAATCTACTCTTCATCATTCTGCTGTCCTGCTTCTCACAAATGAGCAAATATGGCACCGACTTGCATTAAAACACCGCTGTTGCTGGTACATAGTGAATTTTCTGTACTTGAGTCCTGTTCAAGATACAACACATAAAACAACTACCTTATGGCGTTAAAGAAATTCAGTTATTTTGAGGGGGCACCTAGATGACTCAGTTGGTTAAGCATCCAACTCTTGAGTTAGGCTGAGGTCATGATCTGGTTGTGAGATCAAGCCCCATATTGGGCTTCTTACAGGGCATGGAGCCTGCTTAAGCTTCTCTCTCTCTCTCTCTCTCTCTCTCTCTCTCTGTATGTTTCTCTCTCCCTCTCCTGTTGTTCCTCCCCTGCTCGCTCGCTCTCTCTCTCTCTCTCTCTCTCTCAAGAAAGAAGGAAAGAAAGAAAGAATGAAAGAAATTTGGTTATTTTTTCACAAAGTGGTTTTTTTGGGGGAGGGCACAAGAGAGCAACAGGCAGAGAGAGGAGAGGGGGAGAGAGAGAAGTGGGGCTCACCCAAAGCAGGACTTGAACTCAGGAACTATGAGATCATGACCTGAGCCAAAGCCAGATGTTTAACCAACGGAGTCATCCAGGTACCCAGTGTTTGTTTTATTTTTTTATTTTTTTTTATTTTTTATTTATATATGAAATTTATTGTCAAATTGGTTTCCATACAACACCCACTGCTCATCCCAAAAGGTGCCCTCCTCAATACCCATCACCCACCCTCTCCTCCCTCCCACCCCCCATCAACCCTCAGTTTGCTCTCAGTTCTCAACAGTCTCTTATGCTTTGGCCCTCTCCCACTCTAACCTCTTTTTTTTTTTTTTTTCCTTCCCCTCCCCCATGGGTTCCTGTTAAGTTTCTCAGGATCCACATAAGAGTGAAACCATATGGTATCTGTCTTTCTCTGTATGGCTTATTACACTTAGCATCACACTCTCCAGTTCCATCCACGTTGCTACAAAAGGCCATATTTCATTTTTTCTCATTGCCACGTAGTATTCCATAGTGTATATAAACCACAATTTCTTTATCCATTCATCAGTTGATGGACATTTAGGCTCTTTCCATAATTTGGCTATTGTTGGGAGTGCTGCTATGAACATTGGGGTACAAGTGCCCCTATGCCTCAGTACTCCTGTGTCCCTTGGATAAATTCCTAGCAGTGCTATTGCTGGGTCATAGGGTAGGTCTATTTTTAATTTTCTGAGGAACCTCCACACTGCTTTCCAGAGCGGCTGCACCAATTTGCATTCCCACCAACAGTGCAAGAGGGTTCCCATTTCTCCACATCCTCTCCAGCATCTATAGTCTCCTGATGTGTTCATTTTGGCCACTCTGACTGGCGTGAGGTGATATCTGAGTGTGGTTTTGATTTGTATTTCCCTGATAAGGAGCGACGCTGAACATCTTTTCATGTGCCTGTTGGCCATCCGGATGTCTTCTTTAGAGAAGTGTCTATTCATGTTTTCTGCCCATTTCTTCATTGGGTTATTTGCTTTTCGGGTGTGGAGTTTGGTGAGCTCTTTATAGATTTTGGATACTAGCCCTTTGTCCGATATGTCATTTGCAAATATCTTTTCCCATTCCGTTGGTTGCCTTTTAGTTTTGTTGGTTGTTTCCTTTGCTGTGCAGAAGCTTTTGATCTTCATAAGGTCCCAGTAATTCACTTTTGCTTTTAATTCCCTTGCCTTTGGGGATGTGTCGAGTAAGAGATTGCTACGGCTGAGGTCAGAGAGGTCTTTTCCTGCTTTCTCCTCTAGGGTTTTGATGGTTTCCTGTCTCACATTCAGGTCCTTGATCCATTTTGAGTTTATTTTTGTGAATGGTGTGAGAAAGTGGTCTAGTTTCAACCTTCTGCATGTTGCTGTCCAGTTCTCCCAGCACCATTTGTTAAAGAGACTGTCTTTTTTCCATTGGATGTTCTTTCCTGCTTTGTCAAAGATGAGTTGGCCATACGTTTGTGGGTCTAGTTCTGGGGTTTCTATTCTATTCCATTGGTCTATGTGTCTGTTTTTGTGCCAACCCAGTGTTTGTTTTAATTTGTTAATACTGTAAGGTGTTCCTGATTTGCCACTTCATCAGTTTTCCCCCCAAATTTTGTCATCTAATCGTGTTTTTTTAAGGTAGTCTTCTTCTTTTTAAATGTTTATTTTTGAGAGAGAGAGAGCACAAGCAGGGGAGGGGCGGGGGGGGCAGGATTTGAAGCGGGCTCCATGCTGACAGCAGCGAGCCAGATGTGGGGCTTGAACTCATGAACCATGAGATCATGACCTGAGTGGAAGTTAGACGCTTAACTGACTGAGCCACCCAGGTGCCCCTTGGCATCTAATCTTAAGTAAAATCCATGGCCTCCCTACACCTTACAAAATCTGAGCATTGGGAAAGCATCCCAAACGGGCAAAGACTAAAATTCCTAAAACTGCCTTGGCGTCACTAAGGTTTGGTAGACCTGGCTCTATCTGCCTGCAATTATCATTGGTTTCTCTGAGCTCTGGCATAAGTTTGCAGTGGTTTTTGCCTTTCCTCTTTGTTCTGTGTTTTATGGGTGCTTTCCCGGGAAGTTGGGAGAAGCTGTGTTGAGGACGGTTAGCCAGAACAGCCTTTGAAAACACCGTTGGGCTGAATCTCTGACAGTCCCGTGGAACAGCCAGATGCTGAATTTGAAGGTTCCTGGAGTGGCACTGGGGCCAGTGGAAACCTCCCTTCTCCTTCCGTCCCTCACCTCCAGGCTCCCTTCTCCCTTCTTCGGGAAGGCAAGTGAAGCCTGGCTAGATACGAGTGTCTGTGGCCCTGGAAAAGACTCTCCTGATGGCCCCAGGAGGATAAAAGCCAGAAGGATTATCTAGACTCATTCAAAAAAAATTCTGCCCTCTTCTCTGAGTTCAGTCATGGCTGAGGGTGAGTCTCCTTGTGGCTCTTCCTCCTCCATGACGCTCTTATTGACCAGGGCTTCTTGGGGTCTGTGCTCCTGACCATGGTGTGTCACCACCGCTGGGTGAAGCCCCCACCTCACAAATGTCTTTGTTGTCACTGCAGCTACTCTCTCATGAGGTCTCAGACAGACATTTGGGAGCATTGGCCCTTGCAGTGTGAGTGAGGCAGAGAGGGTGTGACCTGCCTCAGCACCCGGAGACCCCACTCTGAAGGCTGGGGACCACCACTGTGGCAGTTTCTCCCACCACCATCATCTCCCCATCGCCAGGTGTCCCAGCCCCTGACAAGCCTTTAGGGTTTTCTTCCTCTGTATTTCGCAGTTGAGGGAAATGACACCAAAGAGTTGCATTCATTTAACAGACCCCTTATGTCTGAAGGAGGAAGAGGAATGGGAATGAAGAGACGGGGATTTGGAGGGAGGAGGACGCAGGCCAAGGAGCTAGGGTGAAGGGCAGCATAGGTGGCTGCAGTTTGGGTAGTGAGGGGGGAGTGGCACAAGGTAAGGGAAGGAGTTGAGGGTCTTTATCATGATGGCAATGTAGAGCCATTCAAGGGTTTGAAACAGATTAGTGACATAATGTGATTTGTATTCTAAAAAAAATCTGTACAATGACTTGGAACAGGACAAGCACATCAGGAGGCTATGGCTCTGATCTGAGTGAGGCAATGGTAGCATAGGTGTGGAGAGAAGACCTATTGGGAATCTGGGAGCGAGGAATGAAAGATGAGTTTACGACGCAAGGGTAAGGTCACACTCACCCTTCCATGCCCATGCATGCCTACATTCACACTTGTACTTCACCTTCCCCTGTCACTTGGTGCTTTGCAGAATGCAGGGATACCAGCAGATGCCCACATCCCTGCGGTTCTTTCTCTGTCAGTATCCTTGGAGGGAAGTTTTCTCTGTCAGTCATCTTAGAAGGAGAACTTGGATACAGTGGCTTTGGATTAGGAGGTAAACATCGGACAGGAGAGCTGAGAAGAGTGAAATCCCAAGGCGCAGGTCACAGGAGCTCAACAAATCTGTGACTTCATCTCACCAGGCCCTCCCTGAGAAACTCTGGAGAAAGGGTAGCCAGCCACTCCTCTGTAGACCTAACTCCCTGGGTCCTGGTCCCTGGAGAAGCTGCACCAGAGTGCCATGGTGACAGCGGTCACGTGAGAGATGTAGGCCCCCACCTCTGCACCCCGAGGACTCCCTGTACCACAGGTAGAAGGAGGTTTGGGAGCAGGACCCCTGGGCTTTCATGCAGGGCCTCTTAATTGTCTTGGGGACAGACACAGCTGAGGGATGGTGTTTCTGACTTCAGCCCTCCACAAAGGGCTAGTCTAGCCCAGCCTGGGGGGGAAGCTTAGGGGGAGCGGCTACAAGACCAAAGGGGAGGAAACACCAGAAGCCACAGAGGAAGGAACAGGTGCTGAGAGAGAGAAATGCTGCTGGCCTCCAGGCAACAATCAAAATTAAGGAAATGCTCAAATAAATGACAGGATGGGGGCATCTGGAAAGAACACAGGAACCAACCTGGGGGAGCCCTCAGTGGCCAAAGCTGGAACAATCTGAGCAATACAGTAAATAATGTAGTGTTGGGTTGTTACCCAAAACATAAAAATTGATGTTTGAATAAGTAAGTAAATGGGGGGAGGGGATCCTCCTTTCCCAAAAATTTCATTTATCTTATGTAGATATTCCTCCTGGGGGGTGGAGCTTCTTTGTTCCCTTTCCACACATGAGAATGAACTTGACTTAGTGGCTGAACTCCAAAGAACAGAGTTTGGAAAGGCAAAAATAGTAATACTAGGGACGCCTGGGTGGCTCAGTCGGCTAAGTGTTTGACTTGGGCTCAGGTCTTGATCTCACAGCTCTCTGCTCTCAGTGTGGAACCTGCTTCAGTTCCGTTTGTCTCCCTCTCTTTCTGTCCTTCCCCAGCTCATGCTTTCTCTCTGTCTCAAAAACAAAAAATACAAAAAATAGTAATATTACCATGGAGAAACTGTGTACCTTAGCCATGTGATCAAGGTAAACATCACCAGTGATGTGTAGATTTATGTGCCACCTGCTATGACGCAAAGAGAAGCCACTTCACCTCTGTGGTATTCTTTCCAGAGGCTCAGAGCTCTAGTCTAGTCATGAGAAAAATGTCAGTCAAACTGAAATTGAGTGGTATCCTATGAAATACCTGACCAGTATTGCTCAAGGTATTCACACAAGGAAAGCCTGAAAAACTGTCACAGACTGGGGAAGACTCAGGGACAGGATAACTAAATGCAGTGTGATTCCCTGGATTGGATCCTGGAGGAGAAAGAGGACATTAACAGAAAAATCCAGTGAAATCCAGAGTTTATTTAGCAGAAATGTCCCAATATTTGTCTTTCAGTTTTGACAATGTATCATATATTGACCTACATAAAAAGGTAAACTGAGGTGAGCTCAAATTACGAGAAACTGGGTTTATTCGGAACGAATGGAGGAATTGCCTTTCAGGAAATGCATGCTATAGCAAGCTACAGGCGTGTCTTCTGAGAGTTTGGGCAGACTAATTTATGGGTGAGGGGTGCAAAGAGAAGGCAGTCCAGCCAGAGTCCAAGCAGTAAGTTCGTTGGCTTGAGGATGGGGAGATGATCTTTGTGGATGTTCATTGGTTAGGACATAAGTCTCAGTCTTCTGTAAATTGGGCATTTATGGGAAAACAGTCTTTCAGTTCCTAAGTTCCATTCTTTTTTTTTTTTTTTTTTTTTTTAATTTTTAAGGTTTATTCATTTTCAGAGACAGAGAGACAGAGCGTGAGTGGGGGAGGGGCAGAGGGAGAGGGAGACACAGAATCTGAAACAGGCTTCAGGCTCTGAGCTGTCAGCACAGAGCCTGATGGGGGGCCCGAACTCACAGAAGGCTTGATCATGACCTGAGAGGAAGTTGGACGCTCAACCAACTGAGCCACCCACGCGCCCCCCTAAGTTCCATTCTTCTGAAGGTGCACACATGAGATTCGCCAATTCATATCCTCCAGTTCCATTTTAGATTGGAACCCTTTCACACATGTAATGTAACATGATAACATCAGGGGAGACCGAAACTGGGTGAGGGGTGTACAGGAGCTCTCTATACTATTTTCACAATTTTTCTCAAAATCTGAAATTATTCCAAATAGCAAGCTTATTAAAAATATGTATCTAGGAGATTATTGATTCAATACCAGGTGAGCTTTCTCATTTGTTTTTTTTTTTTTCAGTATATGAAATTTATTGTCAAATTGGTTTCCATACAACACCCAGTGCTCATCCCAAAAGGTGCCCTCCTCAATACCCATCACCCACCCTCCCCTCCTTCCCACCCCCCATCAACCCTCAGTTTGTTCTCAGTTTTTAAGAGTCTCTTATGCTTTGGCTCTCTCCCACTCTAACCTCTTTTTTTTTTTTTTCCCTTCCCCTCCCCCATGGGTTTCTGTTAAGTTTCTCAGGATCCACATAAGAGTGAAAACATACGGTATCTGTCTTTCTCTGTATGACTTATTTCATTTACATAATACTCTCCAGTTCCATCCACGTTGCTACAAAAGGCCATATTTCATTCTTTCTCATTGCCACATAGTATTCCATTGTGTATATAAACCACAATTTCTTTATCTATTCATCAGTTGACGGACATTTAGGCTCTTCCCATAATTTGGCTATTGTTGAAAAGCGCTGCTATAAACATTGGGTACAAGTGCCCCTATGCATCAGCACTCCTGTATCCCTTGGGTAAATTCCCAGTAGTGCTATTGCTGGGTCATAGAGTAGATCTATTTTTAATTTTTTGAGGAACCTCCACACTGTTTTCCAGAGCGGCTGCACCAGTTTGCATTCCCACCAACAGTGCAAGAGGGTTCCCATTTCTCCACATCCTCTCCAGCATCTAGTCTCCTGATGTGTTCATTTTAGCCACTCTGACTGGCGTGAGGTGATATCTCAGTGTGGTTTTGATTTGTATTTCCTTAATAAGGAGCGACGTTGAGCATCTTTTCATGTACCTGTTGGCCATCTGGATGTCTTCTTTAGAGAAGTGTCTATTCATGTTTTCTGCCCATTTCTTCACTGGATTATTTGTTTTTTTGGTGTGGAGTTTGAGGAGTTCTTTATAGATTTTGGATACTAGCCCTTTGTCCGATATGCCATTTGCAAATATCTTTTCCCATTCCGTTGGTTGCCTTTTAGTTTTGTTGATTGTTTCCTTTGCAGTGCAGAAGCTTTTTATCTTGATGAGGTCCCAGTAGTTCATTTTTGCTTTTAATTCCCTTGCCTTTGGGGATGTGTCAAGTAAGAAATTGCTGTGGCTGAGGTCAGAGAGGTTTTTTCCTGCTTTCCCCTCTAGGGTTTTGATGGTTTCCTGTCTCACATTCAGGTCCTTTATCCATTTTGAGTTTATTTTTGTGAATGGTATAAGACAGTGGTCGCAATAAAGTATTTTTAAGATATAAACCTTGTTCTTTTTGACATAATTCTGTTGCACACTAATAGACTACAGTGTAGGTTAAACAACTTTTATGTGTACTGGGAACCAAAAAAATTCATTTGACTTGCTTTATTGCAATATTTGCTTTATTGCGGTGGTCTGGAACTGAACCTACAATATCTCCAAGGTATGCCTTTAATTTATTAACCATTTCTCTACTGATGGACATTTCCAGTCTTTTTGCTACTACAAACAGTGGTACATGGATGGTACCATTTACACATATGTGGGAATATCTGTAGAATAAACTTCTACTAGTGCATCTGTTGGATTACAAAATACTGGCACTTATTTTGATCAATAGTGCCAAATTGCCTTCCCTAGAGGTTGAACTAATTTATACTTATACCAGCGATGTAGGAAATGACTCTTTCCCCATTACCCTTCCAACCTTGGTTCTAATCAAACCAGTTATAGAGCCAATGCACCCCTCCTTGGGTGTGATTAAATTGTTAGAGAACTCGCAGAACTAAGGAAACCAGTTTGCTTCTTAGGTTACCAGTTTATACAAAGGGTATCAAAGGTGCAAATGAACAGCCAGATAAAGAGGTATATCAGGGTTTGTCCAGGAGGGATCTGAACCCAGGAGCTTACATCCCTGTGTGTTTCAGGGTGCACCACCCTCCTGGCACAGGTTGCCTTCTGGTTCACTAACCTGGAAGCTCTCCAAACCCCAAAGTTCAGGGATTTTTTTGGAGCCTCATTATGTAGGTGTGGCTGATTAAATCATTGACCGCTGGTAATTGAACTCAATCTCTAGCCCCTCTTCTCTCCCTAAAGGTTGAGGGTGGAGTTTAAATTTACAAAGCAGTTTGGTTTCCCTGGCAACCAGCTTCCTTCCTTAGGTTGCCTAAGGGCTTTTCAATAGTAACCTTATTAACATAAACTCCTGTGTGGTTGAAAGAGCTTGTTATGAATAACAAGACACCCATTTCACCTTTCCCACTCAGGTACTGAGGACAAAAGACCAAATATTATAACAAAAGGTGATCCCATTGCTCTAATCCCTTAGGAAATTCCAAGGGTTTTGGGAGCTCTGAGCCAGGAACCATGGGTGAAGACAAAAGTATATACTTATTATAAATTACAATATCATAGGTTTATAATAGTATGTGGTAGGCAGAATAGTGGCCCCCAAGGAATTCTGTGTTCTGATTCCTAGAATCTATGAACGTGTTACCTTACATGACAAAAGGGACTTTACAGATGTTAAGGATCTTGCATTGGCAGTTTGTCCAGAATGTTCTAGGTGGGCCCAATGTGAGGTGACTTATAAGGGCCTTGATAAGTGAAAGAGGGATGCAGGAGAGTCTGGGTCAGAGAAGGAGTTGTAATGACAAAAGCAGAGGTCAGAGTGACAGGATTGGTGGTTTTGAAAGGAATGCAATTAGCAGATAGAAGCTGTGAAAAGGGAGGAAGTGGATTTTCCCCTAGATCCTTGAGAAGGAACACAGTCCAGCTGGTGTTGATTTTAGCCCAGTGAGACCCATTTCAGACTTCCAACCTATAGAACTATAAGAGGATACATTTGTATTGTCTCAGGGCACTATGTTTTTGGAAATTTGTGACAGGAGCAATAGGGAACCAATACATGGTAGTGGTGGTATAATTTTTATATTTTAGAAAGATGGCTCCATCACCTCTCCACCACTTCAGAACACTTTCGTCTCTACCCTACTTCCTGTTGCAATGGGTGAATATCCCAGCCTCTGTCAACAGCCAGTGGTAACTCCCCAAAAGACGATCAGTAAAGTTCGTTTATCTCGTTAAGCTTGGTTAGACTCACTGCAATAAGGGAGAATTCCACTTGCTGGAATCTTAGTGGTGTCTCCAAATAGAGACATGAGGACAGGATATATATAGTTTTAGGGCCAGGGCTGTGTGATTTTAAGGTGGGTCTTGAAAGGAGGAGAGCTGGTTAGGATCGAGCACGTGTATAACCGTTTTGGAATGGTGGGCATGAGGTGAAGTCATTAGGTGAAGGTCTGAAGGAGTCTTGATGAACAAGTCATTTTAGTGGGGTCACAGCCTCATCTCCCAGGAACAGATATCTCCTGGAGCCACCAGCTAAGTTATTGTTGCTGGATTTCAGTATTGTTTAATACAAGGACAGGACAGTATGCCCAGTCCCTGTATTGTTAAATACACGAACTGGGACTTAGGCCGGCATCAACTCTCACCAGAAACTCCACTAGTGGTCTAGACCTCATTCCTTCTCTTTACTCAAAGGCTTTGTCCTACAACTTTGTCTCTCTCTTTAGCATGGTCATTTCTCTCTCTGCTAGATCATTCCATCTTGAGAACTAAACTAAACTAAACTAAACATCTCCCCACAGGCCCCTTTGACATCTGTCCCATCTCTGTTTCCCCTTATAGAAAAACTTCTTGAGAGAGTTGTCCATGGTTATTGTGATCACCTCTTTACCTTCCGTTCCAGCCACTCTCTCTCCTCTGCCCCATACAACCCCACCACATTAGCCTTCCTTAGGCTCCCAGAACATTTCAAACATGTTTCTGGGGTGCCCGGGTGGCTCACTCAGTTAAGCATCCGACTCTTGATTTTGGCTCGGGTTATGATCTCACGATTCCGTGAAACTGAGTCCGTGTTGGGCTCTGCACTGACAGCTGACAGGGTGGAGCCTGCTTGGGATTCTCTCTCTCTCTCTCTCTCTCTCTCTCTCTCTCTGCCCCTCTCCTGCTTGCACTGGCCTCCCTCTCAAAATAAATAAATAAACTTTAAAATAATCACCACCACCACCACAACAAACTGTGTTCAGAGCTCGGGTTAAATGTCATTTCCTCAGAGATACCTTCTCTGACCATCAATCTACACATTATGTGTGCAGGTGCTATTAGGCCACTCCGCTTTAAAAAAAAATTTATGTATTTTTATGGTGGCAAGATATACATAACAACATTTACCATCTTAATCTTAAGTGTATAATTCAGTGGCATTAAGTACGTTCACATGGTTGGATAACCATCGTCACCAACCATCTCCAGAACTTCTTCATCTTCCCAAATTTAGACTGCATATCCATGAAACAACAACTCTCACCCCCCTCTGCACCTCCAGCCCCTGCCAACCGTGATTTAATTTCGGGCTCTATGAATTGGCCTCTTTTCGGTACCTCATGAAAGTGGAATCACGTGATATTTGTCATTTTGTATCTAGCTTATTTTAGTTAGCATTACGTCTTCAAGGTTCAACCGTGTTGTGGCAGGTGTCAGAATTCCATTCCTGGGGCCCCTGGCTGGCTCAGTCGGTGGAGCATGTGACTCTTAATCTTGGGGTTGTAGATTCGAGCCCCATGTTGGGGATAGAGATTACTTAAAAAGAAAATCTTAAAAAAATTCCATTCCTTTTTAAGGTTGACTCATATTAATATATATATATATAAATATATAATATATTATATGTATACATACACAGAGAAGAATGGACACTTGGGTAGTTTCCATCATTTGGTTATTGTGAATAATGCTATTGTGAATATTAGGGTACAAGCATCTGTTCGAGTCCCTGGTTCCAGTTCTTTTGGATATATACCCAGAAGTGGAATTGCCAGATCATATGGTAATTCTGTGCTTAACTATTTGAGGAACTGCCATGCTTGTTTCTACAGTAGTGACACCATTTTATATTCACACCAGTACTCATAAATGTTCCCATTTCTCCACATCCACACCAACCCTCGTTATTTTTTTTTTTTTAAATAAATAATCTTCCTAATGGGTGTGAAGTGGTATATCACTCCATTTTAATTCGGTAAATAGCCCCTGTAAGTAGCTGAGATTTTACACACGCATGCGACACAAACACACACACACACATTTTTATTCTTCTGCACCTGTGCTGTAAGCTCTGTAAGAACAAGGATCTTTGTCTCTCTCGTTTACCACTGTGTCTCTAGCATCTGAGAGTACTTCGCAGGCAATAACAACAGTAATGACAAGAGCCACAACAAATACCAGAGCCAACATTGATGCAGCACTTACTATGTGCCAGGCACTGTTTTATGACAATATAATCATGCTGTAAGAGAGGTGTTCTTATCATCCTGATTTACAGGGAGTTGAGGCACAGGGTATTTTCCCCAGGTTACACAGTTAGTGTCACTGTAGTTGCTCAAAAAATGATTTTGGAATGGAAGTGCAAAGGGAATGAATGATGGGGAAGGAGGATTTTAGGGAAATGAGTTGGTGAACTATTGCAGGAGTCCTGGCAGAAGATGTTCAACCTTGCCTTCTGATGGTAGCGGTGGTGCTAGACAAAGGGTGGGGGAATCCAAGTCACCGCAGATGTAGAACCATTGATAAGACTGTGGTGTAAATGTGTATTCAGGAACGTCTCTAGTGTGCCCAGGATGAGCTTGTCTAAGACGGGCACATGGGTTGTGAGAGGGAGGTTAAGACAGACTTGTGGAGATGAAGGAAAAACTAACCCCAGACACCCCTGATCACACCATACACATTTGGACTTGGTTTTTTCAGTGTAGCACTTGATTGTATTCTGTCTTTGTGAAGTTGCCTGTTTGCTGTAGAGAATGATGTCTTGAGCTTTTACACGGGCTCTTACTCTGCTGATTTCCTTCTCTCATTCCAAGGAGGCAGTTTGGCTTTGGATACCATGGTCTCAGAGCCATCTACATGGCAAGACACAAATGAAAGTAGTCAGAGGAAAGTCTGAGTTCCTCAGTGGCTTCATCCTAGGCCATCGGGAGAGGGAGCATGCTAGTGTCTGATGGGAGAAGGCTAAAGTGGAGAGGGTAGAAGGGAGGGCAGAGTTTTTCAAGATTTGCGAAGTGACTTAGGGGTTCCCAAGCATGTGGGAACTTCGGCCTGTCCCCTTGGGGTGCCCCGTGGGGGTAGTGAGACAGGACAAAAGGATGGCCATCTAGTGTACCCCAGACACCAGGGTTACTAACCCCACAAGGCTTACTTAGGGGAAGGGCGGTTTGGAGACTGTAGAGCAACTTCATAGGACCCCCGGGGCGGGGACAATGAACATGTCAGTTGAGGAGCCCCTCTGAATGTTCTGTTCCAGACAATACCCTGGGCCTCTGTCCAAGCCTGAATTGAGACTGAATTTCTGCCAGCCAGAGAGTTGAGGTAGATTCAGTTTGATTGAAGGGGATTATAGTAATGCACCAATTCTTGCGTGCCCAGTTTATAAAGCAAAATTTAGACTTGCTTTGTGTGTAATAGTTGGCTTCTCTAGATGAGACGAGACACTCTCCAAATGCAGGGAGAGTGCATTCATTTGGTCAATAAAGATTTGTTAAGGACCTACTGTATGCCAGGCACTGATCTAGATACTAGGTATACATTAAGCAGATCAGACATGGTCCTGCAGCCTTGGATTTATAGCGGGGGAGGAAGGAAGGAAGGAAGGAAGGAAGGAAGGAAGGAAGGAAGGAAGGAAGGAAGGAATAAATAAAAACAAGTATATAATTAGAAGTGGGGATGAGTGCTATGAAGCAAAGGAATGGGGTCTTCATCTTGGCAGCTGAGATTCTAACTTGGGAGCTAGCCCCTAAGCCAGTGGTGTTACCGCAGAGGAACTCAGTGCACTAACTCAGCCCCCACCCGCAGCTCCTCTACAGAAGCAACACCTTGACCAAGCCCCGAGGTCCCTGGCTTGATTGCTACTTCTTTAGTGGCCAGACCTGCCAGATCTTTTCAATGCGGACTTTCAGTACTTCAAACACCATGCTCAAGTTGTCAGGCACATCAGTGCCATTCTTTGTTACTGGCTCTGAGGAGGTGACTAACCTAAGTCCTACTAACTCCCACTCATCCTGCGGATCGCAACAGAAATGTGAATTGTGAACAGAAATGTAAATTGTGAAGCCCGAATGGTCCAGATTTGGGTGTGTTTGAGGGGCTGGTGCAGCTGGAGGGCGCAAACACAGGAAGAGCGGTGCAGGATGGAGCTGGGTGGCGGGGGTGGGGAGTCAGGAGGAAGGTGCACAGGACCATGGTTTAAGTTTGGGTTTTGTTCTAAGTTCAGTGGGAACGATGTGAGGATTTGAAGCTGAGGAATATCTGTCTCATTTGTGTTTTCATTTTTTTTATTCTTTTTTATTTTTTTTAATATGAATTTATTGTCAACTTGGTTTCCATACACCACCTCATTTGTGTTTTCAACCATATCCCATCATGCCAGGTATTTGGGTTAATGACTATTTGATTGGTTGATGATTACTTGCCAAAATGAATTAAACTAGGGGTTGGTGGGTGGAGGGGAGAAGCCCTCTGTGGAGATGGCTTCCTTATGGCTAACAAAGACTGACAAGTTAAAAACCCAAAAGTTCAGGGTTGGAAGGCCTTACACGTTTCCAACTACTTAAAAAAATTTTTTTTAATGTTTCTTTTTGAGAGAGAGAGAGACAGAGAGAGCATGAGCGGGGAGGGGCAGAGAGAGAGGGAGACACAGAATCCGAAGCAGGCTCCAGGCTCAGAGCTGTCAGCACAGAGCTGGATGCGGGGCTTGAACTCATGAACTGTGAGATCATGACCTGAGCTGAAGTTGGGCGCTTAACCCACTGAGCCACCCAGGCACCCCTCCAACTGCTTTAAAGTAGAGCGGCCCCGTGACAGTCAGGTCCTGGAAAAGTTGACAAGTTGTCCTAATTTACTCTTGCTTTGCTTCTCCTTTCTGCAGTCTGACAAGACCATTGGGGAAGTTTTTTTTTTTTTTTTTTTTTTTTAATTCCCTGTGTTTCCTGTGTTATGTTGGTGTGTCAGAGATTCCAGGCAGTGTATGTGTAGAGCAAAGTAGTGAGTGAAGCTTACCATTTTCAGGGACAGGCAGATTAGGGTGAGAGGAAGAAAAGCTGCTCACACATGAAATGAGACCTTTGGGCAAAGGAAAGGACCCCCCAAAATCATGATGACAGAAGTTGTCTCAGGCAGGAGCATGTGGACGAGGTCGCAGTTCCTTACTAAGCCCTATGGAAACATGGGTGATGTCAGTATGATTGTGACCTCAAGGGTCTGGCAGAGCAGGAGGGTGACATCACTGCCCAGGGGACCCAGTGAGCTCAGACTCCAGGGAGGCCTCCTCACAGCCCCTAAAGAGGCGGGAGCAGCAAACATGATGATGAAGAGAGCCCTAGGGGCTGAGCTGCTTTCATCAGCTGTTCAATTATTGTTCTTTTCCTTCACCCTCCTGCCGGCATAGAATTGTACCTCAGGACTGGGCAGAGAGACAGAAAGAAGGAGCACTGAGGCTCTGTACCCAAGACATGGTAGGTCGTGTGGGGTGAGCTATCAGCTGGGGCAAGCCCCTGTCCCCAAGGAGCTCATGGTACAGGTGGACAGACAGACTTGAAAACCAGTAAAACAGGGGCGCCTGGGTGGCTCAGTCGGTTGGGCGTCCGACTTCGGCTC
>NW_024412452.1:11041364-11067174 GCF_014898765.1 Herpailurus yagouaroundi
GTGGCTCAGTCGGTTGGGCGTCCGACTTCGGCTCAGGTCATGATCTCACAGTTCGTGAGTTCGAGCCCCATGTCGGGCTCTGTGCTGACAGCATAGAGCCTGGGCTACTTTGAATTCTGTGTCTCCCTCTGTCTCTGCTCCTGCCCCGCTCGTGCTCTGTCTCTCTCTCTCCTTCAAATAGAAATAAAAAAACATTAAAATGGAGACGGCAATTTTTGTCTCACAGCAGGATGACTGTGAGGAGTGAATGAGAGAAATCATATCATGTTCCTAGAACCTAGCAAGTGTTTTTTTTTTTTTTTAAAGTTTATTTAGTTATTTTGAGAGAGAGAGAGAGAGAGACAGAATTCCAAGCAGGCTCCGTGCTGTCAGCTCAGAGCCCAGTGTGGGGCTCGAACCCACAACCTGTGAGATCATGACCTGAGCCAAGATCAAGAGCCAGATGCTTAACCAACTGAGCCACCCCGGCCGCCCCCCCCCCCCCCCCCGGAATCCGGCAGGTATTTAATGAATGGTAGCTGTTAGTATTGCCACTGCTTCAGATCACACAGTATGACAGAAACAATGTGGGGTCATGTATTCATACAGTTGTCTCGGGAACAACATGAGTTTGAACTGTGCAGGTCCACTTATGTGCGGATGTTTTTCAGTACATTTATTAGAAACGGTTTGCTGATTTGTGACAATCTGAAAAAAACTCTCAGACAAACCGTGTAACGGTTGATTTGCATTTCCCTGAAGGTAGCTCTGTGAAGAGGTCTTCAAGGTGATTTGGAAGGGGGCTGAGAAATTATACGATTCATTATACTGATGTGGATGCAGATGCAGAGAGACTTTGAATGATTTGAGTAAGGTCACTCATAAACTCGTGGCAGTGGAGGGTATGGGTGAGATGGCACGGCCAAATGGTCAGGAAATGGGCCTTGGAATCAGGTGCACTTAAGTATGAATACCAGTTTCAGCATTTACTAGCTGTGAGACTTGAGGTATTACCTAATCTCTCAGCTTTCTCATCTGTAAAATGGGATACATGATATCTACTGCAGAGGATTACTGTAAGAATTTAATGATGTATGTGAAGTGATTACTTTGTGTATTGAGACTCGTGCACAGAAAGTGCTGAATACATTTTTAACTACCAGTGCTGGAACTGAATTAAAGGCCCCCCGAGTCTTAGTTGAGTGCTTTTTTGATCATTCCATGCTGACCTGACATTCTCTCTATTTAGCAGGCATTCAGATTAGGCAGGCTGTCTTCACTGGAGCTTTTGTACACCCCTCACTCCAGACACCCTTGTTGGTAACATATGAGATCTCTGGATTCAGTGGGGCCTCAAAAAAGCTGCTGACAGTAGCAGAAGCTAGTTTAATCACTACTATACATATCCGGTCTGCATACCAGTCTTCTTCCTGTGATGGACAAAAAGTTTTTTGCTGAGCGAGATGCTAAAATGCTGAAGGGACCGTCTGTCATGTATTTTAAGGGATCTTTAGAAATATGAAAGGCTCCATACTTTCCCTGCCCCTCCTACATCTGTCTGGGGTTGTTTAAGCATGAGTAATTAAATAAAATGAGGACAGCCAGAGATTATCTAGAAACAGACAGGTTTGGCAACTTGCTCATTTCTTGGCAAACACCAGGACTTGTAACTCATTCTCCTCACTATTTGTTTATTTTTAAAATGCATTTTCAGTTAATAACTACCATTTTTACTGAAAAAAAGCAATATATGCACAAAGGAAAGAATTCCAAGAGTGCATACATAATTAAAAATGATCTTTCTCTTACTTCAGCCCCCTTCCTTCCTATCCCTCTCCTGGCTACCACTACTGTTAACAGTTTCTTGTGTATCTTTTCAGGGATATTCTATGTCATATTTCATGTATATATGTAAGCATATATATAAATATTTATTCTTCTCAAAAAATAGCAAACATATTCTATATACTGTTTCATGCTTTGCTTTTTCCCGACATGCTTTGCTCAACCCGACAATTTGGAGATAGTTTCGTATCTATACAGAATACAGAGTGTTTTCTTTTTCTCTCTAATGATTGCATAATAAATAATTCATGGCATATGGCTGGAGCAGAAATGATTTATTTTTATTTATTTTTTATGTCATATAATAGTTAAGTTTTCTTTATGTTTTAATAAGTTATTTAAATTCAACTTAGTTAACATGCAGTGTAGTATTGGTTTCAGGAGAAACCAGTGATTCATCACCTGCATGTAACACCCAGTGCTCATCCCAACAAGTGGCTTCCATAATGCCCATCACCAATTTAACCCATCCCCTCAACCACCTCCCCTCCAGCAACCCTCAGTTTGTTCTCTGTATTTAAGAGGCTCTTATGGTTTACTTCCCTCTCTGTTTTATCTTATTTTAACTTCCCTTCCCCTATGTTCATGTGTTTTGTTTCTTAAATTCCGCATATGAGTGAAATCATATGATACTTGTCCTTCTCTAATACACTTAGCTTAGCATAATACACTCTAGCTCCATCCACATCATTGCAAATGGCAAGACTTCATTCTTTTTGATTGCCAAGTAATATTCCATTGTGTGTATGTGTGTGCATCTTCTTTATCCTTCATCAGTCAATGGACATTTGAGCTCTTTCCATAATTTGGCTATTGTTGAAAGCACTGCTATAAACATCGGGTGCATGTGTGGAGCAGAAATGATTTGGCCTCAACTGCCAGTTTGGTTCTTGCATGCCTTTTTTTTTGTTGTTGATGGCAAACAATTCTTCCAGTCACTTTGCTCCGAACTGTGGAGAGATACCCAAGGTCCTCTATCCCCATATTTAGTAAGTCATGCCAGTTCTACTTTTTTCCATTTATTCTCTTTCATTCTCACTGCTACCTCCCTGGATTAGGCCTTAAAATTCTTATAGAATTCAGCTATCTCCAAATTTTCTTTTATTTTTTAATTTTATTTTTTATTTTTTTGAAATTTACATCCAAATTTGTTAGCATATAGTGCAACAATGATTTCAGGAGTAGATTCCTTAGTGGCCCTTACCCATTTAGCCCATCCCCCCCTCCCACAACCCTTCCAGCAACCCTCTGTTTGTTCTCCATATTTAAGAGTCTTTTCTGTTTTGTCCCCCTCCCTGTTTTTATATTATTTTTGTTTCCCTTCCCTTGTGTTCATCTGTTTTGTTTCTTAAAGTCCTCATATGAGTGAAGTCATATGATTTTTGTCTTTCTCTAGTTTCACTTAGCATAATACCCTCCAGTTCTATCCACGTAGTTGCACATGGCAAGATTTCATTTTTTTTGATTGCAGAGTAATACTCCATTGTATATATGTCCCACATCTTCTTTATCCATTCATCCATCGATGGACATTTGGGCTCTTTCCATATTTTGGCTGTTGTTAATAGTGCTGCTATAAACATTGGGGTGCAAGTATCCCTTTGAAACAGCACACCTGTATCCCTTGGATAAATGTCTAGTAGTGTAATTGCTGGGTTGTAGGGTAGTTCTATTTTTATTTTTTTGAGGAACCTCCATACTGTTTTCCAGAGGGGCTGCACCAGCTTGCATTCCCATTTTTTTAAATTTTATTTTTTATTTTTTAAAATTTATCTTTTTTTAAGTTTATTTGATTTGAGAGAGAGAGAAAGAGAGAGAAAGAGAGAGAAGGGGAGGGGGAGAGAATCCCAAGCAGGCTCTGTGCTGTCAGCTTAGAGCCTAACACCGGGCTGGATCCCACCAGCCATGAGACCATGACCTGAGCCCAAATCAGGAGTCTGGCACTTAACTGACTGAGTCCCCCAGGTGCCCCTCCAAGTTTTGTCTCTGCTTATGTTGCACAATTGCTCTTGATCACATTTCCTAAAGTCCAGGTTCTGATTGTGTCACTCTTCTTTAAGACCTCTGGTGGATTCTCATTCATTGTCTTATGTAAAAACTGGAACAGTGATCAATAAATATGATTTTAAAATTCTAACCTGGGTAATTTATGGAATGCAAATCCCTGGATCAGGATGTTCAGAGGGTTTACACCTTTAGTCTGTATTAAAAAAAAAAAAAAAAAAGTTTACAAGTGTTCCAGATGCAGTTGGTTGTTTGACCAAGTGTAACCATCAGAGTAAGGTACACAATTTCTCAGCCCAGTATTTCTCTTCAGGGTGCATTTGCAACCCCATCTTTTACTACTGCTTCTCTACACGCCAGTGCATATGAAGTTTTTGTTGGCTTTCTGGGCACTCCTAACACCTTCTAGTCACAACTTTTAAACTACCAGACCCAACCTTTCTATGAATCCTTCACAGCCAGAAGTAGCCCTGAACTCGATTTACACGAGTGAGCTTAACTGGCTTACAGCCACATTCTATCTTATCTTAGTTTGGGGATTCTCCAACCCCCCTCCCACCCCCTTTTAAAGCTTGTAAGATCTCTGCCTGCGGAAACCCATTTTGTCTTTTATTAGAGTGTCCAGAGCCTTGTGCACTTTGTAGCAAGGGCCTTAAAGAAGAAGCTGTAGAATCAGTGTCATTTCCTAACTTGATCACCATTGCACATGGGGTATCTTTAACTGTTCCTGGCTTATAGTGGGGCTTTCAACACGTATTTGTGGATTCAAAGAATAAATGAGCGGTGTTCAGGCGATCGTTGCCTGGTGAACTACAAGTCCCAGCGGGCATTGCGTCGGACGTCGGCGGACGCGGTGATGCAAGGGGGCGTGCCGAGCCCGAGGGAGGGGTCGTCCTGCGGGTAGCCGGAGGCCGGGGAGGTTCTGGAACCTAGGGTGAGAGAGGTAACGAAAGGTGAGCGGGGCTGAAGGAGGGGACGCACTGCCTGGCGCCCCCAATCTATGGAGAGGGGTAAGATGGCGGAGGCGGAGAGCCTGGAGACAGCGGCGGAGCACGAGCGGATCCTGCGAGAGATCGAGAGCACCGACACGGCCTGCATCGGGCCCACCCTCAGGTACCCCCCGGGGACCGGGGCCACCGACGGGCGGGTACGGGCTGGACGGGGGCCAGGCTCCTTCGGGGCTGTGTGTTTGGCCGGCCGCCCGCAGGGCCAGCGCCAGCCCCCCGTTTCGGGGATCCCGGCGAGCGACCTCCACCCTGGGCAAGGCGAGTCTCCCTCCACAGCCCGGACATGGGGTCCCTGCTCGACCGCCGACGCCCACAGCCCAGTTACTCCGGAGGCTCCTCTTGCCTTCCTCCAGGCTGGGGCAGCCTTGGTTCTGCCTCCGAGGCCGGCTCCGAGCTGGGCGACTAGAGCGCGCCCGGCAGATGGTGGCTTTTAGCAGATCTTCCCCCTGGGGACATCACCCTTCCTCTCCGACTCAGACCCCATCCTGTCCTAGACATAAGTCCTGCTCTACGGACAAAACAGAAGTTCACTCACAGTCTGATGATGGGAAATTACACTCTTGCCTCCATAAAATCACAACCACTTCTCAGAAATGAGTTTCTGAAAATCTTAGGCCTGGAAGGAAGTTTCCCTCAACCCGCGCCCCTCTCTGGGTAGCGGGTACTTGTTGAACCCTGTTAGTAAGACGACCTTTTCCAAAGGTGCAGCCTCAAGGTAGTCTCATCGCTGAGAAAAAGTTGTCACCCCTTCTGCCCACCCCCCCCATACCATTACTTTGCCCTCTCACCCCCATTCTATTTGTAAATGTCAAAACAAACTCCACCTACCTCAGCTTAGTGTATTTAACAAAACTTAGGTACCACTTACTATGTACAGTGCAAGAAATTGTATTCAGCAATTTACAAGTGAAACTTATTCAAACTGCAGAACAATCCTATTAGGTACTGTTATTATCCTCATTTTACAGATGAGGCACAGAGAGGTTAAGTGACTTGCTCATGGTCACAGAGAAAATAAAGTAGGGGAGTAGTGATTCCTACTCAGGCTCTCTGGATCCAGGGTCTGCATTCTTAACCTTTTTTGTAATGTCTCAATTGGTGATTATCGTATATCTATACTTCCTGTTAATTATTCACCAGATCCAATTTCCAACCACCTTTCCCTTTCCCTCAGTTTACTAGTGCCCTGGAACTTACTCATCTTCATCCTTCCTCTTGTACCTGCTGATCTTCATGCAGTCAGTAGACAGATAATTCTACCCACCTTGCACAGTCTTGGGGCACTACTTCTCCCTTCAAAGCAGTTAGTACTCACTGCTTGTTGTTTTGTTTTGTTTTGTTTTGTTTTGTTTTGTTTTGTTTTGTTTTCATAGGGAGAGTTGTCTCATGAAAGAGTGTTTGAAGGAGGGGCAGGCTGGAGACTCTACTCCTCATCTCCACCTGCACATCTTTCTTCTCCAGGGCACAATGGTAGCCTACTTCTCTCTGCCATCTCTGGTCATGACCATCTTTAGTAGTTTGCCTTTGTCCTTCATTGCATTGGGATCATGACCATCATACTGCTTTCTTTTCCCATTTTCTTGAGCTCTTAAGGGTGAATGATCCTTATTTCATTATCTTTACTTTTATAAAAACTGCAGACTGCTTATCAGTATTCTAAGTGTGTTACTATCGATTATTAATATTTGGTTTTTATAACACAAAATGTTACTGGAGTTATTGAGGATGCTGTTTCAGTATTTAACTAAGATATTTGGCTACTGAGCCAAGCAAAGTTCCCACTGGAGCATCTGGGATTGCTAGAGTTTTAAAGAAGGGTTCTTTATCAGAACACCATTAATATTGTCTTGAGTTGGTTGTGGTTTTCAATTGCTGTCCTTGGTTTATATGATAAGTGACTTTAATTTAGTGTTGTCAGTATAGTTTGTTGTGATTTATTATGTTAATTCTCTACTGAATCATAATGCATATTTGTTCAGCCAAATTTTGGCCTGTAACTTTCTAGTGTATTGATTCAGGATATATGCATTAGGATTAAAATACATTACCTTTTCTCCCTAAAATTCGCTTTATTATTATTACTGAATTATTTTTCCGCTGGTAAGTGGGGTTTTGTGGGGGTAGGTGGATGAAGGGATCTTTTGCCCAAAGGGGACATGGTTTAAAAAAAAAAAAGGGTTTGAGGGGCTCCTGGATGGCTCAGTTGGTTGGGCATCCGACTCCAGCTTAAGTCGTGATCTCGTGGTTGGTGGGTTCGAGCCCCGCATCAGGCTCTGTACTGATGGCTCAGAGCCTAGAGACTGGCTCAGAGTCTGTGTCTCCTTTCTCTGCTCCTCCCCTGCTCACGCTCTTTCTCTCTTTCTCTCAAAAATAAATAAAACATTAAAAAAAAAAAGGGGGGGGTTTGAGAGTTAAGGCACTAGCTTACCAGTTTTAGTTGCTTTTCCGGACTCCCTGGATCATTAGTAGGGGCTCTTCATTTTTGGCCTCATCCTGTCTTTGGCAGATAACCCTAAATCTTACTATCATCCGCAAACATTCAATCACTTGACATTCTGTAAATCAAGTACTAATACCCACTGTCTTTGTCTTTAGTCTACATTGTTCCTGTCCATATTCACAGAGGATGATCTCATTTTTTCCCCTTATCCCATTTACAGGCAGCAGCATGCACAGACTTGATGTTTCAGAGCCCATGCCTTACCCTGGATGCACCTCCATCATTATTACCTCCTCTCCTTTTCCATCGCAGTCATTAAATATATTTAAGGCAGTAGGCTCTCTTCCTGAACTCTACCCTCAACTGTTAATCTCATATGCCTCTTCCCCTCGTTGTAGTCCTTTCTATTTCTTACATCTTTTGAAGTAGTATTTCTAAAGCACCAGATTCTTACCTGTTCCTGAATTAGGTTTTGTAACTGAAGAGGAACTAAGGAACAGACAATAACAGTGAATTGGTAGCAGATATAAGATAATAAGGTATAAGATTATAGCCATCCCTACAGTTCCTGCTCTTCACAAAAATCCATTTAGTTACATTGCCTAACCAGACTCTTTCCTTTGCCAACTATTACTTGTGAATCATGACTTACTTTCTTTCCCTTCTGTGATACCAAATTATTCTTCCAATCTTACTCCTTTTGGTTTGCGAAGCCAGAGTAGCTTGACTTTTTCATTTTATATTTATCCTTATTTTAATCTTGAACAGTGAATGCAATGGTAGTCAATTTCCATATACCATAAGGGAGAGTGCCTCTCCTTTTTCATTGTATTCTGAAAGGCCCAAGCATATCTGCACATATAGAGGCTGTTGCCCAGCAAATTCTTTTGGGAAAGCAGCCATCTCTTTCTTCTCTGTCTTTATCTTAAAAATTATTTCATTAGCTGCAAGTCCTAATTTGCAGATGAGGAAAGAGGCTCATAAGATATTAGGGCCTGTTTTGCTTTTAAAATGATATTGATTCCTGCTCTGTACTGCTAATACTAAAATATTGATCAGAAATCACTCATGAACAGTAGCTCCACATTTTCGTATTTCAAATCCCATCTCTATATTTCTAGTCTTCTTTCATATCACTTCATATAATATCACTTTCATATAACATTCAGAAGTCATTTTCTAATTTTGCTCTTTGGATACCAGCAATTAACATTCAGTCTTTTTTTTTTTTTTTTAAAGTAGGCTTCATGGCCAGCGACCCTGAGATCAAGACTAGAGCTCAGATCAAGTTGATGCTTAACCGACTGAGCCACTCAGGGCCCCAACTTCAGTCTTAACTGCTATTTAAGATTTTGTTTTTAAGCTTTTAAATTTAACAGTGAAATATACTGCCTGTAAAAACACAGCTCTATGGAGATATAATTAATATTCCAAACAGTTCACCCACTTAAAATATACAATTCACTGGTTTTAGTATATTCACAGAACTGTATAAACATTACCACAATTTAGTTTTAGAACATTTTCATCACTTTTTTTCTTTCTTTTTCTTTTCTTTTCTTTCTTTCTTTTTTTTTTTTTTTTGGTGACATAGCAAGTTTTCAGGGCACATCCATGTGGTAGCTTGTATTGGTACTTCATTTCTGTGAATATATAAAATGGATATACCACATTTTATTTATTCAGTTGATTGTCATTTAGGTTTCCTTTGGGGGCTGTTAGAACAATGCTTCTATGAACATAAGCGTACTAATTTTTGTGTGGACATGTGTTTTTATTTCTCTTGGGCATATACCTAGGAGTAGAATTTCTGGGTCATACGATGCCCCATGTTTAACATTTTGAGGAACTGCCAAGCTGTCTTCCAAAATGTCAGCACCATTTTACATTCCCACCAGCAATTCATGAGGGTTCCAGTTTCTCCACATTCTTGTCAGCACTTGTTATGATTTTTTTTTTTTTTTTTATGTTAGGATCCTAGTGGGTTTGAAGCTGCAATTCACTGTAGTTTTGATTTGCATTTCCCTAATGGCTAATCTTTTCATGTGCTTATTAGTCATTTGTTTTTATCTTCTTTGGAGAAAAGTCTATTCAGATCCTTTACTCATACTCAGTTTTTAATTGGTTTGTCTTTCTATTGTGGAATTCTAGGAGTTCGTTTATATTCTAGATATAAATCTCTTACCAGATATATGATTTGCAAATATTTTCTTACATTCTGTGAGTTGTCTTTTCATTTTCTTGATGGTATCATTTGCTGCACAGAAGTTAAATTTTTATGTAGTCCAGGGGCACATGGGTAGCTTAGTTGGTTAAGCATCTGACTCTTGATTTTGGCCCCGGTCATGATCTCACGGTTTGGGGTTTGAGCCCTGCGTCAGACTCCATGCTGATAGTGTGGTGCCTGCTTGGGATTCTTTCTCTTTCCCTCTTTTTCTGCCCCTCTCTCCCTCATGCTGTCTCTCTGAAAATAAATAAATAAGCTTAAAAAATTACTTTGTAGTCCAGTGTATCTATTATTTATTTTTTTTCTTGTGCTTTCCTTCTGGACTGTTGCTTTATATACTTTGTTAGAAATCTATACTATTGGTCTAGGAACAATTTTTTTTTTTTAATCTTGCTTATTTAACTAAGTTGTAAATTCGGTTCTTACAGGAAACAAATTGGGTGATGTTTTCAAAAACTGTTTTGCTTAAAGTCATTTGATAATTAAATATGGGGACCTGTTTTCCTCATTTGCTACTTCTGTGCCTTTGGCCACGTGGCTTTGTTTTCCATTGTCTGCCCTCCCCCATTATCTAAGTTGTACAAAACCCAGCTAATCATAATCTTTGGTTCATGACGTGTTATCATTATTGGCACATGCGTGGACCTCTGTAAGCAGTTAATTATTTTTATAAGCAGCTTACCACCCAAGTGGGCACATTTTTCTCTTCTGTTAAAATGGAGATGATACCATGTACATTGCAGGGACAGTATTTAAAAAAAAAATGAGATAAAGCATTTTTCATGGTACCTGCCATGTAGTAGTCACTCACATAATATGAGTCATCTTCTGCCTGTTACCTTTGAGTTTGCTATGTGGCCTTAAGTCTATTTTGGGAGTTATGTTAGTTTAGTGGCTCCTGGTCTTTTTTTTTTTTTTTTTTTTTGCTTGGACTCACCTATTTGAGGGATATAATATTCATCAATAATCAATCAGACCTATCAAAATAATTATTTTGGGATGGAGTGGAGAATGGAGGAAAAGACAGGAAACAAAGTTATAAAAGCCCCTCAGGTGATTCTGATATACTCTCTCCTTGACAGTCAATGAGGAGAAAGAAATGATCTCTCATTGCTGATTGCTTATTTTTTAATAATAGCTCCCTTTTAAAAGTAATATTTTTATATTTCAATTATAAATGTAATGTGGTTTTTATTTCTTATTTTTTAAAAATGTAATATGATTTTTTTTTTCCAAAGTTTATTTTTGACAGGGAGAGAGAGACAGAGCATGAGTGGGGGAGGGCAGAGAGAGGGAGACAGAATCCAAGGCAGGCTCCAGGCTCTGAGCTGTCAGCACAGAGCCCCATGTGGGTCTTGAACCCACAGACCGCGAGATCATGGCCTGAGCCGAAGTCGGACGCTCAACCGACTGAGCCACCCAGGTGCCCCAAAATGTAATATGATTTTTAAAAATAAGAAACAGACAGTAAAAACTTAATCCTACCACCCTGTCTAAACTCTTAGATTTGCATATTTCTTTTTGGCTTTTTCCATATATATTTTATTACATTAGGTATTAGAAGAGTACCATCATGTTTTATCTTGGTTTTCCAGTTAATAGGTTATATACAGTTTTGTGCATTGTTACACATTATATAGCTATATTGTTTTAGTGGCTTTATTCATGAATTTACTCATTCAACAAATATTAATTGAGCAACATTTATGCACTGGATATTCTTACCACCTCTGGGGTACAGCAGAGAACAAATCCAATGAGTTCCTGCCCTTATGGACCTTACATTCTAGTGGAGCACTCACAAGAATAAACAAACAAACAGATGCATAAAGTAATGCTATTTAGTGATTAGTGTTTCACATGATGGGGTATTGTTTTCAATTAGGTGTTTAGAAAAAGTTACTGTGGCAAAGCTTTGAATAGAGTGAAGGAGCAAGCCATGTGGCTCTCCAGGAGAAGTCTTTTCCAGATGGAGGGCACAGTTGTGTGAAAGCTCTCAGGAGAAGCGTAATGGGGGGAGGCGATGGTAGGAGGTTAGTCAGGGTCCAGATCATGTAGACTAAGGTATAGGAGAGTTTTGAGCGGCAGAGTGACATGCTCTGAATTAGGTTAAACAAGGAACATTCTGGATGCTGTGTGGAGATGGAGTAAGAGAGGAAACAGAAATCAGTCAAGGGGTATTTGCAGTAATAACAGGCAGGAGGTGGCTGTGGCATGCAATAAGGTGTTGGGGAGAAGGTGATGAGAAGTAGGTGGATTTAAAATATATCTTGAAAGTAGAGCCAAAATGTTGGATTAATTTTGGGTGTTAAGAGAAGAATTAAGGATGATTCCAAGGCTCTTGCTTAAGTAACTGGGTGAATGGTGGTTGCCATTTATTGATACAGGGACTAGAAGGAGAGGAACTTTATCTTCATAGCACTTAAACTACTGCCTGACACATAGGCTTCTCCACTAGAATTTATTTTCCAGGAGGGGAGAGATTTTCTTTCTTTTGTTTGTTGCTGTATCCTGGGAATCTAAAAGGGTGCTCGTATAGTTGGTGCTCAATAAATATTTATTGAAAGAATAGGATACAAGAATTGTACCACAAACTGTTAATTATCCGGGGTTGATGAACTGATTTGTGGATTAACTGTCTTAAAAAACGTGTCTAGCCTTTTGAGAGAAAACAAAACTGCTGAAAATCTGGAAAACTTCAATTTATGAGATGTATTTATTTTTTGGAAGTACATATAATTAAAATTTTTAAAAATGTTATTTATTTTTGAGAGAGAGATTAGGATTAGAATTATACATATGGGAGAAAGGGGATGGGTGGCATTAAATAAATTTCATTACCATACGGAATAGGAGAATGAGTTTTTGTGGTTTCATAAAGAGAAGTTAGGTTTTATTTTAATAATGTCATTGAATTGTTAAGCAAATTAGAAAAACGAAAAACTAAAAAAGCCCCCTTATAGCTGATAAGACAATAGTGATTTGGTTCAGTTAGCAATGGACTCTGTGTCTGATTTTATTTGGGCTAAATAAACAAAAATTTTCATTGAAGTTCTTCCAGGGGAAGGTTATTCTGATGTGTTATCTGATTAATTAGATTCAAACTACACAACATTAGTAATCAGAGAGAGAATATAAATGGGAGGATAGTCTTTGTCAGCCATTCCTTTGTTGAATATCAAGAGTTTATTAGTTGTCAGATCTCATATGTAATGCTGATGAAACTGATCTCCTGGAGATACAACTTTGGAGATAAAATACAAATAGATGAATTATCCTTATTTGTCTGGGTTTGAAATATTTTATTCAAAAAATGGAAAGAAAAGGATAAGAATCATGGACCTAATAAATATATCTTTTCTCCCATTCCCTCTGTTTCCTTATTTTACTAGTTTGTTGTTTATCCTTTTCATGTTTGTTTATTTTTGAGAGAGAGAGAGAGAGAGAGAGAGAGAGAGAGAGAGAGAGACAGTGAGACAGTATCTGAAGCAGGCTCCAGGCTCTGAGCCTAAGTCAAACGCTCAACCGACTGAGCCACCTAGGCGCCCCACTTTCATTGTGTTTTTAATGCAAAACTAAGCATTTATAATTTTATTTTTCCCCCTTTTATGCAATAAGTAGTGTGCTATATATACAGTTCTGCAGCTTGTTTTTTTACTCATCAGATGGTGTATCCATACCCATATGCAGAGATTTTCCTAATTTTTTTTGTTCCAGCTACATAGTATTCCATCATGTGAATATACTGTGGTTTATTCAGCCAGTCTCCTATTTCTGTTTAGTTGGGTTATTTCTAGTCTTTTGCTAGACAAAATAATGCAGTAATCATTAACCTTGAACATTGGTCATTTCTTACTGTACTTTTCATACTTTATCTATAGGGTAAATTCCCAGAAGAATGATCGTTGGGTAGACTGATGAGTATGTATGTAATTTGGTAGGTATTATACTTTTTAGAGGTTGGATCATTTTGTTCTCCCTCTAGTATTCTATGATATTACTCATTTCTCCATAGTTTTTTCAACAAAGTGTGCATTCGACTTGATTTTTCGCCAATGTAATAAATGATAAATGGTATTTCTGTGTAGTTATCATTTGTAGTTTATTGTGAGTGAGGCTGAACATCTCTTCATATGTTTAAAAGGCTTTTTGTATATCTTTGTGTGTGTGTGTGTGTGTGTGTGTGTGTGTATTGTCTGTCTCCTTTGCTTATTTTTCTATAAAGTTGGCATTTTTCTTAAGAGCATCAGTAAAGAACCTTTCATTGTTATGCCTTGCTTACATACAGCAGGAGTATACAAAATGCAATGAGTTTTGGTTACGAAAACAAAGAAACCATTGTTTTTTAAGGAGTGAAAGCTTCAAACTTGCCTTTTCATTATTTTAAGTCATAAAGGTATATGAATAAGCAGACATTTTGAAAGAGTAAAAAAAATCTTCTATCAGGAGACTGATAATTTGAAATCAGAAGATTTTAGGGGAAATGCAGTAACATTATTAGATAAGGCCGCTTTATATACAAATAAAATTCTTAGCAAATCAGAAGTTGTCAATGTTTTAATAAATTATTTACCTTAAAGTATGATGCATCTCTTCACATGTTTACATAATTTCCAGCATCAACACAACTAGTGTATGAATTTATTGCAAAAAGTAATTGATAAGGGCAATTACTTACTATGGTTTTGGAAGCAGTTTAGAAATTTAGATGACATCTATGACATAGTTTTAATTTGGAATATAATATATATGAATATTAATTAGGTCATTGAAGGAAGCAAAGATTTTTCTGATTCTTTGTCATTGAAGTTGGTAATTTGTAGCATTTGCCAATGATACAACAATTGTTTTAATTATGTGCCTTTCTGATGAAGGCAACTTGAACAAATAAAATCAGTGACTGGCTGATCTATGAAATGTGTGAATCGGGATTGAGATGCTGAGCAATGATGACAATGTAAATTTGCTTGGAGGAAATAGCAGAAAAAGCAGGGGTGGGACGGAAAGACTTAGTAAAAATAAAAACTGAGTTCATGCAGAGCTGAGCTTAAACACTTGAGACCTGAGGTGATTAATAGGTTATTTCTTAGAGATTCGTGCTATGGCTGTGGGAAAGAAGAGTAAAGCCATTTTTGTGATGCAGTAGTATTTGCTGAAGTATTTGGAAAACAAAGATGACAGTTTGCTTGAAGTCTGACCATATTGCATGGACTTTGTTCCAGTCTTCAAGTGAAGGAGAATTCAGTGACAACATTAATGAAATATTTTAATACTTTGGCTATTTAAAAAAAAAAAAAGATTTGTGGTGTGTATCTATAAATTTATTTATATTTTACATTTCTAGATGTCTGCAGAATGGTAAATGCTTTCCCTTAAATTGTAGGTAACTTAATACTATTTCTGTCACATCTGACTAGTCATCTTTTATTCTGGTTAATTGACAATCGACTATTCTTTATCTCTCTTTTTTTCTGATTCTCTCCTTGACTTGTTCTAGAAAGGAATTAGACAGTTTCTAAAAATGTACGTGATTTACAAAGTACATATAATAGATGTGGTGAGGAAATTGGGTAAGACAAAAACAAAGGTAGGAGGAAGACTATGAAGCTAAGAGTGAGAGCAATTAAAAGATTCCTATTTGGGGGCTCCTGGGTGGCCCAGTCGGTTAAGCATCCAACTTCGGCTCAGGACATGATCTCACAGTCCGTGAGTTTGAGCCCCGCATCAAGCTCTGTGCTGACAGCTCAGAGCCTGGAGCCTGCTTCAGATTCTGTGTCTCCCTCTGTCTCCGCCCCTCCCCTGCTCATGCTGTCTCTTTCTGTCTCTGAAAAATAAACATTAAAAAAAAAAGATTCCTATTTGAAGGCCTATACATTTTGTAAAGGAGGTAGGCCATCAGTTTGGCTCTGGGCTTTCCAGCAACTAGTGCAAAAAAGAGACATGCACTGTTATTTGAGTTATGGTGTTGTAAAATTAAAAAGTAGTTACTTAAGGAGAAGCACAGCTATTCTTGGTTCTGAGTAAGACCAGAGAACTGTTTCTCCCATATGTCCTCACAAAGAAGGCCCTGTATAATGTAACTTTAATATCCATATAGTAAATGCAGCAATATGTGACAGGCTGTTTCTTATATTGTCCTTTAGTGAAAGCATATGGCATAACCAAAATACAATTTAGTAAAGGCAGATCTTCAGGGAGCCAAAAGAATTCAGTTCACTGCTGGTCTTGGCTTAATAAAGGCACAGAGTTTTAATATCTGTAGTGGAAGTTGAAAGTGCATTATCCAGCCCCCCCCCCCACTTTTATTTTTTGATCATTGATCCCTTTGAGAAAGTTATGAGCTCTATCTCCCTTTCCTTAGTAAGATGCATATGTATCCAGTTTCCATGATTTCTGATATGGAAGAGTATATGCATTGCATGTATGTTGGTTAATTCTTCATAAATACTATTTTTAATAGTCAAGTTTTTTGATAATTAAAGAGTATCAGTAAATACAAAGTTATGTATTTTTTTTTTTTTGCCCATTTTTCTGAATAATCACTTGCCTATATTAAGTACAGAGCTATATATGCTTTAGAAGTAAATAAACGAGGGGTGCCTGGGTGGCTCAGTCGGTTAAGGATCTGACTCTTGATCTCAGCTCAGGTCTTGAACTCAGGGTCGTGAGTTCAAGCCCTGCATTGGGCTCTGTGTTGGGCATGAAACCTACTTAAAACAAACAAACAAATAAATAAATGTAAATAAAGCAGCTGGAGGTTGGATCAGTACCTTTTTATAAAAGTTGAAGAGGCTGACGTAAGCCCCCTTATTCCTACAGAAGAAGTAGAGTGAGAGTATCCTATGATAGGGCTAAGATTCTTCCTTAGAAATAATTTAGGATGTTTTCTAGCACTGAAATAAATGCTGTTAAATCCACAATGATTTACATGCTACTTTTAAAAAAATTAATGATTTTAATTAAAAAAATTTTTTTTAACGTTTATTTATTTTTGAGAGACAGTGTGTGAGTGGGCGAGGGGCATAGAGAGAGGAAGACACAGAATTTGAAGCAGGCTCCAGGCTCTGAGCTGTCAGCATATAGCCCGACACAGGGCTTGAATTCACGAGCCTTGAGTTCATGACCTGAGCTGAAGTCAGACACTTAACTGACTGAGCCACCCAGATGCCCCTTAAGTTTATTTATTTTGAGAGAGAGAGAGAGAGAGAGTGCACATGCACGCACAGATGAGAGCGGAGGAAGGGCAGAGAGAGAGGGAGAGAGAGACAATCCCAAGCAGCCTCTGCACTGTCAGTGTGGAGCCTGATGCAGGGCACAATCCCACGCCTCTGGGATCATGACTGAGCTGAAATCAAGAGTCGGACACTTAACTGACTGAGCCACCCAGGCGCCCTAAGTCCATGATGATTTTATTTAGAACAATCTTAAATTTGATGCTAAAAATAACCAACCTGCGTTGGCTATTTAAAAAATTACCAATGAATAAAGTAACCATAGATGTTTGCCTTAAGCTATATAATTTGGAATATACTGTCTGGAAAGTGTATGCATTATTAAGGAGGCTATTTACCTAGAGTGTATGGAACCTACTGTTCTAGATTTATAAATTAAAAAAAATTGAGATATGTAACTCCAAGAGCACAATGATTGATAAAAAAGATATTTAAGCATGTAGTATGTATTTGTATAACTGTAATTTAGAACTTTAAAACATGCATTACCCAGTGAAATATCCAAGTTAATAAGAATTCTCACAGTGCAACTAACTAGATTACCTTAATGTGATTTTTTTTTTTTAATTTTTTTTTTCAACGTTTATTTATTTTTGGGACAGAGAGAGACAGAGCATGAACGGGCGAGGGGCAGAGAGAGAGGGAGACACAGAATCGGAAACAGGCTCCAGGCTCTGAGCCATCAGCCCAGAGCCGGACGCGGGGCTCGAACTCACGGACCGCGAGATCGCGACCTGGCTGAAGTCGGACGCTTAACCGACTGCGCCACCCAGGCGCCCCTAGATTACCTTAATGTGATTTTTGATGATACATGTGGCTTGGAACTCTGTTAAAATACCTGCCTGCTGTTCACAGTCTTGAGGATAATCACGTTAACATATACCTTGCACTGTAGTGAAATTACCTTCAGTCACTACTGTGGTTTGATAATCAGATTGATCAATAGATAAAAACAAAAGTAAAGTAAAAACAATGACAATAATGAAAATTATTTTTAGAGCAGTTCTATCAATTTTTGAGTATTTAGATGCTTCCAGTGTTTAGTATGCTAGATAAATGTTCTGTTGTATGTTAGATAAATGATAAAGACCATTTGCCAAAAATGATGATTTGGATTAAAATACAGGCTCTTTTGCTATATTTGTTTTTGATTAAAAAGCTGTGGAGTAGCACAGGCTTTTAATTTGATTGTGCTTTTATATACTGGAACATGACAAACTCTGTGATGAAAGCACATCTTTTGGCACCGTGATGTTGTCTAGTGGGGCACTGACATCTTGTGTGTGCAAGCCAGGTGTCTTTGCTTCTATTGTTCTCAATCTCTGTTTTCGAAACTTGCTTCCTTATGTTTTTCTCTTTGCTAATTGTACTTTTGTTTCTTTCCTCATATTTGTGCTTGCTTTTTTGTTTTTGTACCGCCCTTCTATTTCCTGTAATTTAGAACTTTGAAAACACACATTATTCAGCACAACATCTAAGCAGGCAAGAATTGTCACAGTGCAACTAACTTTCATTTACTGGAATAGCTCTAGTGCCAGTAAACAATAGAACTCTAAAAGGATTGATATGAAATGTGATCTTATCAAGCAAAATGAATAAATAAAAACAGATACTGAGCTTGACTGAATCTGTTATGAAACACTTTTAGTATGGAGTTTGATTTTGGGAAGGACATAACATTAAAACAAAAAAAAAAAGGAAAGAAAGAAATAGGGAGCTAGCTAAGCAATTTGTTTTTGATGAGGTAAAAGAATTTCTTGACATGTGAAAGGAAGAAGGGTACAATGAAGGTCTTTTGGCATTAGAGTAGCAAAAGTAAGAGGAAAATGAAATGAGAAGAACTCTTGAAATCTAAAGAAAAATAGGTTATTAGAAGCATTTTATTTTATTTATTTTTAGTGTTTATTTATATTTGAGAGAGAGAGAGAGAGAGAGAGAGAGAGAGAGAGAGAGAGAGACAGAGCCAGAGCGTGAGTGGGGGTGGGTCAGAGAGAGACAGGGAGACACAGAATCCCGAGCAGGCTCCAGGCTGTGAGTGCAGAGCCCAATGTGGGGCTTGAACTGAAGAACTGCAGGGTAATGACCTGAGCCAAAGTCGGATGCTTAACTGACTGAGCCACCCAGGTGCCCCTATTAGAAGCATTTTAAATGGTAGATGTGGATGTGACTATATATATTATTAGCTTTTTTAAAAATTAAACTTTTAATTTTGAGATAATGTAGATTCACATGTAGTCATTAGAAATAATACACAGATCCCTTGTACCTTTACCCAGTTTCCTGCAGTGGTAACATCTGGCAAAACTGTAGTACACTAACTATATCATGACCAAGATGTTGATATTGTGTCTTCAAGGTCAAGTTTTAGAATACTTCCATCACTATAGAGCCCTCACATTGCCTTTTTTACAGACACAACCACTTTCTGTCTCCATCCCCTCTTTAGCCCCGGACAATCACTAATCTGTCCTCCATTGTTATAATTTTGTCATTTCAAGAATGCTATATAAATGAAATCATATAGTATATAACTTTTTGGAACTGGTGCTTCTCACTCAGCGTTAATTCCCTGGAGATTCATCCAAGCTGGTGTATCTGTAGGGTGTTCTTTTTTTATTTTTTTATTTTTTTTATTTTTTTATTTTTTTTATTTTGGGACAGAGAGAGACAGAGCATGAACGGGGGAGGGGCAGAGAGAGAGGGAGACACAGAATCGGAAGCAGGCTCCAGGCTCTGAGCCATCAGCCCAGAGCCTGACGCGGGGCTCGAACTCACGGACCGCGAGATCGTGACCTGGCTGAAGTCGGACGCTTAACCGACTGTGCCACCCAGGCCCCCCGTGTAGTGTGTTCTTTTTTATTGCTGGGGGGTATTCCATAGTATAGCTGTCCCACAGTTTGTTTAGTCATTCACCCAGTGAAGAAGATCTGGGTGGTTTCTAGTTTTTGACTATTAAAAGTAAAGCTGTTACAAACAATTGTGTAAAGGTTTTTGTGTGCACATAGGTTTTCATTTCTCTTGGGTATATACCTAGCTCTGGAATTGTTGGAGCATATGGTCACTCTATGTTTAACTTTTTGAAGAACTGTGAAACTTATTTTCCGAAGTGCCTGCACCATTTTACATTCCCACTAGCAGTGTGAGGATTTGAGTGTCTTTAGATCCTTGCTTGTATTTGGTATTGTCACTGCTTTATTTTAGCTCTTCTGATAATGTGTATAGTAATATCTCATTGTGCTTTTAATTTGCATTTCCCTAATTGCTAATTATGTTGAACATCTTTTCATATGCCTGTTTGCCATGTGTATATCCACTTTGTTGAACTGCTTCTTCATTTCTTTCGCCCATCTTCGAATTAGGTATTTTTTTTATTTTTTATTTTTTTTATTATTTACAAAACTTTTAAGCGTTTATTCATTGTTGAGAGACAGAGGGAGACAGAGCGTGAGTGGGGGAGGGGCAGAGAGACAGGGAGACACCGAATCTGAAGCAGGCTCCAGGCTTTGAGCTGTCAGCACAGAGCCTGACGGGGGCCCGAACTCACAGAAGGCTTGATCATGACCTGAACCGAAAGTTGGACGTTTAACCGCCTGAGCCACCCAGGCGCCCCTAGGTATTTTTTTTAATGTTGAGTTTTGAGAATTCTTGAGATACTAGTCTTTTGTTGGATATGTGGTTTGCAGGCAGTTTATTCCACTCTATAGCTTGTCTTATCACCCTCTTAATAGGGTCTTTTGCAGATCAGAAGTTTTTAATTTTGATGAAGTCTAATTTATCAGTTTTTCCTTGTATGGATCATGCTTTTGGTGTCAATTATAACCACTCTTTGCATAGCCCTAGATCTGTTTGTTTTTTCCCCTAAAAGTTTAATAGTTTTACTAAAATGTACAGTCTGTGATCCATTTTGAGTTAATTTTTGTAATTTTGTAATTTTTTGTATAAGGAGTGAGATTTACCTCAAAGATTTTTGTTTTTATTTTTGCCTATGGATGTCCAGTTGCTCTAGTATCATTTATTGAAAGGTTAAAACTATTTGTTGAAAAGGCTGTTTTTCCCCTACCAGGCTGCTTTTGCACCTTTGTCAAAAATTTCTCAGGTATATTGGTATGGGTCTTTTTCTAGGTTCTCTTTTTTTGTGTTGATCTTTGTGTCTTTTCAAAGAACCAGATTTTTTTTATTGATTTTTTTTTTCTATTTTTCTGTTTTTAATTTTATTGATATCTACCTTTGTTTTTATTATTTCTTTCCTGGTGCTTGTCTTTTTTTTTTTTTTTTTAATGTTTATGTGTTTATTTTTGAAAGGGAGAGAACACGAAGGGGAGAGGGACACAGAATCCAAAGCAGGCTCCATGCTGTCAGCACAGAGCCCGATGTGGGGCTTGAACTCACCAACCCTGATGTCATGACTCTAGCTGAAATCAAGAGTCAGATGCTTAATTGACTGAGCCATGCAGGCGCCCATCCTTCCTGCTGCTTGTCTTATATTTATTTTTGCTCTTTAGGTTCTTGAGGCATAGGAGCTGTGAATTTCCCTCTCAGCATTACCTGTGTCCTGTAAATTTTGATACATTGTATTTTAATTTTCATTCAGGTTAGCGTATTTTTCTTTTTTTTTTTTTTTTAAAATTTTTTTTTTTCAACATTTATTTATTTTTGGGACAGAGAGAGACAGAGCATGAACGGGGGAGGGGCAGAGAGAGAGGGAGACACAGAACCAGAAACAGGCTCCAGGCTCTGAGCCATCAGCCCAGAGCCCGATGCGGGGCTCGAACTCACAGACGGTGAGATCGTGACCTGGCTGAAGTCGGACGCTTAACCGACTGCGCCACCCAGGCGCCCCTCTTTTTTTTTTTAAGTTTATTTTTTGAGAGAGTGGGTGAGGGGCAGAGAAAGAGGGAGAGAGTGAATCCCAGGCAGGCTCTACACTGTCAGCATGTAGCCCGATGTGGGTCTCGAACCCATGAACCCTGAGATCATGACCTGAGATGAAGTTGGACACTAAACCAACTGAGCTACCCAGGTGCCCCAGTTTAGTGTGTTTTTCAGTTACTCTTTAGACTTCCTGTTTGACCTATGAATTATTTAGAAGCGTGTTGTTTTCTTTCCAAGGGTTTGAACATTTCTTGTTATCTCATTATTGATTTCTAGGTTGATTCCATTTTGGTTGGAGAACATACTATGTTTGATTTCAGTTCTTTTGAATTTGTTGAGTTTGTTTTATGGCCCACAGTATGGTTTTTCTTGGTATATATTCTGTGTATACTTTAAGAGAAGGTGCATTCTGCTGCTGTTAGAGTGTTTTACAAATGTTGATTAGATCCCATTGGTTGGTGGTGTTGTTATGTTGTATATCTTTGGTGATCATCTGTTTCTGTCAGTTGTTGAGAGTGATGTTGAAGTCTCTAAGTATAATTGTGGAATTGTCTATTTCTCCTTTGAAATATGTCATTTTTTCCCTCACATATTTAGCAGCTCTGTTGTATGGTACATACACACTTAGGATTGCTATATCTTCTTAGTGGATTGAGCATTTCATTATATAATGGTCTTCTCTGTCCCTGATAATTTTCTTTGCTATGAAGTCTACTTTATCTAATGATAATTTAGTTAAAATTAATGTTTTTATTTATTTATTTATTTATTATTTTTTTTTTTAAGTTTTTTTTCAACGTTTATTTATTTTTGGGACAGAGAGAGACAGAGCATGAACGGGGGAGGGGCAGAGAGAGAGGGAGACTCAGAATCGGAAACAGGCTCCAGGCTCTGAGCCATCAGCCCAGAGCCTGATGCGGGGCTCGAACCCACGGGCCGCGAGATCGTGACCTGGCTGAAGTTGGACGCTTAACCGACTGCGCCACCCAGGCGCCCCTGTTTGTTTTTATTTAAATCAGTCTTTTTAAAGAAAATTTTTTTAAGTTTTTATTTATTTTCGAGAGAGAGAGAGAGAGAGAGAGTGCGTGCGTGCATGCTCATGCGCGGCAAGAGGGGGAGGGGCAGGGAGAGAGAGAGAGAGAGAGAGAGAGAGAGCGCGAGAGAGAGACACACACACAGAAAATGAAGCAGGCTCTAGGTTCTGAGCTGTCAGCACAGAGCCTGACGTGGTGCTTGAATCCACGAACCGTGAGATCATGACCTGAGCCGAAAGCAGATGCTTAACTTGACTGAGCCACCCAGGTGCCCCAATATTTGGACAATATATTATTTTTCGTCCTTTAACTTTTAACCTACTTCTATCATTATATTTGAAGTGAATTTCTTATTGATAGTGTATAGTTGTGTTATGTTTTTTAATTCACTCTATCAGTCTCTGTCTGGCACATTTAGAACATTTACATTTTATGTATTACTGATATGGTAAGGCTTTAATGTTTTGTTGTTTTCTGTTTATTCTCTCCTTTTTTGTTTCTGTTTTTCATGTCTTCCTTTGAGTTACTTGAATATTTTTATAGAATTCCATTTTGATTTATCAGTAGTGTTTTTGAGTGTACCTTTTTGTAGTTTTGTAGGTTTTTTTTGGTGGCTTCTCTAGGTGATGACATTATTGATTCGTAACTTATCACAATTTACTAGTGACATTGTGTTACTAGTTTAAGTGAAGTATAGAAATCTTACCTCCCTTTTATGTCCCTTTGTCTTTCTTTCTTTATACTTCTCTTAAACATTTCCTCTGTAAACATTTAGACCCATCAGTTTTTAAATTTGCTTCAAGCAGGAAACCTAATTTAGAAAAGTTAACAGAAGTAAAGCCTATTGTTTTTACTCATATTTTTGTTTACTGTTTTATATTTTCTTTACTGATGTTCCAAGATTTTTTTTTTTAAATCATTTCCTTTCTGTTTAGAGCATTTCCTATAGACATTCTTTTGCAGTAGGCCTGCTGGCAACAAATTCTCTTTACATGAGAATGGCTTAGCTTTCCTTCACAAGAGAATGTCTTGATTTCCCCTTTAGAATATCCTGAAGCATATATCTGCTGGGTGTAGGATACTAGTTTGACAGTTCTTTTATTTCAGCAAGTGTTGTGTGTTTTTTCTGGCCTTCATGGTTTCTGATGAGAATGTGCTATCATTTAAGTTGTGTTTCCTCTATAGGAAAGGTATCATTTTTCTATGGCTAATTATAATATTTTTTCTTGGTCTTCAGTTTTCAGGAGTTTAATTATGATGGGTTTAAACTGGCATGGGTTTCTTTGGGTTTATTCTGTTTGGGATTCACTGACCTTCTTGAGTCTGTTGGTTTATGTCCCTTGCCAATTTGGACTGTTCAGTCATTATTTCTTCAAGTACTTTATTGCCCCACTTTCTTTCTATTCTCCTTCTGGGACTCTGGTGACACAGATGTTAGATCTTTTGTTACAGTCCAACAGCCCCTGAGGTTCTGTTCATTTCTTTCAGTTTTTTTTCCCCCCACATGTTGTCCAGATAATATAATTTCTACTGTTCTGTGTTTTGGTTCACTGATTCTTTCCTCTGTTCTATCCACTTTGCTCTTGAGCCCATCCACTGAGTTGGTTTTTTCTTTTTCTTTTTTATTTATGTTGTTGTATTTTTCAGTTCTAAACTCTCCATTTGGTATTATCATTATTATTATTATTATTTTTTTTTTTTGCTGAAGCTCTCAATCTTTGTGTTTCAAGTGTGTTCCTAATTGTTTTTTGCAACATTTTTATTATGACTGCTTTAAAATTTTTGTCAGATAATTATAACATCACTGTCAGCTCGGTTGGCATCTAATGACTGCCCTTTTTCATTAGTTTGACAACTTCCTGGTTCTTGGTATAAAGAATGATTTTTCATTGAAACCTGTACATTTTCATATTATGTTATGAGATTCAGGCTCTCATTTAAAAAAATTTTTTTTAATGTTTATTTATTTTTGAGATGGAGAGAGATAGAGCATGAATGGGGGAGGGTCAGAGACAGAGGGAGACACAGAATCTGAAGCAGGCTCCAGGCTCTGAGCCATCAGCCCAGAGCCCGACGCGGGGCTTGAACTCACGGACCGTGAGATCGTGACCTGAGCTGAAGTTGGACGCCTAACCGACTGAGCCACCCAGGCTCCCCTTCAGGCTCTCATTTATTTTATTTTTATTTGTTTATTTTTTTAAATTTTTTTTTTTAACGTTTATTTATTTTTGAGACAGAGAGAGACAGAGCATGAATGGGGGAGGGTCAGAGAGAGAGGGAGACACAGAATCAGAAACAGGCTCCAGGCTCTGAGCTGCCAGCCCAGAGCCCGACGCGGGGCTCGAACTCACGGACCGCGAGATCGTGACCTGGCCGAAGTCAGACGCTTAACCGACTGCGCCACCCAGGCGCCCCTTCAGGCTCTCATTTAAACCTACACTTTCATCTGGCTTTCTTTGACACTACCCTGGCATGAGGATGTGTGGGTTACTGCTTCACTACTGCCAGGTGGGGGTGGATGTCCATGTTTCCCACTGGCCTCTGTTGACACCTGAGAGGTGCTGCTAATAACTTGCAGATGGGAGTTCTGGCTCCATACATGGTCTGTGCTGACACCATGGTGTGGGAGAGAGGGTTGTAAACATTTGGTGGTGAAGAAAGCCCCAGCTCCTTTCTTGGCCTTCTCTGACACCCTGACTGGAATGTTGAGTGCTTTCTTAATCACCTTGCAAAGGTGCAAGCCTAGACTGCCTCTCTGCCTGTGTTGGTGTGAGTGTGGCCATAGTTCTTTTCTGTGGTGTTTGTCTGGAATAGAACAGTGACTGTGAACATTTTCTGTCTTTGTAGGCTACCCCTTTTGGCTAGAGAGAGCAGGCTTTTGTTGAGACTTTTTTGTTTGTTTGTTTGCACTTGTTTGTGTTTCTGAATTGCTGCTCTCTTTAGTTTGAAGTCTGGGTAATGAGGCCAAAAAGAAAACGTAGGAAATTTACCCTTGTGTTGTTCCTTTGGTCCTGAAGTTCCAAGCCAATCTGCCTTTTTCTTTCCATCTCTCAGATTTTTTAAAAAATGCATTATTTGCTCTTTTTCTTTTCTTTTCTTCTCTTTTCTTTTCTTTTCTTTTCTTTCCTTTCCTTTCCTTTCCTTTCCTTTCCTTTCCTTTCCTTTCCTTT
>NW_024412452.1:11067184-11130121 GCF_014898765.1 Herpailurus yagouaroundi
TTCCTTTCCTTTCCTTTCCTTTCCTTTCCTTTCCTTTCCTTTCCTTTTCTTTCATTTTATTTTAGAGAGAGAGTGTGAGCAGGGGAGAGGGGCAGAGGGAGAGAGAGAGAATCTTAAGTAGACTCCACGTTTAGTGTGGATTGATGTGGAGCTTGATCCCATAACCCTGGGATCATGACCTGAGTCCAAATCAAGAGTTGGAGGCTCAACTGGGTAAACCACCCTGGCACCCCCATCTTTCAAATTAAAAAAAAATGTTTTTAATGTTTATTTATTTTTGAGAGAGAAAGAGAGAGAGAGAGAGAGTGAGAGCGAGAGAGAGAGAGAAAGAGTGCAAGCTGGGGAGGGGCAGAGAGAGAGGGAGACAGAGAATCTGAAGCAGGCTCCAGGCTCTGAGCTGTCAGCACAGAGCCTGATGCAGGGCTCTAACTCATGAACTGTGAGATCACCACCTGAGCCGAAGTTGGATGCTTAACCGACTGAGCCACCCAGGCGCCCCTTAAATGTTTGTTTTATATATAATGTTTGGAGTTTTTACTTATGCTTAGTAGGAGGAGTAGGAAAAACTACATTTGCTCCATCTTCTAGGAAGTGGAAGTTTCATTATACGTTTATAAATTTTATTTTATTTTTTAATTTTTAAAGTTTATTTATTTATTTTGAGAGAGAAAGAAAATGCCTGAGAATGTGCAGGAGGGGCGGCGGGGGGGGACGGGACAGAGAATCCCAAGTAGGCCTTGCAGTGCCAACACAGAGCCCGATGAGGGGCTCGAACTACAACCTCGAGATCATGACCTGAGCTGAAATCAAGATAGGGACACTTAACCAATGGAGCCACCCATGTGCCCCTTGTCTTTAAATTTTCAAATTACTTTTCTTTTTATAAGTATCGTGTATATTTATTAGTAAAAATAAAGTCAAGCAGTGTAGAAGAGTGAAGATGTAAAGATGACATAAATACACCAGGAAAAAAATCTGTTTCTGGGAAATAACCATCATTAACTTTAGGTGATCATCATTCCAGATCAACATCATTTCATACAAACATACAAACAGGAGGGGGAGTATAAGAAAATAATTTTCATAAAAAGTGGTTATATTATAATGTTATTTCTAATAAAACGTATTAAATGTAATCTTAATTGAAGAAGAAACTTATGCAGTTACTGAATTTCAGGTAAATGCTTTTTTTTTTCATCACAAATGATGTTCATTTTTAAACATCTTTTCAATGTAAGGTAAAAAGGCAGTTTCTGTATTTGTCATGAAAAAACTCACATTCTAGGGACACATTTCGGCTCAGGTCGTGATCTCGCAGTTTGTGGGATTGAGCCCCGTGTGGGGCTCTGTGCTGACAGTGTGGAGCCCGCTTGGGATTCTCTCTCCCCTTCTCTCTCTGCCCCTCCCCTGCTCGTGCATGCTCTTTCTCTCTCTCTCTCAAATAAATAAATAGACGTTTCATAAAAACCCTCACCTTTGGGGCGCCTGGGTGGCTCACGTGGTTAAGCATCTTGATTTTGGCTCAGGTCACGATCCCAGGGTGGTGGGATTGAGGCTCCTGTCCAGCTCCACGATGAGCATGATGCCTTCTTGAGATTCTTTCTCTCCTTCTGCCCCTCTCTCCTGCTTGTGTGTTCTCTCTCTAAAATTAAACAAAACAAAACAAAATAACACAACTCATGTTCAATTTTAGGCAATATTAATTGATTTCCCACTGTGGAAGCAAAGGAAAATTAGATATAATTCACATAGCATATAATCCACCCACTTGAAGTGTACAATTCTATGGCTTTTAGTATATTCTCAGGCTACATCATTTCTCCAGAGCAAGTTCCTCTGTTACCTTGCCGAGGGTTAAGTATTTGGCTGCTGAAATGAATATCCATTCGTGGGTGCATGTGTAAGGGTTTGACTATTATGTATTTAATCTTCAACTAATCTGTTTGTTTTCAGCGCTTCCGTTATTCTTGGCATTCTGAATCCTAACCTTCTCCGTGGTTAGAGCTGGTCCTTGGACTCCCTTTTGGATTTCATTCCTTTGGCAAATACTCTAGGCACTTTTCTGTACTACTCTATTTCATCCTTACTGCTGTTATCAGCTTTCATCTTCCAGAAATTTGTTCCTATTTCTTGTTAGCTGTAGGCTCTTTTATGTTCTTCTTGGAGTAATGCAGTTTATTATGCCTTTTCCTTTTATGGGGTCTCAGGAGGGAGGAAGATAAATGTACATGGTTGTCTCATTACATTGTAACGGAAGTCTGGAAGCCAGACTGCCTTGTTTACACTGTAGGGTGAAGCCAGTATACATGAAATAGTTGATATTCAATAGATTTTTTTTTTTAAGTGAAGGAAAAGTAAAGATTTTTCTGTAGCTACTAACTGCACTGTCCCATCTCCCACGCCCCATTTTTTTCAATACGATTCATACAGTGTGAAGTCTTTTATTTTTTTTATTTTATTTATTTATTTATTTTTTTTATTTTGGGACAGAGAGAGACAGAGCATGAACGGGGAAGGGGCAGAGAGAGAGGGAGACACAGAATCGGAAACAGGCTCCAGGCTCTGAGCCATCAGCCCAGAGCCTGACGCGGGGCTCGAACTCACGGACCGCGAGATCATGACCTGGCTGAAGTCGGACGCTTAACCGACTGCGCCACCCAGGCGCTCCAACATACAGTGTGAAGTCTTATGTGACTCTAACTTTCTCCTCATTTTCTTCTCACATATTTTTTTCTTGGTCTCTCTCCCCTCCACTTTTTTTTACCCGGCCAGTCATTTCTCACCTGGACTGCCGCAGTTTTCTCTATCCATGACCCTTCTTAGCAGCAGTCTTGTAGACTTATTCATATATGTGTCCCAGTTTGCATTTTTTTCTTTCATATTTTGTAAAAAGTATGTTGATTTACATGATTTGCCTTTAAACTTTATTATTTTCTATTTTATGTGAAATTATTTTATGTCATACTTGTTAATCTGTGACAATCCCTAGCAGATTCATTTAGCATTTCCTTTTGTTAATTAAGTAATCTTTATGTACCAGGTACTTTATTTTTAAACTGTAATGGCTTTTAAATATTTCACAGTTTTTTTGGTTTATTGTAAAAAAAAAAAAATTTCAAAGTATATGAGTAAAATTCCCTCTCTTCCCTGTTTCAAATTTACCTCTTCAAAGCATTATTAGTAGTTTGATGTGTAATTTTCTAGGCTTTTTTCCTGTGCTTATATAAGCATGTTTATATATGTACTCACATACAGTTTTATGGTTTTCTTTTTATTTATTTTTTTTTTTTTAATTTTTTTTTTCAACGTTTATTTATTTTTGGGACAGAGAGAGACAGAGCATGAACGGGGGAGGGGCAGAGAGAGAGGGAGACACAGAATCGGAAACAGGCTCCAGGCTCCGAGCCATCAGCCCAGAGCCTGACGCGGGGCTCGAACCCATGGACCGCGAGATCGTGACCTGGCTGAAGTCGGACGCGTAACCGACTGCGCCACCCAGGCGCCCCGATGGTTTTCTTTTTAAATGGGTATTACCGTATACATATATATACACATAAATATATATAAACAGTCTTACATATATAATAATATACACAGTCTTATAGTTTTCTTCTTAAATGGGTATTACAATATATATTTTGATACACATTTGTTTTTTCCTCTTAACAATATATAAGTAGTCATATCTTTATAAGTGGAAACTTCTAGCTCTACTTCATTCTTTGTAATGACTGCAGAGTATTCTGTTATATGGAATTACATGCTCCTCTGTTGATGGACATTTAGATGGTCTCCTTTTCCCTACCAGCACCGTTCTTACAAACAATTCTGTATTCTGATAAATTTTTTTTTACATAATGATCGATACTGGTATTTCTGTAGGGTAGATACTTAAATGTGGGATTCCTGAGAATCTTTGTAAATTTAACATTTCGATAAGTAGAGGGCCGCCAGGGTGGTTCAGTCGGTTGAATGTCCTACTCCTTGTTTAGACTCAGGTCATGATCTCACGGTTTGTGAGTTCGAGCCCAGCGTTGGGCTCTGTGCTGACAGTGTGGAGCTTGCTTGGGATTCTCCGTCTCCCTCTCTCTCTGCCCATCCCCTATTCATCCTCTCTTTCTCTTTCTCACAATAAATAAACATCAAAAAACGAAACAAACTTGGGGGGGGAACCAATTAATTCCCATCCCATTCTTTTTAGTTTCCTGTGGAAAATTTAAAGCACGAAAGTTGAGAAAATAGCATACTAAACCCCTATGTTCCCATCTTACAGTCTCTTTTTTTTTTTTTTGAGAGAGAGAGCACAAAAGGGGGAGGAGCAGAGAGAGGTGGGGAGAGAGAGAATCCCAAGCAGGCTCCCCACTGTCAGTGCAGAGCGCAACGTGGGGCTTGAACTCACGAACTGTGAAATCATGACCTGAGCTGAAATCAAGAGTTGGATGCTTAACCAGCTGAGCCACCTGGGCTCCCCCCTTCTTACAGTCTTAGCGGTTATCAACACATAACAAATCTTATTTCATCTAATTCTCTTACTGCCTACCCATTTCTCCCCTTGCCTACCTTGGCTAATTTTGAAGTAAGTACTAAATATCATATCATTTCATCCATAAACACTTCAGTATTACCCATATTACTTCTGGAAAATTTTGCTTTGACTTATGGATTTTTGCTTCATACATAGGCTCCCAGGAACTTAGTGAGCGAATCAAGGACTGTCTGTAGTTGGTTTGGAATTATTCATTTTGGCAATAATTAGGTAGTAAGAACAGTTTTCTAAGGTCACACCTAAAACCGTGTAATCAGCACATAGGTTATATAGCTTCTCTTTCCATTCTGTGTGGGGATGGTGGGAGGGAGGGAAAGAGGAGGGGAAGAAGGACATACATTCAGTCAACCAAAATAGTTATCAAATCCTCAGAGTGTAAGGGTGAAAGAACAACAACAAAAATTCTTGTTTGTCTCACTGAAAATGATCATCTGATTTTTCGGAAGACTGCCTACAGTTCCCAACTGTTATGCCAAATTTAAAGAATAGGCTATAAGTATCAGGAAAGGGCTTTTTTTTTCTTTCTTTTTTTTAGGTTATAAAATGTTTACCCAGAGTCTTAAGCTGAATAATGGTCAATAAAAGCCTCATGCAATTGATACTTTTTCTAATGATTTATTTTTTTTAATGTTTATTTTTGAGAGAGAGAGAGAGAGAGAGAGAGAGAGAGAGAGAGAGAGGATTAGGAGAGGGAGACACAGAACCTGAAGCAGGCTTCAGACTCTGAGCTGTCAGCACAGAGCCTGATGTGGGGTTTGAACTCAGGAACTGTGAGATCATGACCTGAGCTGAAGTCGGATCCTTAACCGACTGAGTCACCCAGGCACCCCTCTAATGATTTCTTATGATCAATGTTAGAATAGCTATGCCTTAAGTTTGCCAGGTCCTTATATAATGCTGACTGGAGAAGCCCAAGACAGCATTTATTGAGGATGCTGGCCTATAATTGTAATGGATTATTTAATAAGGTACTATGTTTTTTATTGAGGACGAGCAAAATGTTGTCCTTTAAGATAATGACTCAGGCTCTTCTCCAATCAGAGAACACCATTCATGTGGAGTATGTAAATTGGCAAAGTGGTTTTTGAATAGCTCTGGAGGAAAAAATCTTTCTAAGGGCTTTATTAACTTGAACTTTTAAGTCGGTTGTGTAGTATGGAAACCTGTGACCAGAACTTAGAAAGTGACCTCTTTTCAACGTACAAAGTTCTGGGAGTATATAAAGCTGGGAAAACAGTCTCCCAAAGGTATACCAGCTTTAAACTGTCATTGTCTCAATTATCAACTTTGGACAGCATGGCCCAGAATTTGCCCTTGTTAACCAGACTTACTAAAAAAACGTCAGAAGCTTATAATAAATTAATTCTACACACACACACACACACACACACACACACACACCCCCAAAAAACTCAGGTGTCCTTTTTGGGTTTTATTTCCCATGTCACTAAACAAAGTTGGTCATGAGTTTTATTTTTGGATCCCGGCAGTCTTTGACAAACTAGGAGGACAAACAAGTCCCACGTAACTTAGAATCAGTTCTAAATTACAATAGTTCATTGATAGGAGAAGCCGAGAGAAATTTCTCAAGTTACTTGAAGCAGAGTTGTAAAGGTTTCATTTCACAACAAGAAGTTACTAGAAAGACTTTGAAATTCCTCGATCCTCCTACTTGTTTCCCTGTTTACTAGTGTACTAGAGCCAATCATACGTGGAGATTGCCTCTAGACTAGCTCTTTTCTTCTTCGTCATCATCGTCATCGTCTTCATCTTCGCCTTCATTTTCTTCTTCTTTTTAGAACAGCTCTTTTAGGAGGTAAATGAAGGAGAAATGATTATCTGTTCCAGAAGTGAAGAGTGGCTGCAAATCTAGGTTGCTGTATACCTGAGCAGATTTATTTCTGGTGCTCCTATTTTGCCCCATTAGGTTCTGTTCATCAAATACAAATTAAAAAAAATTTTTTTTAAAACATTTATTCATTTTTGAAAGGCAGAGGGACACAGAGCGTGAATGGGGGAGGGGCAGAGAGAGAGGGAGACACAGAAATAGAAGCAGGCTCCAGGCTCTGAGCTATCAGCACAGAACCCGACACGGGGCGCGAACTCACGGACCGTGAGATCATGACCTGAGCCGAAGTTGGCCACTTAACTGACTGAGCCACCCAGGTGCCCCTCAAATACAAATTTTAAAGAATCTTTCATTCAGATCAGTATGTTGTCAGTAAAATGATTATTTACTAGTAATCAAACCACTCATTTCTCCATGGCTCTAGGATGGGCTGCACCAGACCCTGTGTAATGTTCTTGTCCACAGAGTTACAACACACAAAATAGACAGCAAACCTTTTGAAAACAAGTAAATAAAGATTAAACTGACTTGGAAGCAAATGAAGAGAATGAGTCCAGCAAAATTCTCAAACTAGTTTTGGAAGCAAATGAAGAGAATGAGTCCAGAAAAATTCTCAAGTAGTTTTGTTTTCCTATATACTAGAATTGGTAGTCAAAGCAGCTTCATCCTGTTGATGGAAAGCCAGGGGTCAGAGAACAACCTGCTATTCTTTATCTACTTGAAGTTGGAACCCCAGAGCTAGATAGAGCTTTATCATTAACTACTCGGAAAGAGTAGGTTATAAGTTATGTACGTAGCTGGGAGGTTCCGGTCAGCCTAACCTCTATGAATTTGTATAGTCTGATGTCTTTTTAAAGACTTCTAATTCACTATGGAGGTTCAGGTATGGTCTAAATTAGGTTTTAATTCTTAAGAATGGTTGCTTTGTACAGTTGTGCCGGTTGTATAGTGCATAGCTGGGCTACATTTAAGGTGGTGCCAGTTACAGCATAGGTAGGGTAGATTTACATATTTATTAGGGACAGTTTTCCAGTAGATGGCAGGTAGGTATCTTATAGAAGGGACAGATGCAATATGGACAAGTGTAGACCCTACAAGACTGTAAATAAGAACTCTTTTTAAAGTTTTATGTATAGATGCAATGATTTTAAGTCCACTATCCATATATTTACCCCATTTCCTCTATGTATTATTTCTCTCACATTTTCCTTACTTTAATAGTGACAGGTTTTTTTCTTTTTATCGAGAAATGAGCTCTTGAGTGGATTTGCTTTGAAAGTGGTTTAGATTTTTATTTTTGGTGTGTTCACAATTTAGCAACTCTGACGCCTTAGTATGGATGTTCCTACCAAGTTGAGATGACCTAATACTTGGACCCAGTTAATAGCTCCATTGTATGTTGAATAAACCTCACATCTTTGCCAGAGTTTTGGGTATTACTCAGTTGTGATTCTATCAGTATGTGGTCAGCTGGGATTCCAAGTTCATTTGTTATTTCTCAGAGTTTCCAGAAGGTTGCCCTGAGTAGCACCGGGCTTTTGATAGTATTCACCATGTGGTGCTTTTGTTTCTAAAGTTGGGTTTGGGAGTCTTGTTATTTGTTCTTTTTGCATCAAGATTAGTCACAGTTGCTGTTTTACTTCTGACATTTCAAATAGTTTTTGAGGTCTGTATCCTCAAAGATTATCAGCAAGCAAACTCTCCTGGTAGGGACATCACCTACATTTGTTTGGATTTATGTGGCACACAATACCAAAAGGAGTTGAAATTAGCCTGTGAGGTCACTAGATTTTAAGTTCATCTAAAACAGTGGTTCTCAAACTGGAACGTAGATCAGAATCACCTGGATGACTTAATACAGACTCGTGTAGGTCTAAGTTTCTGATTCAGTAGGCCTGGAGTGGGGTCTGAGAATTTGCATTTCTAACTAATTTCAGTTGACATTGATACTGCTGGTTTGGGTACCACTGCCCTAAGATAAACTTGCCTTACTCTTCTCTAAATTTATAGGTTCAGGTCTTTGAGAAAACTGTCAGAGTCTTAGAATTCTTTTTTTCCTAAGATGAGAAGGTATTATTTTTCCTGACTTTAAAAATAATATATGTATAGGGTAAAAAATTCAAAACATAAAGCAAAGCTTAAAGATAAAAGTAAACATTACTTAAAATCCCACTGTCAATACGGTAAGCCAGTTTTGGTGAACTTCATTCCAGATGTTTTTATATGCATTTATATAAATTTATAATCTCATCCCAAACGATTTCGTTTATACTTGATATTTTGTAACTATACTTGTAATTTTGTAATAATTTGTACTTCTAAAATTCAACAATATACAATAGAGATATATATCCAATTAGTATTCTGTTATATTGCACAATTTATTCAGCCAATGATAATGGTAAATATTTAGATGGTTTCCAATTTTGTAGCAGTCACAAGCTCTTATACTATGTCTTTTGTATATATCTCTGATCATTTTATTGTGAATTCCAAGAAATGGTATTGCTAGGTCAAAGGAGACGTACATTTAAAATTTTGATAAATATTGCCAGATTGCCTCCAGAAAGGGAATGTTAAGTAACACTTCCACTAACAGTGCCCAAACTTTGTCTGTAAACTGCAGTGATTTTTAAGATAGCAAATTTCTTTTATCTTCTTATGTTAGAAATGTTAGAAAATGTTTTAGCTAAGATGGACGCATCAAAATTCTCTTAGTTCTGGGATAGAAACTCGTTAGCTCTACCCCCTCAAATTTCGTCAAGGTTCTGATAAGATTGTTTAGATTGGTAAGCCTCAAAACACTTTCTCAGACACATCTTTATATTCATGATGCTGAAAGGACTTCAAAAGACAACTCTGTCATTTGTCTTTCATTTAAGCTTTGTGGAAAGTGTCTGACAAGGGCCTATCACAGGATAGAAACAGTCAACATGGTGCTTTAGGATTTAGGAATCATCTGGTGACCAGTGAAACAACTACAAATATCCTGAAACTTTAGGGTGTAAAAGGAAACCTTTAAAATAAGAGCCAAACAATCTTTTCAGTCATGTAAGTTTTTTGTTTGATTTTTGCTAGTTGTCTGTTTTTTTTTGACAATGTATTTATATCAGTAAACAGAACACTCATCCTCTTAAAGTGTATTTATTTATAAATTATAAATGCAAGTACTAAAATATTATCAAACACACACAGGAAAATAGAAATTTAAAAGGGTAAGAGTAGGATATTGATAGTAAAGATGCTAATTTTCTTTCTGTAGCTCAGAAACTGCCATTCTTGCAAGGTTTCTTTCTTTTTTTTTTTTTTAATATTTTTTTAACGTTTATTTATTATTGAGAGACAGAGAGACAGAGCATGAGCAGGGGAGGGGCAGAGAGAGGAGACACAGAATCTGAACAGGCTTCAGGCTCCGAGCTGTTAGTACAGAGCCCGACGCGGCACTCGAACTCAGAAACCACGGGGATCATGACTGAGCTGAAGTCGGGCGCTCTACCAACTGAGCCACCCAGGCACCCCTCAAGGTTTATTTCTTAAGCATCATCTTCTATAGAGGCATATACCTGAACTGAACTTTTATACTGTGTGTAGTGTAGACACAGTATATCCCAAACACCATTTTGATAGTTTGTTCCTGAGCCTCATAATGTACGTTATGTGTATCAGCTTCAGAAAAACTAAAGTTCGTTGTAATCACCACAGTGGAGAATAAGAAGGAAGAAGATATTATTCGTTCCTTTAGGTGGTTGGTAAAATTGTACATAATGTCATTGGTACAGCATGTGTTACTTTGACTTTAGATTCAGTTCTGTTTGGAACCATACTGTAGGGGCACCTGCAAAGCTTAAAGATAAAAGTAAACAGTACTTAAAATCCCATTGTCAATACAATAAACCGGTTTTGGTGAACTTCATTCCAGATGTTTTTATATGCATTTATATAAATTCATAATCTCATCCAAAATGGTTTCATTTATACCTGATATTTTGTAACCTACTTCTAAAATTCAACAATATACAATAGACACAGATATATATCAAATTACTATTCCATTATATAGATTGCGGTTAAGTGTCTGACTTTGGCTCGGGTCATGATCTCATGGTTCATGAGTTTGAGCCCCGTATTGGGCTTTCTGTTGTCAGTACACAGCCTGCTTCAGATCCTCCTCTCTCTCTGTCCCTCTCTCTCTGCTCCCACCCTCTCTTTCAAAAATAAACATTAAAAAAAAAAAAAAAGGTATAGTGGAAATCATTTTGTCTCATTTGTCTTTATTACCTAAATTTTAGTAGTGGTTAACAGCCCAATCCCAGACTCTGGGGTTAGACTACTTGGATTCAGTTTCTGGCTCTGTTACCTATTCACTGTGTGATCTTTGGTGAGTTACTTTCCCTTTCTGTGCCTTACTTGCCTCATCTGCAGAATGGGGCTCATAAGAGCATCCGTCTTATGGGGCTCTTGTGAGAAATGATCTATGTTGTAGTCAATGCTTTTACTAAATGTTTGCTATTATTAGTACTGTTCATTATTATGAAGTTAATGTCAAAGTAATATAAAAAGGAAAATTTAAATTAAATTAGAACTTAACAAGTGTAAAATTCTCTTATACATCTACCGACAGATACTTTGATATTTTATGACAAGCAGAATGGCATATCTTTCTGGAGTCCTACTGCTTGGGTTTGAATACTGGCTTTATAGTCACCTCGGTCAAGTCAACTTAGATTTGCCTTGGGTTACTCAGCATTTAAATGAGTGATAATAACAGTACATAGCCCATTAAATTGTTATGAAAATTAAATGGATTATTACATGTATAGTGCTTAGAAAAATGCCTGGGTGTTATGAGTGATCAATAAAAACTGGTTATTCTTTACAGATACTCAAAAATAAAATTCTAAATTTTACTTTTCAAATACATTTCATAAATTTTTTTCATGTTATTTGGCTATATTAATAATTTTTTAAATTTGTTTATTTATTTATTTATTTATTTAAAATCTTTATTTATTTTTGAGAGAGAGACACACACAGAGTGTGACTGGGGGAGGAACAGAGAGAGGGAGACACAGAATGCAAAGCAGGCTTCAGGCTCTGAGCTGTCAACACAGAGCCCAATGCGGGGCTCGAACTCACAAACCATGAGATCATGACCTAAGCCAAAGTCGGACGCTTAACCCACTGAGCCACCCAGGTGCCCCTAAGTTTATTTATTTTTGACACAGAGTGCGAGCATGAGCTGGGGAGGTGCAGAGAGAGGGAGACACAGAATCTGAAGCAGGCTCCAGGCTCCAAGCTGTCAGCACAGAGCCTGATGCGGGGCTCGAACTCACGAACCGTGAGATCATGACGTTGTCCGAAGTCGGACGCTTAACCGACTAAGCCACCCAGGCGTCCCAATATATTAATAATTTTTTAATGTCTGTGTAATGTTCTATTGTGTTGAGATACTGTAAACCCTAAATTATAATTATCTCACTTCTCTGTTAGAAATAAGATGTTTTAGGGGCACCTGGGTGGCTCAGTGGGTTAAGCGTCCAACTTCAGCCCAGGTCATGGTCTCATGGTTCGTGAGTTCAAGCCCCGCATCAGGCTCTGTGCTGACAGCTCAGAGCCTGGAGCCTGCTTCGGATTCTGTGTCTCCCTCTCTCTCTGCTCCTCCTTGCTCATGCTCTGTCTCTCTCTCTCTCCTTCAAAAATAAATAAAAACATTAAAAAAAAAAAGATGTTTTGCTTGTCCTTTTTTTTTTTTTTCTTTTGGTCCCATTTCTTCAAAAAGAAAAGTTTATTCTTTTTGTAAACATTTCAAAAATGCAATTTCTTTTGCATACATTTTGAAATTAAAATACAATTTTAAACTTTAATTTAGAACCCATTTAAAAAAATTTTTTTTTTCAACGTTTATTTATTTTTGGGACAGAGAGAGACAGAGCATGAATGGGGGAGGGGCAGAGAGGGAGGGAGACATAGAATCGGAAACAGGCTCCAGGCTCTGAGCCATCAGCCCAGAGCCCGACGCGGGGCTCGAACTCACGAACTGTGAGATCGTGACCTGGCTGAAGTCGGACGCTTAACCGACTGCGCCACCCAGGCGCCCCTTAGAACCCATTTTAAACAATATTTAACTTTAGACCAAATGACCACATAAATTATACCTGGCAATAAATCTATCACTATTTTATCTCATACAGCTGTCAGCTTTTTCTTTTTCTTGTTTACCCAGTTGCTTTTGTGTTACTGTGCTGTTCATGAACTTTGTAAGTACATACATGCACATGCTATAGACTTGTCATCTACATGTTTTCATGAGGATCATCATGAATCCTTATGATCATGTTGCTTTGGCCTCTGTTCTCTATTTTTTGTGGCCCAGCATTTGAAACTTAAAAATATATGTGATGGGAACTATTTTATTTGGTTACTATTTGCTGAGATACTGGGATTTGTTGTGGTTTATGGGAACCCTTGAGACCAAATATGTTAAAATGGCAAAGTGAGAAAATCTAAACTCTGCGATCATTGTATATATACTTCTTTAAATGTTAGAACCTGTTTTGGTAGATCATAAATGTGTGGTATTTAGCAGATTGGGGCTCCAGGTAGTGCATTTTGATTAGTGGTTATAAATATCTAGTATGTCACTATTTTAAGTCAACATGTTACAGGTCTTTAAAAAAAATGTATTCAATTTTTTATAGTTTTTCGATTTGAATTTGGGTAAGGTTAATATAAGTTTGTGGTAAAGCTGAAGAATTGTAAAAATCAGATGTAATTATTTTTCTTTTCTCCATAGAGTTACAAAAAATAGATTTTCACCTTTTGTGTTTATCTCATAACAAGTAAATGTTTGGGATAGAAAATGGCTAAATTTACTTTTACTGTCTCTAGAGATGTTCTTTTTCATTTAATTGTTTGGTTTATAAACATTTCTTAAATATCTACTCTGTGAATTACTGTATTAGTCCCAAGGGAATATAAAGATAAAATTAGGAGAATATAGTTCATTGAGAATTTCTTTGGCAATATACTCAGATGCTTAAATTGATAAACCATGCCTGTTTGACTAATTTCTCCATAATATCAGATGTTTTATGGGAAGTGAAATTAGTTGTATCATTCCTTTTTGTGAGTAGTTTTTTTCTCTTAGGGGTGGGGGTAGGGATGAAACAAAATTCTCCATATACTGATATAATTTAAAAAAAATTTTTTTAATGTTTATTTTTGAGAGAGAGAGAGTGGAGGGGCAGAGAGAGAGAGAGAGAGGTGCGGAATCTGAGGCAGTCTCCAAGCTCTGAGCTGTCCACATAGAGCCTGACACAGGGCTTGAACTCATGAACGGTGAGATCATGACCTGAGCCAGTCGGACGCTCAACCGACTGAGCCACCCAGGCGCCCTTCCATATACTGATATAATTATTGAAGCTGTATGATAGGTACACAGTAGGAGATTCAGTTTCTCTAGAACTTAAATGAAATACTATTTTGGCAGATATTTTGATCCAGTTTAGTATTCCTAGAAAACATACAGGTCTAATTTGTGGTAATTTCTTTCTTTTTGATTTAGCATTTGATTCAGTTTGTGTTTCAGTAAAATTAATATTTAGTCTAGATTCACTGCATACCAAAATCAATTACTAAGAACCAATGTAGAAATAATGCATTTCTTATAATTAAGCATGTTTTCCTTAAAAAAATTTTTTTTTCAATGTTTATTTTTGAGAGAAAGAGATACAGTGTGAGTGGCAAAGGGGCAGAGAGAGAGGGAGACACAGAATCCAAAGTAGGCTCCAGGCTCCGAGCTGGCAGCACAGAGCCTGATATGGGGCTCGAACTCACGAGCCATGAGATCATGACCTGAGCTGAAGTCAGGAATTTAACTGACTGAGCCACCAAGGCTACCCACATATTTTCTTTTTAAGACACAGAATATATTAAGATTTTTCTGCTGTTTTCTAGGTAACCAGTTTTCCATTGTGGAAAATTTTAAACATGCACAAAAGTAGAGAGACTAGTATAATAAATCCCCACCAAGTCTTTACCATCTATTTAGCTAATAAAGGAAGGGTGAAGAGGGTCTGGCTTAATTTTGCTAGACTGCAAATATTCAGGGAGGATTTAATGCAGGCCATCAACTTGATGACCTTATTGATTCATACATAAGTGGTAACAGGACTGTCTAGAGACATTTTAAAACTTAATAAAGGCAAAGGTGGACTGTAGTAGCCTTGAAGCTCATTTCAAACTCTGCATTTCATATAAGAGTGTCAATGGAGGCCCAGAGAGGTGAAGTGAATTGCTTGAGATTATAAAATTTAATGGGAGAGTTTGGATTTAAGTTAGATTCTCTAACCCAAATGTGGTGACTTTTCTCCTTTGTTGGTAAAGTATATTGTTTTGGCTGTACTTTGTATGGCTTTGAGTTTATGATAATTTTTCCTATGATGCTGTATTGGACTGATTCCCTGAGAGAGTCCTTAAATTGTTGTTTTTTTTACTTAGTCTCTTCCCTCTGATCCACCTTCAGCTTAGTTGCTCCTCCTCTTAGAAAAGATCCAGATACTAGGGGCACCTGGGGGTGGCTCATTTAGTTGAGTGTCCAACTCTTGATTTTGGCTCAGGTCACGATCCCAGGGTCCTGGGATTGAGCCCTGCATTGGGCTCCGTGCTGAGCATGGAACCTGCTTACCAGTCTCTCTCTCCCTCTGCCCCTCTCCCCCACTTGCATTCTCTGTCTCTCTCTTAAAAAAAAAAAGAAAGAAAGAAACAAAGAAAGAGAAAAAAAGTCCAAATTCTAGGCCATTTCATCCTTATCCTGCTTTTGTATTCTTCTATATAGAGGCTTCTTAGCTTTTTGTTAGCTACCCTCCCCCCTCCCCCAATATTAGACTAAAAAGTAGAAATTCTTCTTCATGTCTAGCTAGAGTATCTTCCATTTCTGAGGAGTCACTGAAAAAAGGGACATTTTTGTCAGGACCAGGCAGAGGTATAACAAGAAACAGAGACATAATTTATAAATAGCTCTACCCTTGTCCCTTCAGAACACCACCCTTGCTGAGTAAGAGTACCAGACTAATGCTCCTTGGGTAGTGTCAGAAAGGATGGTCCAAAAAAAAGATGGAGAGGTCAGTGGTGCTATTGGCCTCAGGCATCATGAGCCCAGTTTTGGGATTTCTGGGGGGAGCTATTCCTTTGACTCTCGCTTCACTCCTCCTGTTCCTTCTATCTAAAGTCTCCTCCCTCCATTACAAGTCTTCCCAGAAATTTAATTTATCTACTCTGTACATCCCCTCTTGAGAAGTATGGTAGCCTGAGGTGTATTTGCATAGAATTATACTCTTTGGTAAGTTTACTTTGCAAAATAACCTTATTCCCTCTTGGCAAATTATTTCCTCTTTTATGGGTGCTCTCCTCTTGTGGTTTAAGTGAAATTGCTTCTGGTTGCAAATTGAGTTAGTTGTCTCCTTGTCAGTAGAGACCAGTGAGGATGCCTGGGAGATCTCTTCCTTCAAATCTTTTTTTTTTTTTAATTTATTTATTTGGAGGACCTGGGTGGCTCAGTTGGTTGCGTGTCCGACTTTGGCTCAAGTCATGGTCTCACAGTTCAGGAGTTCGAGCCCCACATGGGCTCGCTGCTATCAGTGCAGAACCTGCTTTGGATCCTCTGTCCCCCTCTCTCTGTTCCTCCCCTGCTCATGTGCTCTCTCTCTCAAAAATAAACAAAAAACATAAAAAAAAAAAAAGACTTAAAGTTTATTTTGAGAGAGAGAGAGAGAGAGAGAGAGAGAGAGAGAGAGACAGCCTGTGCAAGTGAGGGCAGAGAGAGAGAGGGAGACAGAGAATCCCAAACAGGCTCTGCACTGTCAGCACAGAGCCTGATGTGGAGTTCAAGCTCATGAACTCTGAGATCATGACCTGAGCCGAAATCAAGAGTCTGATGTTTAACCGACTGAGGGATGCATGAACCTCTGTCCTTTCCCACTTTCAAAACTCTTGTGATTGCATTGGGTCCATCTAGATAATCCAGATTAATCACCCTATCTCACAGCTGAGTAGCAACTTTAATTCCACCTTTAATTAAAGTACAGCTTTAATTGCACTTTGCCATATAACCTAATATATTAATAAATTCTGGGGATTAGCACATGGGCATCTTTGGTGGGGTCATTGTTCTGCCTACCACAGGAAAGGGTAGTTTTTATGCCATTCCACTGTTTAAAAACTTGGTTAGCTTATTGCTTACAAAAAGGGATTCTTATTTTTGGGGGTCGGGGAGTGGGACCAGAATCCAAATGCAATGATATGTATGATTTCTTTCACCACAATAGAGGTCACACATAATTTCTGTAATAGTTTTGGGAGGGCCTCTTCTTCTCCTTCTTCTCTTTTTTCTTTTCTTCTTCTTCTTCTTCCTCCTTTTTTTTTTTTTTTTAAATTTTATTTAAGTAGTCTCTATACCCAGTATGGGGCTCGAACTCACAACCCTGAGATCAAGAATCTTCTGCTCCTCCAACTGAGCCAGTCAGGTGCCCCTTGGCAGGGCTTCTTAAGGCCTATCTTTTAAGGCCTTTCAGTCTAGCCCTAGCTTAGCCTCTAGCTCTCCTCTTTCCCTGGCCCCGTCTCCCAACCCCAGTAATCTGGTTTTCTAGGTGAATGTTTCTCCAACCTGGCTTTACCTCAGAAACATCTATGAGACGGTATAAAATTATGTAATTAAGACTGCCCCTTTCCAACCATGATTGAGAACCTCTGATGTAGCCACACTGGACTGTTATTCCTAGAGATTTTCATCTCTCTTCTCCTCCCCTCCCCTCCACTGTGTAAATTTCTTCAAGGTCCTTGTGAGATGGCATCTCTCCTGTGATGTTTTCCTGACTCAATTCCTATTAGAACTTCTCTGTTACTTCTTTTCTACTTCCATCTCACACTTTTTATGTTTCTTTTATAGCAATTAGTTTGTAATATTTAGTTGTCCACATTTGTTTCCTGAACAGGTTATGAATTCCTTATTTCTAGCACCTGCTGCAGTAAATGAGTCATGGTAGGTACTCAGTGTTCATTTTGGTCATTTATCAAATAGCAGTTACTGAAGTTATTCATATACTTATGATTAGACCATAAACTGTCAGCACTTTCTCTAGGGAGTAAACAAAGGAAGTAGAAATTTATAAAGTGGTAGGAATGCATTAAAGTGTTTTTGATTATTAGTGGAGTTTATATGAATAAACTTTCTCTTCTGGTTTGTTGCTCCACATCTCCCTAAAATGTCTGGGTGATAGTCATCAAATTTCAAGATTATCTTTATGATTATATTTAGGACGTTGACTTTGGAGAGCTCTGGAGGGAGGGTCACTTCAAAACTAGTTAGTTATCTATCATTCCAGAGCAGTTGATACGGAGTTAGGTTAGGTGGTCCATGTGACTGCAAGTTTGGAGAGTCATGTCGTATATAAGATGCCATAGACAGAGAAACAGTGGTTTCAAATATGGGCTCCAAATCAAAAGTCAAATGGCAGGTTATCTGTGTTTGATCAAGATTGAGCTGCTTCTAACAAGGACCACTTTCTGTAGCATGTGATTTGATATGATGGTTACTGAGTTTACTGAGGAACATGGCAGTGGTTCGTGGGAGGGCAGTTAGTTGCTCATGATTTGAGTTCACCTCTCATCCCTAATGCCGAGGAAGTCTTTACCAGTGGACACTTCCCTTTTGGAATGGGGTTTCAGGCAGCTCTTGCTGCCTCCAGTGGAGGTATCGAGCCCGAGTTTTAGTTTCCCCAGCACCTTCTTCACTTCTATTTTATCAGTATGTCTTATGTACTGTCTATATAAGTAGACAATATGCCCATGTGATGTTTATAATTATAGGTACAGATTATTCTGGCATCTTCTTATATACCTTATTCTTTCTAGTTCAAAGTTTAGCTTCTCAGTGCTAAAAGAGGCTCATCTTCCAGTTGAATTATCTTCTTTTAATAGTTTTTTTTTCTTAAGCTCTACCTAGCAGCTTCTTCTTATATCTCATTTTCCTGGTTGCAAAGATTGTCTTTTCAACCATTTTCCACCTGAAAGCCATACCCACTCTCCAAGGCTTACATCATTTGTCATCTCTTTTTTCTTGACTCCTACAGGTGGCTAAGTAATTCATTTTCTTCACTTCTGAAGAACATTGTTCATACCTCTATTATAGAACTTATCACGTTGTTCTTACTTGTCAGTTTTCCTTCCCCTCAAGACTAAACATTTTGCCTTCCTGTGAATTTTGTATTTAGAACCAGTGCTTTGTAGTAATAATTTGGGATGGCGAAGGTAGGTCTTTATTTGCAAAAAATTACTGTATTATAAATGCAACCTATTTTTAGGCAGATTGGTTTTAGGAAAGAGTCTATATCAAGGTCATGGGGCTGAATTCTTTAGATACTATATGCCTCTTTACCATTTGGAAAGTTTTTGTGTACCTTTTGTGTAGGTCTGTGTCTGTCTGACCTAGATCACTGCCCTAAAGAAATTCTTGTGCATTTACATTAGGTTACATATAAAGGAAATGGTCACCGTAACTGATATTCATAATAGCTAAAACATGGACACAATTCAGATGTCCAAAAATAATAGAATTGATAAATAAATCATTGTATGTTCATATGGTAGACTATTATACAGTAATGAAAATGGATGTTAACTATACTGGAATTAAAAAACTGAATAAAAAAATGTATTAACCATAGGTAAGATAGAACAACATGGATTTATCTTTTGTTCATATACTATTGAAAGAAACAGGGCAGATAAGAATACAGTTCTATATTTCCTTTGTATAATATTCAAGAATAGTGAAAACTAAGTGGTATTGTTTATAGATGCATACATATATTGTAAAATATAAAGAAGAGCAAGGAAATGTTATCATAAACTCAGGTTCATGGTGACCTCTGGGGGAAGGAATGAGGTAGTGATTGGGGAGGGATGCTATGTAGGGCAAAAGTAATAATGATTGTGGTAACCAAGTGATTTGAGGCCGATTATCTAACCTCTTAGCTTCACTGTCTTTGGCTATCAACTCAAATAATATAATCACCTTATGAAAGTGGTAAGGATTAAATGAAATAAACTATATAAAGCAGTTAGCTCAGTGTAGCTCAGTGTTTGGCTAATAGTAGACAGTAAAAACTAAATGATAATGTTTTCTTATTTTATTGTGTCTCTCACTGATTTGAAGTAGATGCTGTTGGCTTCTGGCAGGGAGGACAAAATTCAAAAGAGTTGGATAAAATTCAAATAAGAAAATATAGAAATAATGATAAAGACAAGGAAGCTGTATTTGGATGCTATCACTACTTTGTGTATATACCTTGCTAGTTGGGCATACTATTTTGTTTAATCTTCAAAATAACCCTGAGACCAGATTCAATTATAATAGAGTTAACCCATGTGTCATTATTACCATCTTACAATAGGTCAGTTAATTTTTTTCAGTGTTCTATAGCTAATAAATGGTAGAGCTGAGATTTGAATCAAGATTTTTTTTCATTGTGCTGTTACTAATGACTAAATATGACTTGAAAGTTACCATAAAATAGCATTGCACATGTAAGTACTCTTAGAAGTATTTAGTCAAGTTACACCCTGGGAAAGTTCTACTGAAGACCATTAGCTTATATTCATTTCCAGGGAGGGACTCCCATTTTCCATGGTATGCAATGGAAGCTAATTGCTTAAACTAATTTAGTTTATTCCAGGCCTCCAGGATTTAAAAAAAAATATTTTTTTAATGTTTTATTTATTTTTGGGGGGGGGAAGGGGCAGAGAGAGAGAGAGAGAGTGGGGGAGGGGCAGAGAGAGAGGGAGACACAGAATCTGAAGCAGGCTCCAGGCTCTGAGCTGTCAGCACAGAGCCTGACGTGGGGCTTGAACCCACAAACAGTGAGATCATGACCTGAGCCGAAGTCAGGCGCTTAAGTGACTGAGCCACCCAGGCACCCCTAGGCCTCCCAGATTAATACTAATTTTACAGGGTCTAATCTGAAAGGCTGAAGCTGGGATTTGGGAAATTATTTGGAATCTAAATTTCAGTGAATTTAAGATTGCAAGCAAAAATTTACAGGGTTGTTTGTTGTAATACATTGCATGTTGATTTCTTGTGTGCTTACTGCCTTTGACGTTTACTGTGAAGCTTGCTTAGATTTACAGTATACTCCATACTCCAAGGCTTAAAAAGGTGACTTCATGAAGGATTGCTTATCCACTAGGTGTTGAAGATATATATATATATCCTTTGGGTATTGGCTCCTTCCCAGCTGTATTTGTTCTCTCATCATTATTATTTAATAAACATTTATGTAGCCCTTGGTTTTAAGTTTATTTTTAATAGGCCTATTTTCGGTTCAGAAAGTACGGTTAGTGCTGCTTTCAGTTTAAGCATAAGATAAAATTAAATAGCTTTTAAATATCACCCAGAGAGGTTGTAGTGGTATCGAGATGTATATTCTCAGCTCCAGATTGCTTGTTAGTGCTAATAGTAATCCTCTAGTCTAATTTGCTAGACGCTTATTTTTTCTACTGAGCAATTTTGGATTAAAATGGACTGCTTTTGTCTTGCCTCCTACATCACTTAAGAAAGGAGCTATGAACAGTTTGTTCACTATATTTAGCTTTAAAATTTGAGGAAGCCAGAGTAAGCTGAAAGCGTAGCTTTTTGTGGGACCTGCTTTAGGTCCCAGAAACTATGTGAGTGACCTTTTAATAAGCTAATTACTGAGCCTTTGAAAAGGCCCGTTTTTACATTATTACTATTTTTAAAATTTACTTTATATTATTATATATATTTTAAATGTCCACCTATTTATTTTGAGAGAGAGTGAGCACCCACGAACAGGGGAAGGGCAGAGAGAGAGGGAGAGAGAATCCCAAGTACGCTCTGTGCTGTCATCACAGAGCCTGGCATGGAACTCAGTCCCACAAACTGTGAGATCATGACCTAAGCCAGAATCAAGAGTTGGACGCTTAACTGATTGAACCAATCAGGTACCCCATATTATTTTATTTTATTTTATTTTATTTTATTTTATTTTATTTTATTTTATTTGTTCTCAGTATTTAATTTTGAGAGCGAGAGAGAGAGAGAGAGAGAGACTGAGCGTGAATGGGGGAGGGGCAGAGACAGAGGGAGACACAGATTCAGAGGCAGGCTCCAGGGTCTGAGTTGTCAGCACAGAGCCTGGCACGGGGCTCGAACTCACAAACCATGAGATCATGACATGAGCTGAAGTTGGACGTTTAACCAAGTGAGCCACCCAGGCACCCCTATTTTATATCCTATATTATTATTTTTATTTTTTATTTTATTATTTTATACTATTATGTTTATTATATATTATGCTTATAAATTATAAGTATTTTATATTACATTTTTACATTATTGTTACATTATTACATATTAAAGAGCATATTGTAGGTTAGGCCCCCCCTACAGTTGAAGTACTGATGGGATACTAAATATACAGTTCTTTTCTTATTTCTATTTCGGTGGGGAAAGAAAACCCTTTTTTGCTACTTAGATTGTAGGAACTTGTTGCCTAAACTCCTTTAACTCCATTTTGTTTTTCTTAGATTTATTTGATTGTGCTCAATATTTGCCTTCTTGGGTTTAAAATTTAAAAAAACTATCTCAGTAAAGGTTTCTAATGCTCCCTTGGAATGGAGCTGTTATTCATTGAGAGTACACTCATCGGGAATACACTCAACAGACCAATCCATTTCAGTTGACCATGTTAGAGAGCAAGGAGATTATGGCTATAATTTATGGCTAATGCCTTTTCCAAATTAGCCCGGTGCCATTCCTCTGAGTGTGGCAGCCCTAAGGGAGTCTGTGAACATCTAGGTAGTTTGGTGTAAGATCTGGTAAAATGTATAAAGAGAGGACAAAATCAGACTTTGCTTTCTATTAATTAGGTGGTGTAAACAGTAATTATTTTTACTGGCCTCTAGGAATGTTAGTATATGAGTGTGTCAAGTTCTGTCACCCAATCCTTTGCTGCCCCAACTTTTTATTAAGCAAAATTCCGGATTTACAGAAAAAGGGAAAGAAGAACCACCTAGGGTCAATAATTAATTATATACACTTGCCATATTTACTTTATATACATTTTCCCATTTAAATATCAAATTGGCTTTTTAATATTTTTTTAAAATTTATTTTTGAGACAGAGAGAGACAGAGCATGAGCAGGGGAGGGGCAGAGAGAGAGGGAGACACAGAATCCGAAGCAGGCTCCAGGCTCTGAGCTGTCAGCACAGCTCAGAACTCACAGACTGTGAGGTCATGACCTGAGCTGAAGTCGGATGGTTAACCGACTGAGCCACCCAGGCACCCCACAAGTTGGCTTTTTATTATATAGTTGAAAGAAAATTAGGTTTGGTATCATCAGTACTGATTTTCACATTTTGACTCCTGAGTCATAAAATGAAGCTGTTTTCTTTCTGATATTAATGTCAGTTAGTCATACAAACATTAAACATGCAGTCACACCCACCTTTTAGGAACTTGGGAGGCATAGCTAAAATGAAGAATTAGGACACTGATATTAATTCCTATTTAGCTCAGAAGACGCTGAGTTGTTGTCAAGAACCGGAGTGGCTCCAAGTTGTTCCCCAACAAGCTAATCACACACCCATCCTAGTCTCTCTTCTAAACTTTTCCATCCTATATTATCTGGCAGTGGGGATGATGTAGGAAGAAAAAGGTTGGAAAGAAACTAGCATTTATTAAATTTTCTTTTAACATTTATTTTTGAGAGAGACACAGCACAAGCAGGGGAGGGGAAGAGAGAGAGTCAGCCCAGAGCCTGATGCTGGGCTTGAACTCACAAAGCGTGATATCATGACCTGAGCTGAAATTGGACACTTAACCGACTGAGCCACCCAGGTGCCCCAAGAAACTAGCATTTATTGATGGGAACTAGATGAATTACATGTTATCTCATATACTACTACTACTACTACTAATGTTATAGGGGCGCCAGAGTGGCTCAGTTGGTTAAGCATGCGACTCTTGATTTCAACTCAGGTCATGATCTCATGGTTCATGGGATCGAGCCCCTCATCAGGCTCTGTGCTGACAGGTGAAGCCTGCTTTGGATCTTCTGTCCACCTTTCTGCCCCTTCCCCCCCCACCCCTCTTTTTCTCTCTCAAAAATAAATAAACGTTAAAAAAATTCTAAAAAACCCAAGTCTGTTATTTTCAGGTCACTGTGAGGACAGTACATTGGGTGCATTTGAATTAGAGATCTCAGGTGAAAAATGGTTCTATTAACAATTTATGGTTGGGTAAACTAAGTCTCACATGATTGGCAATCTGGGTGCGACTTGTCAATACTGCTTCTTAGAGGAGAGTTGATAAAGCACTTAGTTCCTTTGGAATTTCAGGGGGCTTGATAGTGATAGTTAGGTTTTGTGCTTTTGCTCATCCTGGTAAAGAAACAGTGGAAAATTACAAGGTAAACCAGCCTAAACACAGCTGAGTTTCACCACATCAGCATTCTCAGGAGGGATTGGTGCCAAACATGGCACCACACCCAGAATCAGTCAGGCACAGGCCATAAAAGAGCCTAAATAAGGAATTCAGTGGAGAGGTTGTGACTCATCTCAGGATCCTGGAGAAAAAGCTGATATGAAGATCTAAGGAGGAAACTAAGCAAAGAATGGGGTCATCATTTCCTCAGGTTTCTGCCAGTAGTAACACTGGGAATATGGGGGATTTTTTTATATTCTTGAAGGATACATGCTGTTAAGAATCTTCAATTCTAGAACATTCCCAGTTGAAATGTTGATGCATGGTAGTTTGCTAGGCACATGCACTGGCTAAATGACTAGAATTCACTTTCAACCCAGTACCTATATTTGTACCAGGTATTATTTTTGATAATATGAGCAGTTAAGATTTACTGAATACCTACTTTGTGCCAGGCCCTATTCTAAGGAGTTTTATGCATATTAACTCATTTTATATTCACAACAACCTTATGAGGTAGATGAGGAAACAAGCACAGAGAGGTTGAATAATGCTGAGGTCATGGTTAGGCAAAGGAACTAGAACTTGAAACTAGGGAGTCTGTCTGAATCTAGTGTCTCCACTCTTGACTGCTATGTTGTATCAAAACCATTATGCTATATTAGAAAAATACTGTAAGGTAGGTATTATCTCATCCCTTTTATAATTTTTTTTTTTTTTAAGTAGGCTTCACACCCAGTGTAGAGCCCATTGTGGGGTTTGAATTTACGACCCTGAGATTGAGACCTGAGCTGAGATTAAAGAGTTGGATGCTTGGGATGCCTTTGTGGCTCAGTCAGTTAAGTGTCCAGCTTTTGATCTCAGCTCAGGTCTTGATCTCAGGTGGTGAGTTTAAGCCCCACGTGTGCTTCACGCTGGGCCTGAAACCTACTTAAAGAAAAAAGAAAAATAGAGTCTGACACTTAACTGATTGAGCCACCCAGGCACCCCTATAAACTATTTTTTTTAACATTGTGCTTCAACATGAAACAGGTGAATATCAAGTATCAGAAAACTCTTTTAGTTACGTCTCTTTTCTCTAGCTCAGATGACTTGATGGGTCTTCTTTTTAGTCTTTTGAATTTGTAGTGCCATGTGACAGAAATTAGACTGGTACTGTCTTTCTGGGTCTTAACTAGAACCTTTTTGAAGTTTGTGTTAGAATTAAAAGTAAATTATAATCTCTAACTTTCCTTAAAACTATCTCTTACAGAGAATATGAAAAAAGAGAAACCTGAAGATTGAGGCATATAGGCTTTTTAAAGATCTTCTGAGATGAATTCACACGGGTTGAAAGTCTCACTTTCTAATAATATGCAATATATTTTAGGCTGTCAGATAGTTCTGATTTAGAGGTCTTTGTGAGGTTTCTTTCTGGACCAAATTCCTTCTCTAGTCTCTATAGCTGTTTTCTCTAGCATTTTAATAAAGACTTAACTCAGTGTTGGTGTTGTCCCTACTTCTACCTGTCATTGGCCTAATTCAGGCCCTTATGTTTTGCTTGGACGATAGTTTCCTTAATGGTGTCTCCATTTCATTCTTTTCGATTTTTTCAACAACTCTATACTCAACAAGGTCTACTGTGTGTGAGATGCTGTGCTCTGCACTAAGGGTGTCAACAGTAAACAAGACAGACATGGTGTTGCCCTAGCAAAGTGTATAGTCAGCATGTCTGTCCATTTCCCACACCACTGCCATAAACTTTTTATGAAATCCACATCACATCTTTGCCTGCTGTAGACTCTTCATAGTCAAGTTATAGCATACCTTACCCATTCAAGGGAAGCCATCTTCGATTTCCAATGAAGCCATCTTCGATTTCTTCTTAGCAGCAGAAGCAATTTTTTTAATACTGGTTTCCCTAATACTTTATAAAATCTTCGTCAGAGTATTCATTATATTGTATTATAGTTGATTGTATTAGTCTCCTCTGATTGTGAGTTTCTTGAAATTAGGGATAATATTTTATTCATGATTATTTTATCTTCAGTCTAATACAGGGTCTGGGATGTAAGTGCTCCATAAATGATTGAATTATGGCATAATCTTAGTACTTGCTGTCATATCATGTATGTATATTTTGTTTCCCCAACTACCAGGTCTTATAATTTCCTTTGTATTCCTTCTGACGTGCAGGCTGGTGCAAAGGACATAATATATTTTTATTTTATTTTTTAGTTTATTATATTTAATGTTTGTTTATTTTTGAAAGAGAGAGATAGTTAGAGCAAGAGCAGGGGAGGGGCAGAGAGAGAGGGAGACACAGAATCCGAAGCAGGCTCCAGGCTCTGAGCTGTCAGCACAGAGCCCGACACGGGGCTCAAACTCACGAACTGTAAGATCATGACCTGAGCTGAAGTCAGATGCTCAACTGACTGAGCCATCCAGGCACCCCCCATAATATATCTTTAGATAAATATTTACTGATTATTATTGTTCTTTCAGTATCTTCTACATGCTAGCTCTTTTGTTTAGAAAAGCATTTCTTGGTCTCTTATTTTGCAAAATGTCTGTCTTTATTAAAAAAAACTATTTTCTTTAAAGGGCTTTATTTAATTTCATGCCTATCCTAAGCAATTATTTATCTTATTGATACGGTGATTGATAAGATGGATCTTGCTTCTGTTTGGCTGCTAGAATACTTAGAGCCAAATTTGTGGCTTACCCTCAAAAAAGATGATTTCTTGATATGCAGCTTATGTAGCCTCTTCACTTTGTAGTGATTGCTCTTCTATACTTATTTAATGTTTCATCATTTGTATCTTTATATGCTGCTCTATTAAAATTTTTTAAAATGTTTTTATTTATTTTTGAGAGAGAGTGGTGGGGGGAAGGGACAGAGAGAGAGGGAAACACAGAATCTGAAGCAGTCTCCAGGCCCTGAGCTGTCAGCACAGAGCCCAGTGCAGGGCTTGAACTTGGGAACCACCAGATCATGATCTGAGCTGAAGTCGGACACTTAACCAACTGAACCACCCAGACTCCCCTTTATATGCTACTTTAAATCCTTAAACTAACAAATGACGAGAAACCAGCAGTACTTTCACTGAACCCCTTCTTAAGGCACAGTACTAAGTTCTATGGGATACACAGAGATAAATAATACAAAATATCTGTCCCAAGACGATTGAATTTGTAGTGTAGAAAACACTAACTTAGACAAGAGGGCTTTGGGAGCTGATGAGAAACATGGGCTTTGGAGACTCAGAGAACATTTCTGTAGAAGGTGACTTTATCTATACCTACCTGCCTGCCTACCTACCTACCTACCCACCTCTCTAGAGAACATGGGAGAGGGGTAGAGAAAGAGGGAGAGAGAGAATCCTTAATAGGCTCTGCATTGTCAGCCCAGAGCCCAATGTGGAGCTCTAACTCATGGATCATGAGATCATGATCTGAGCTGAAATCAAGAGTATCTCAGGCGCCCCTGAGTAAGGTGACATTTGAACTGAATCTTGAGAGACAGCTAGGATGTGGATTTGTAGAGAAAGGAAGGATTGGGCATTCTAGTAGTTGGAAACAGTAAATGACCAACAAAATATACTTTGTGATACTCATTAGGATTATCCATTCAATATTTCTCTCTCTCCTCCCAGGCACTTGTTATGATTACTTGTCCTTGCCCCTTTGAAGTTAGGTATGTCCATGTGAATTGCTTTGACCAATGATATGTGAGCTAAAGTGGCATGAGTCATTTCAAAGAAGTTTTAAAGAGTCCATGCATTCACTATACTTTTTTTCCTCTGCCACAGTGACCTGCGGTGATCTGATTGGCATGTGGGCCAAAGATGATCTGTTGCCTGTATTTGTAAATAAAGTTTTATTGGAACATAGCCTAGTCATTTCTTTCTTTTTTGGAAAGATTTTATTTTATTTTTATTAAAGACATTTTTTTCTAATGTTTATTTATTATTGAGAGACAGAGAGACAGAGCATGAGCATGGGAGGGGCAGAGACAGGAGGAGATACAGAATCCGAAGCAGGCTCCAGGCTCTGAGCTGTCAGCACAGAGCCTGATGCAGGGCTCGAAATCACAGACTGCGAGATCATAACTTGAGCCGAAGTCGGACGCCCAACCGACTGAGCCACCCAGGCGCCCCTGAAAGATTTTATTTTTTAAAGTAATCTCTTTACCCAGCATGGGGCTTGAACTCACAACCCCAAGTTCAAGAGTCACATGCTCTTCCAACTGAGCCAGCCAAGTGCCCCTGCCATAGTCATTTCTTTATGTATTGTTTGTTGCTGCTCTCGCACTATGACGGTTAAGTTGAATAGTTGTGACAGAAACCGTATGTCCCACAAAGCTGAGAATATTTTCTATCTGGCCATTTACAAAAAACTCTTGCCGACAAATGCTCCAGATGTTGGCTGCTTCTTAGCATCAGGACATTGTAGAGTACAGCTTCCTTTTTTTTTTTTTTTTAAACATTTTTATTTATTTTTGGGACAGACAGAGACAGAGCATGAACGGGGGAGGGGCAGAGAGAGAGGGAGACACAGAATCGGAAACAGGCTCCAGGCTCTGAGCCATCAGCCCAGAGCTTGACGCGGGGCTTGAACTCACGGACCGCGAGATCGTGACCTGGCTGAAGTCGGACGCTTAACCGACTGCGCCACCCAGGCGCCCCTAAAGTTTATATATTTTAAGAGAGACAGAGACAGCACAAGTTGGGGAGGGGCAGAGAGAGAGGGAGACACAAAAATCTGAAGCAGGCTCAAGGCTCCCAGCTGTTAGCAAAGAGCCTGATGCGGGGCTCGAACCCACGAACCATGAGATTGTGACCTCAGCTGAAACCAAGAGTTGGACGCTTAAAGACTGAGCCACCTAGGCACTCCTCATTTCCTCTTTCTTAAGTGAAGCAAATAACGTCAATTATTCAGTGAAATTTGGTGTCAGATGGCTTAAGGTAGTTTAAAGCGAAAAACAGTCAGAATTAGGCTTAACTCCATCCCATTGCTTAATCTGGTATATATATGTGGAAGGAAAATTTTGTCAGTTTGCCAGCTAGGAGTATACAGCTGCTCCTTAAGGTTAAAATATAGTATTTTAGCATACGGAATCCTTCAGGTTTCCTAAAGCAGCTTCATCATACATATGCTGTACTGAAGATATACAGAAGGAAAAAACATAGAATAACAACAACAAAAAATGCTATAGAAAATCCCTGTATAATCAGGTTATTTTGTAATGTGGTGGAAGAACTATGTTCTTTCAATCCTGCTTTGCTCTAGTGAAATAAATGATTTTTTTACTTGTTTTGATTATACTGGAGTAGGGGCATTTGGGAATTTAGGAAATTCAGTATATTGCCGGCATGTTTTTGTTGTTTATTAAGCTATTATTCTTTTTCTCTTAGAGTTTATATTCTAATAATACAACATGTTACATATAGACCACTTAAAAATAAATAGTTTAAAAATATTTTCTGCTTTTCTTCTGATTATGAAAATAATACGTGTTTACATTGATTGGGACTCTGGTTGTAAGTGACAGAAACTCAGCGTGAATTAACTTCGGCAAAACCATGAGCAAGCATTTGAAGACAAGGTGAAGCTGGGGTTAGGTTTAAGACTGTGACACAGGGCTCTTGTGCTGACCTGTTGGCAACGTGTTTTACATTATTAACAGCTTTTTTTCTAGGTAGTTGAAATACACACACATATATGTAAATATGCAATAAGATTTTTTGTGTATATGTAACCTGTATATTTATAACATTATATAATGTTACGTATATTTTATGTAGGGACAGCAAACTATAATATGTACATTATATATTTGTGTATATACACACATACATGCACACATTTTTTATGGGCAGAAAGAAATAGATGAGTGTGGGATTCTGTGTCAGTGTACTTACTTACACCTTTAATTACAGCTCTGTCACTTGGCAAACATCTGTGGCTTAGTTTCTTTGTATGTAAAATGAAGGTAATACTGTTACACTGTATCATGGGATGGTTTCAGGTTAATTAAGGTAATACATAAAAAGTGTTTAGAATAATGTAATAAACATTATTATTTTTATTTTAAAGATCTTATTTTTTTTTAAGTAATCTCTACACCCAATATGGGGCTTCAATTTACAATCCTGAGATCAAGAGTTACGTGCTGTACTGGCTGAGCCAGCCAGGCACCCCTGAATATTTTTATTATAAATACTGTTATGTTTGTATTATACTATTTATGGACATATATACTGTATGTATTTATATTTCATTAATATCCGTACAGGTGTCATGGATTTTGTATCCTGCTTTTTTCACTAACGTGTTTTTTGTAATGTTTTGAACTTCCAACACTTTCTAGAAACCTCACAAACTTAAACTTTGGAGTTTTTTGGTGATCTTAACTTCCTTCTGAAACATGGCATTTTGGGAAAGACATTGAGTATGATAGCCATTAACTCAAAGGTGTGATGTGTTCTGAAGGAACATGAGATGACTAAAGGCAAATCTTAGTCATGGTTTACAGTTCTTGGCCTGAATGTTTTGGTTAATACACTTAGTATATCCCTTTCCTGAACTGAAAAGATGACTGGCATAAACAGGCTAAAGATTAGCCAGAGACTCACTATCAATATAAAAAAATGATAGTTTTTTCATTTTTAGTATGTTAATTCCTATTTAGGCACTAAAAGGTTGATTCTGTTTCTACTGTAGACAGTACATTATTGTAGAAAGAATGTCTGCAGACTAGTGTTTGGATACTAGTTTTCTGAACCTGTAAAATAGAGACGACAATGCTACCACTATTACACTGTTTATCTAAAAATTATCACATCATCTTGATGGATTGGCCATTTTACCATTATGTAATGTCTTCTTTCTTTTGCAACTGTTTTTATCTTCAGGTTTATTTTGTCTAAATTTAACTCTTTTGGTTTGTCCTGTGAATCTTTTGGTTACTCTTTGTGTGGAATATCTTTTTCTATCCATTAGTTTTCAACCTGTTTGTGTCTTTGGATCTAAGATGAGTCTCTTTCTTTTTAAAAAATGTTTACTTATTTATTTTAAGAAAGAGAGAGTATGTGTGCAAGTGGGGGAGGGGGGGAGAGAGAGAGAGAGAGAGAGAGAGAGAGAGAGAGACACAGAGAGAGACAGAGAGAGAGAGAGAATCCCAAGCAGGCTCTGTGCTATTAGCACAGAGCCTGATGCAGGGCTCGATCCCACCAACTGTGTGATCAGAACCTGAGCTGAAATCAAGAGTCGGATGATGAACCAACTGAGACACCCTGGTGTCCCTAAAATGAGTCTCTTAAAGACAGTGTATACTTGGATCATGTTTATTCTGTTTTGTTTGTTTTTGTTTCGTTTTAAATCCATTTCATCAATCTCTGCCATTTAGTTTAAAAGACAAATCTGTTTTCATTTATTGTAATTATTGATATGGAAGGATTTACTTTTGCCATTTTCCTGTTTGTTTTATATATGTTATATTTTTTCTGTTCCTAAATTTCTCCATTATGTATTTTTTATATTTATATCTATTATAAATAAATATTAATATTATATTATCATATTTATATCTTATATATTTATATTATTATATTGTATTTATATAAATATATTTCTATAAAATAAATATTTATTATATTAGGTATTTTCTAGTTTTAATACTTTGGTTTCATTCTCTTTTCTTTTACTATATATTTTACGCTTATTTTCTTAGTGGTTGTCCTTGGGGATTACAATTAACATCTTAATTTATGGCATTCTACCAATTTGAATTCAACAGTATACAAAAACTTTGCTCCTACAGAATTCCCTCTTGTCTTTCTGTTGTCATAAATTATATCTTTATACACTGTGTGCCCACCAGAACAGATTAGAGTTATTGTTTTCTACAGTTGTTTAAAAAAATGTTTATTTATTTATTCTGAGGGGGTGAGGGGCAGAAAGAGAAGGAGAGAGAAAATGCCAAGCAGGCTTTGTGCTGTCAGCGCAAAGCCCGAACCGTGAGATTATGACCTCAGCCAAAATCAAGAGTTGGACACTCAACTGACTGAGCCATCCTGGTGCCCCTGTACAGTTGTTTTTAAATCAGATAGGAAAAATGAGGAGTTATAGGCCAAGAGTACATTAATACTGACTATTATATTTACCTGTGTAGTTAACCTTTATTGATCTTATTTCCTCATGTGGATTTGAGTTACTGTGTTTTCATTTCAGCCTGAAGAATTCTCTTTAGTTTTCTTATAAGACAATTTATTAATGATGGACTCTTTCCAGTTTTTATTTAGCCAAGAATGTCTTAATTTCTCCTCAATTTTGAAGGATAGTTTTGCCAGATAATTAATTCTTGGTTAACAGTTTTGTCTCTTACCACTTGAATATGTCATCTCATTACCTTCTGGACTCCATGGTTTCTGATGAAAAATCAGCTGCTAATCTTACTGAGACTTCTCGGTACATGACAAATCAATTTTCTTGCTACTTTCAAGTTTCTGTCATTTAAAGTTTTATTATAATGTGCATTAGTATGGATCTCTTTTAAGTTTTCCATACTTGGAGTTTGTTGATCTTCTTAGATGCGTATATTCATGTCTTTCATCAAGTTTTGGAATTTTTGTCCATTATTTCTTTCAAATATTCTTTCCGTTCCTTTTTCTCTCTCCTTTCTGCCTAGGACTTTCATAATGTGTATGTTGGTACACATTTTTCATTTTTCTTTTTTCTTTCTGCTCCTCAGAATGTTTTTGCTTTCTGTTCCTCAGACTGGATAATTTCAATTGATCTGTCATCAAGTTAGTTGATTTTTTCTTTGTTTACTTAAATCTCCTAGTAAACCCATCTCATAAATTTTTTATTTCAGTTATTGCGTCTTTCAACTCCAGAATTCCCATTTTATTTTTTTTGTAATTTTTATCTCTTTATTGACATTCTTTATTTGGTGAGACATTATTCTCATAGTTTCCTTTAAGTCTTGTCTTTCCTTTAAGTCTTTTTCCTATTTCCTTTTTTTGTCCTGTGTATGGTCCATACTTTATTATTTCCTTGCATGCCTCATAATTTTTTTGTTGAAAACCAGACATTTTGAATATCATAACGCTTTCCAGGGTTTGTTGTTGCTGCTTGTTGTAGTTGTTTGTTTGTTTAGTGAATTTTCTGAACTAATTTTGTTGTCTGTATTATTTGTTGGGTGTGGCCATGGAAGCATATGTTCCTTTAACTTAGTGGTCAGCTAATCATTTGATGGAGATTTTCTCAAACACTGAGATTCAGCTGTTTTTTTCTTGATTAATCATTCCCTTGGTTTCAGCAAGCTTTTGATTAGTATCAAGAGTTCTGAGAGAGTTGATTTTGACCATTCTTGCCAATTTATTCATTATTTTTATGGACTTTTGGATGGACTTTTGGTTTCCTACCCTGACATTTTTGCCTCTGACTTTTGAGGAATCACATTAATTTCTTCACTCAGTAAATATTTATTGAGTCCCTGCTATGTTCCAGACACTGCTGGACATACTTACATGCAGCATTCAGAATACTGAGCTTCCTGGGAAGGCCTGAAGGCAAGAGGGGTTGGAAGCTAACATTCACTGGTGCTGGTGAACACTATTGTATAGTATTTGATTTTTGTTTTTATTCACAATTCCTAATGATCAGAGGAGTTGAGCATCTTTTGTGTATATTGACCAGTTTTATTTCTGCTACCAGTTGGAAACTCATAAACTTTGTCCATTTTATTTTCTATTGGGTTGTTTGCTTTTATTTACTGATTTGTAGGACTCTTTATATATCATGTATATTAACCTTTTGTTACATGTTTTATAAATACATTTTCTCATTTTGTTTTTTGACCTAATTTATGTTGCAAGTTTTTAAAAAAAAATTTTTTTTTTAATGTTTATTTTTGAGACAGAGAGAGACAGAGCATGAGCATGGGAGGGACAGGGAAAGGGGGAGACACAGAATCTGAAGCAGGCTCCAGGCTCTGAGCTGTCGGCACAGAGCCCGACACGGGGCTTGAACTCACGGACTGCGAGATCATGACCTGAGCCGAAGTTGGATGCTTAGCAGACTGAGCCACCCAGGCGCCCTGATGCAAGCTTTTAAAAATTTTTTTGTTTTTAATTTATTTTTTTTTATTAAAAAATGTTTTTAAACGTTTATTTATTTTTGAGAGACAGAGAGAAACAGAGTGTGAGTGGGAGAGGAGCAGAGAGGGAGACCCAGAATCTGAAGCAGGCTCCAGGCTCGGAGCTGTCAGCATAGAGAACCTGACGTGGGGCTTGAACTCACAGACTGCAAGATCATGACCTGAGCTGAAGTCGGACATGTGACTTTTTTTTTTTTTAAAGTAATCTCACACCCAATGTGGGGCTTGAACTCACAACCCTGAGATAAAGAGTTGTATGCTCCTCTGATTGAGCTAGCTAGGTGCCCCTATATTGCAAGTTTTTATAGAGAACTTTAACATATTATTGTAGTAAAATCTACCAGTCTTTTCCTTTGTGGCTTCTGAGTTTTATGTTAAATTATAAAAACAATATTCAGATTTTCTTTAGGTATACTGATTTTTTAATTGATATTTCTGTTGAGATTATTGTAGGTTCACATACAGTTGTAAGGCATAACAGAGAAATCCCAGGTACTCTTTACCCAATTTCCTGCCAGTAGTAACATTCTGTAAAATAGTAGTACAACATTAAAATTAAGATACTGACATGATACAGTCTGCCAGTGTTAGTCATATTTCTTCTATGTCTAACTTGTAGTCATCTATGTATGTGTATTTAGTTTTGTACAATTTTATTTCATGTAAGTTGGTGTATTTCCCAACACAGTCAATATACTGAACAGTTTCATCACCATAAGGATCCCTTGCATTACCCTTTTATTATCATTTTCACCTCCCTGCTGCCCCACCTCATAACTACTAACTACTGATCTCTCTCCATTTTTGAAATTTTGTAATTTCAAAATTGTTGTATAAATGGGATCATACAGTATGTATTAGTTACCTTTTGGGATTAGACTTTTCTTTTCACTCAGGGTAATTCTCTGGAGATTCATCCAAGTAGTTCTGTGTATTAATAACTTAATCTTTTGTGTTGCTGAATAGTATTCCATGATATGAATGTAGCACAATTTAACCACTTGTTGGAAGTCATCTAGCCTGTTTCCAGTTTCTTAGCTGTGGTATAATATGAAATCTATATTAGGTCTTTTTCTCTGGTTCCTGGCTCATAGCTCCTAAAACTCTTGGCATTGCTTGAGTGATAGGAGCATCTTTTGTTATTCCTAACATACCCCTTTCAACCATACCTCAGTTTATGCTAACGAAGTGACTCTTCGGGGATGCTTAGGTGGCTTTAGAATGGGGGCTAGTCAGCAGAAAGACCTCTTTGATTAGAGGGTTAGAACTTTTAGCCCCCTATCCCAGCCTCTGGGGAGGAGAAAGAGGCTGGATATGGAATCCAGTCACTGATGACCAGTGATTTAATCAATCATAAAATTCCCTAAAGAATGGGATTTGGAAAGATTCTAAGGTGATGAACACATCAAAGAGCTTGGGAAGATGATGTGCCTGGAGAGAGCATGGAAGCTACCCATACCCCCTTTTCCCATGTCAGCTTTATAGATCTCTTCCATTGGCTCTTCCTGATTTGTATCCTTTATAATAAACCAGTAGTGGTAAGTGCTTTCCTGAGTTCTGTGAGTTGTTCTTGTGACTTATTGAACCTGACCTGGAAGAGGGGCATAGGAACCCCTGAATTTGTAGTTGATCAAGCATAAATCTGAGTGGCTTGGGTACCCTGTTTGTGGCTGGTATCTGAAGTGGGGGCATTCTTATGGAACTAAGCCCTTAACTTGTGGGGTCTGACATTAACTCCAGTAGTAAGTGTCAGAATTGGTGTCAGAGAATCAGACAATTGGTGTAGGTAAAGATGGCACATATTTGATATCAAGAAGAGAAAGAACCTTTCACCTATTATGGATAAAGCTGCTATGAATGTTTGCGTACAAATTTTTGTATTTTTTGGTCAACATAGGTGGTCATTTTTCTGGAATAAATACCCAGGAGTGCGGTTGTTGAATTTTATGATAAGCGTATGTTTAGTTTTTTAAGAAACTGCCAAACTATTTTTCTGAATGGCTGTACTGTTCTATGCCTTCCCACCAATAATGCATGAAAGATCCAGTTTCTCTGCATCCTCACCAGCATTTTGGTGTTGTCGCCACTTTTTATTTCAGCAATTCTGATGTACAGTGATACTGTAATATTGTTTACTGTGATTAAAGTCCATTTTTTAGTTTACTTATTTTTAAGTTTATTTATTTTTGAGAGAGAGAGAGAGAGAGTACGTGTGAATGGGGGAAAGGCAGATAGAGAGGAAGAGAGTGAGAATCAGAGAGCCCAATGCAGGACTTGATCTTACAAACCCAATCTCATGAACCCATGAGATCATAACCTGAGGCAAAATCAAGAATCGGGTGCTTAACTGACTGAGCCTCCCAGGTGCCCCAAGTCCATCTTTATTGCTGTGTTGTATAGAATGACCGATTTATTATTTGCACTATTTGTGTGGGATTTACTATTGTTCCAAGTTTATGTTTTCGTAGATGTGGCCTGTTGTCCTTCTAAAGGTTGACAGTACTTAGAAACTTAGGAACTTATGAGACTGGATGGTGATACTGATTAATGTGAGTTTTTGAGGGTGTATAATGAAATATGTCAACATTTGAAAGACTTAACAAAACCAAGTGAACCAGTATTTTTCAGATGACCAATGCCCTATGATACAAAATCATATGGGTAAAAGATTCATTCAAAGTGTAAGACAAATGGATTTTATTCTGAAACTCATAAAGTTTTGAGGTTGTAACATAAATTTGTGTATATGCATATATATATATATATATATATATATATAAATACATGGAAAAGCTTTAAAAATACATTGTCATTTTTCCAACTGCATGTGTATGAGGATTTTCCTCCTATCCTTCAGCCAAAACTCTGCACTGCAGTAGATTGAATGTAGGAGTGGTTATGGAATCCAGATGTATTCTGTTAAGCCAGCCATTAAAGAGATTTGCATGACTGTAAAACAAGCTGTTCTATTTTTTTGTCTTAGAATGTATAACTATTTTTCATAAAATATATTCTTTAACATTTAAAAAAAAATTTATTTCTGAGAGACAGAGACAAAGCATGAGCAGTGGATGGGCAGATGGAGACACAGAATCTGAAGCAGGCTTCAGGCTCTGAGTTGTCAGACACAGAACCCGACGTGGGGCTTGAACCCACGAACCGTGAGATCTGATGTTTAACCGACTGAGCCACCCAGGCGCCCCAACATAAAACATATTCTTTAACATGTTTAATGGGTTGTTAATTTTAAATGAATTAATTTTTTACTTTCTCAGTTTTAATTTCTAATGATAATATGTATGTATATTCATATGTTCATATGAATTCATATGAAAAGTTCTTTAGAGTCCTCAATTGTTAATAATGTAAAGGGCTTCTGTATCTAAAAAGTCTGAGAACTGCTAGTTTAGATGAAAGGAGATTGAAGAGGCACGACAACTGAAGGGAATAGATGATCCTGGATGGGACACCCTCCAGAAAGAAATGAAAATGCTCTAATGAATATTATTGGGACAGTTGACAAAATTGGGATGTGGACTATGACTTAGCTTATGATTGTATCAATGTAAATTTCTTGAATTTGATAACTGTGCTGTCCTTAGGTAAGAGAAGAAATACACACTGCGGTTTTAAGGATGCAGTATATGCAACATATGCTCAAATGGTTTAGGAAAATAAAAATGTATATATACATACAAGGAATGATAAAACAAATGTGGCAAACTTACACATTGGTGAATTCTGCATAAAGGCTATTACAGGAGTTCTCAGTATTACTTATGCAATGTGAAATTATTTAAAAATAAAAACTAAAAAATAAGGAATATAATGAAGTTTTAGAAGCAGATTTTACAGGTTAATCGGTAAGTCTTTTATTGTGTTAGTGAATGAAATGTTTCCAGCAGTTGGTACTCTAGCCTATGTAAGTACTTTGCCAGTTTCACCACTTTTCTGGGGACACTCCTTGTGCTCTGCTGCCCCCTAGTGACTTTTATGTTCATCAGCAATTTACTCTGCAAGTACCACCACTTAGAAATTTAGAGCACCGTAGTCCTTTAACAATAACTTAGTATTAAGTAAAAGAGGTGTTTTGGGGGGGGGGGGGGCATGGAGGAAGTTACTACTGTAAGCCATATCTCATAGTGTCTTTTTTCTTTGAATTAAAAAAAAATTGTATTTTTGATCTTGTGGTTCCTTTGTATTGAATTTGTAGTTCAAAAATCCAAAGGCCCTGAAAACATTTGTTGTGCAAGCTTGTCTAAATTCATCCGGCAACAAAACCTGACAAGCATTGACCTGAGGTAGTGATAGCCTTTTTTTTTTTTTTTGAAAAATTTTTTTTAACGTTTATTTATTATTGAAAGACAGAGAGTCAGAGCGTGAGCAGGGGAGGGGCAGAGGGGAGGGAGACACAGAATCTGAAGCAGGCTCCAGGCAGGCTCTGAGCTGTCAGCACAGAGCCTGACGCGGGCTTGAACTCGCAAACTGTGAGATCATGACCTGAGCTGAAGTTAGATGCTTAATTAACTGACTGAGCCACCCAGGCGCCCTAGTGATAGTCTTTATATTTACTGTTGTATAAATATTCCTACATTTTGCTGCAGAAATACTAATGTGATAGATGAGGGGAATGCTTCTTAAGACCTCACTGGGGATGTTATGAAATGTATGAAATATGCACCCTACTTGCTTTTTAAAATTTGGAAAATTCTGAATTCTGAAACATTTCTGTTTCAGGGATTTTTAGGTTAGGGATTGGAGATGTGTACCTGATTTGCTTAGCTTTGACTCCCAGTTATTAGGTATGAAGCAGTCTACTAGCTTATGCTGCTTTCTATTTTTTCTTTTCTCTTTTTAGTTGTATACTTTTTACATACTATATTTATATACTATATTTTGCGACTTTTAACCTGATCTTGTTTTTTGTCTTAGAGTTGCAGTTAAATATGCTCTGCCCTGTTATGGAAAGACTAGAGCCCTGCCAGTCTTTCTGGTTGAAGTTTCTCCTGTTGTTTAGTTTGGTTGGAGTTCTTTCTCTAGTAGTTGCCTTAAGAAGGACTTAGGTGAACACATTTTTCAGTTAACTGTATATTCAGAATGGCTGCTCTGTAGACTTTATACTGAAAAGAGAGCTTCGTTGAACTTAAAAATCTTGGATTTTCTTTTCATGATAGTTGACTTTTTCTTTTCCTGTTCATTGGCTCTTCTTTTAATTTTTAGGAATTACTCTAAGGGTTACAATATGCATCTTTGACTCATAGATTGTAGTATAAATTATTACTTGTGTCACTTCCATGACAGTGCTAGGATCATTGAACACTTGATTTTCATTTATCCTCTCCTACCTCTTAAGCTATTGCTGTCATGAATTTTAATTTTGCATGTCATTTAGTGCCCATAAGACATTATCCTTATTATTTTTTAGAGTCAGCATTCATTACTGTTTACCCTTTTGGGTTAATTTTCATTTCCTCCACCATTCTGTGCTTCTTTCTGAGATTGCTTTGTTTTTGCATGACGAACTCTCTGCAGCATTTGTTTATTTATTATTTATTCATTTATTTAAATGTTTATTCATTAATTTTTTTTAATGTTTATCTTTTTTTGAGAGAGAGAGAGAGAGAGAGACAGAGCACAAGCGGGGGAGGGGCAGAGAAAGAGGGAGTCAGATTCGAAGCAGGCTCCAGGCTCTGAGCTGTCAGCGCAGAGCCCGATGCGGGGCTCGAATTCATGAAACACAAAATCATGACCTGAGCCAAAGTTGGATGCCTAACCAACTGAGCCATTCCTGTTTATTCATTTTTGAGAGAGAGAGAGCGAGCGAGCGAGCATGAGCACGGGAGGGCAGAGAGAGAGGGGGCAGAGGATGACAGCAGTGAACCTGCTGCGGGGAACTGTGAGATTATGACCTGAGCTGAAGTTGGACGCCCAGCCAGCTGAGTCACCCAGGCGCCCCTGCAGCATTTCTTTTAATGCAAGTCTACTACTGACCCGTTCTCTTAACCATTTGCAACTATACAGATTATTGGCATTAAGTATATTCACATTGTTGTACAGCCGTGGCCATCATCCATCTTCAGAACCTTCTTAATGTTCCCAAACTGTACCTATTAAACAATGGCTCCCCGTTCTCCCCTTTCCCCTGCCCCTGGCAGCCACCATTCTACTTTCTGTGTCTCTGAATCTGACTATTCTAGGTACTTTCATGTAAGTGGAATCATACAGTATTTGTTCTTTTATGACTGGTGTCTTTCACTTAGCGTAATGTCTTCAGGGTTCATTCATGTTGTAATATGTGCCAGAATTTCCTTCATTTTTAAGGCTGAATAAACAATATTTTATCTTAGGTGTACCTCCTTTTGTTTATCCATTCATCTGTCAGTGAACACTTGGGTTGCTTCTTCCTTTTGGCTTTTGTGAATAATGCTGCTATGAACATAGATGTAGAAATATTTCTTTGAGTCCCTGCTTTCAGTTGTTTTGGGTGTATACCTATAGGTGGAATTGCTGGATCACATGGTAACTTTATTTTTAATTTTTTGAGGAACTGCCAAGGTATCATTCAGTTGTTGTTTGACAGATCTTTTCTGTTTGATGTTATTGTTGTTCCTTTAATATTTTTCCTTTGTTTTCGGTTTTCTGTAGTTTTACTCTGATGTATTTAGGTATAGTTTTCTTTGTATTCACCCTGCTCGGGGTTTGCTGGGCTTGTAACTGTGGATTGATGTCTTTTATTAGTTTTGGGTAAGAAATAGTTGACCATGGTGTCTTTAGATGTTGTTTCTGCCCTGTTACGGAAAGACTAAACCCCTTTCATGGGAGTCACAAATTCAAAACGATTTTCGTAATACCGCTAACTTCTTCTACTCACATTTCTGCAGGAGAATATATAGTATAGTATCCTAGAGACTACATGATATATGAAAACATCACTGTTTCAAAGGCTAATGTGATACATGCTTATGTTTTCTTATGCTTAAATTCTTTTGTTAGTTTAATTTTTAATGTGACAAATGTTGATAAATATAACCATATATACAGAAGCACTTGGGGACCTTAGTATTTTTTAAAAGTATGAAGATATCTTAAGGTGAAAAAGTTTGAGAACTGCTGGGGTGGGCCTTTGGACTGTGTGCCGTATGCTTCATATTTCGAATAGTCTTCTATATTTTACATCTTTTTGTTTTCCTTTTCATGCTTCAATCTAGACATTTTCTATTGATTTATCATCACTAATCCTCTCTTGCTGATAAACCATCTATGCAGTTCTTAACTTTAAAAATCATATTTTTTGCTTCTGATTTTTTTCCCCTCCATTTAAAAATAATATAGATTTGAAAAAAGTTTTTTTTAAATATTTATTTTTGAGACAGAGAAAGAGCATGAATGGGGGAGGGTCAGAGAGAGGGAGACACAGAATCTGAAGCAGGCTCCAGGCTCCGAGCTGTCAGCACAGAGCCTGACGCGGGGCTCAAACTCATGGACTGTGAGATCATGACCTGAGCCGAAGTCGGATGCTTAACCAACTGAGCCACCCAGGCTCAGCCCAGCCACCTAGCCCCTAAAATAATACAGATTTTAAGGCTCTGGTGAAATTTTCTGTCTTTTCATCAATATTGTTAATCTTTCCTCCCTTTTTTTCTTGTCTTATTAATCATAACCGTTTTAAAGTCCTTTCATGATGATGTCAACATCTGGATCATCTATGGATCTTGACCTTCAGTCATGTGATCCTCTCCTTTAGCCTGCCTGGTAATTTTGGCCTGAATGGGGATAAAAATTGTGGAGGTTCTGGATGACCTTATCTTCTCTAAGAAGAGGTTAACCCCTCCACCCGCTTTTTTGTAAGGCAGATAGAGTGGCAGTGATCTTTGTCCCGTCAGAGCTTGCTAGATTCAGGGTTCAGCGCTGGCGAGGCTGTGGCTGTCTGTGGTGCACTACTGCCTTATGGTATCCTATCACAAAGATGTATAGCCTTGGAGTGATGATTAGGGCCCCTTCTTTCAGGTGGACACTGAATTCTAATCTTTATTTCCTCTATATCTCAAAACTTCTTAACACCCTGTTCTGCATCTTAGAGGCGTTTTGCTTGTCTTCTTAGCCTCTTGTCCATTGTAGCTTAAGAATTCAGCAAGTTGTGTTGAGGGAAGGAGAGAGCAGTATTCTGTTTCCTTCCCATTTTTCCTCTCCAGGATCTTTACTTCTTAAGTCTCTAATTTATGTCACTTCAGCTCCACAAAACTGTCAAAAACTGATTTCTCTTCCTCTTAGTCATGGCCTTCTGCTCAGTTTCTTTACTGGAAACTTAGCTTTACTTGTGCACAGATTTAGCAAATGCCTCGAGGGGAAAAAGTGACTAAAGAATGTTGGCTCAGCTCTTCTCATTTTTCCCCTGGCCTCCAGCATCTTGTTCCTTTAATTTCTGATTGCCTTAGTGGTACAAGTATATGGAGAAGAGAGGGAGAGAAGTGATATGGAATGAGGTAAGTCTGATCTAATTATAGCAGGACAGAGATGATATATGAAACTGATAAAAAGAAAGCAGCAATATTATCATATTTCTTACAGATATGGGCTTACCTCCAGAAATTAAAACCAGAAACATTTAAAAACAGTTTAAAGTGATTTTTTTTTCTGGAAAATTAGAATAGAAATCCAAGAAGCTTAAAGATCTTCAAGCAGGATAAACGTAAGCAACAAAATTACACCCAGGCACTTCACAAAGGAATGACAACAATAGCTCAAAAGATGGGAAGGAGGAAAATGGAGGTATACTCAATTAGTTAAAAAGAAAGCAGGGAAAGGAAACCATTCACATTAATATCATTACATATTTGATTAAATTTGAACCTATTATCTTGCTATTTAGTTTTCATTTGCCCCATTTTTTTAGGTCCCTGTTTTCTTACTTTCTTTAACTGAGTGAGATTAACTTAATATTTAGCATTCTGGTGTATTCCATTGTAGGCTTTTTAGATATACCTTTTTTTTTAAGTTATTGCTGTAAGGATTGTAATATGCATCTTTAAATTATCACAGTTGCTGTGGCCTCAATGTTTTGTGTCCCTTCAAAACTTGTATGTTAATATCGTAACCCCCAAAGTGAGCCTTTGGAAGGTAGTTAGGACAGGAAGGTGGAGCCCTCATGAATGGGATTTGTACCCTTATAAGAAGAAACATGAGAGCTTGTTCTTTCTCTCTGCTGTTTACAGTGTGAGGATACAATGAGAAGATGGCTGTCTGGTAAACCAGGAAGCGAGCCCTTACTCAACACTGGATTTGCCAGTGTTTTGATCTTGGGCTTCTTAGTTTGCTGAACTGTGAGAAACAAATGTTTGTTGTTTAAGCCATCCAGTCTATGATAATTTGTTAGAGTAGCCTAAACTGATTAAGACAACAGTCTATCTTCAAATGATATCATCCCTATTCTTGTGTAACATAAGAGCCTGGGTGATTCAGTCGGTTAAGTGTCTGACTCTTGATTTCACCTCAGGTCATGATCTTGCAGTTTGTGAGTTCGAGCCCCACATCGGCGTTCTGTGCCGATGGCATGGAGCCTGCTTGGGATTCTCTCTTTCCTTTCTTTCTCTGCACCTACCATGCTCACACTCTCTCTCAAAACTAAACTAAAAAAAAAAAAAAAAGATCCTTTCAACAGTATATTTTCATTTCCCCCAATGACCTTAAGTTATTGCTAACATATTTTTATGTCTATATATGTTACAAATTCTACAATTTGTAGCTAATTATTTTTGGTTTAACATTGTTATAGTTTAAGGAAGTTTAAAAAATAATAAAAACTTTTATGTTTACTATTTCCTGTGCTCTTTATTCCTTTGTGTAGATCCCTATTTTGACCTGATTTCACTTTCTTTCTGCCTAAATAACTTCCTCTAATGTTTCTTGTAGTGCAGGTCTGATGGTAACAAATTCTCTAAGATTTTGTTTGAAAAAAAAAAAAATCTTTATTTGTCCTTAGGTTTTGAAGAATGTGTTTGCTGCATAGAGAATTCAAGGTCTACAATTTGTCCTTTGGCATTTTAAGGATATCTTTCCATTGTCTTCTTGCTTATGTAATTTGGATGACAAGTCTGTAGTCATTTTATTTCATTTCTTTGCATCTATTGTGTCCTGTTTTCCTCCTCTGCTTTTAAAGCTCCCCTAGCCCCCTTATTCCTGGTCTTCTGCAAATTCAAGAAACTTTTTCTGACTAATCCAGTTCCACACCAAACAGTATTTTACATTACTATAATGCAAAGTATACAGAGTTAAAGTATATAGATTTAAGTGTATAGATTTAAACATTATATTAATTTCTGTACAGGTTTATAATTGCCTTTCATTGTCTTTCATTCTGTCTTTCCTTACTAATTACAGTATTAGCTCCCTCAAAGGTAAACATTCTTGTCTTTTTCCTTTTAGTAAATGCTCAGTAAATATTTGTTAAATGAGCCCATGCTGGAAAAATGTCTAACCCACCTAGAATGGTAAGTTTTCTTAAATTTCTGAGAAAACAGTTTCTATTTAGCCTGCTGTGGTCATTTTATTTTATTATTTAATTTCATTTAATAGATTTCTCCTGCCTTTTAAAACTTTATTTTTTGTAGTTGAGTGTATTGTGAACATTTTAAATAATTGCCCCCATTTTTCCTCGTGAAGTAAATAATCAAGTTACTCTGTAGATTGGAGAACTGGGATGTGATATGAATAGTGATATTCATAGCTTTGGGAGAGTGACCTAAACACAACTCTTTGTTAGTAAGCAGTCTTTGTTTATTTAGTGATGTTTGGGCCTTATTAGATCATTATTTTGTTGACTTCAGAGTTAACTTGTGTAGGGTAGCAGATTTTTAAAGAAATTACTGGACCCAGACCAGATTGATTGACAATAGATGATACATAACCGATAATAGATGCATGGTGAAAATATGCACTACACCTCAGGGAGATGTCTAACAAATTTTTAATTATAGGGTCATTTCTGATAGGAAGGCAATTTACTTTCCCCACAGTTCCTCATTATAATTCCTAATTCCTTGTATTGAACCAATCATGTAGTTTTAATATTCTCTCTTTTCAGAAACATGTCTCTTAACATGTTAAGCTAGTCTTTATTTTATCATTTGAGTTGTGGTATCATTTGTTCTGTTAAATTTTATTTTTAGGGTCATTTTTCCAAATAAATCTATACAGATCAAGGTTGTTTCAGATTTTGTTTTTGTTTTTTTCTTTTGGAGTATTAAAAACAAAATCATTTAAGTATCGTTTATGATAGTTGAACATATATTTGATTTCATGATCTAGGTGTAAAGTAAAATCATTGACCAGAGCGGACAGGACACTAAGATGACTCAGTGTAGCGTTAATGACAAGTGAGATCTTAATCAAAGACCATGACCATCACTCAACTAACACTGTTTTAGAAAACAAAGGGCCATATGGCAAGGCTAATTGTGATATGCCAGGGCATTGTTTTGGGAGTATGCACCAGATCATTGATTCTGGATGCTAACATTTGAAAATGATTTCTTGGTGGAGAATATGTGACTTTGGAATTAAGAATTCTCTTAGAATTTCTTTGCAAGGGAAGACACATATGAGAGAAAGGGTAAACAAAACATTTTGTTTATAATTTGCTGTAAAGATGATTTATTACAGTTTAATATTAAACAGCTCAGAAGGCCTAAAATTTATCTCACTTGGTGTTCTAGTTGGTGTTTCTCTTTGACACATGGTGTGAATCAACTGTCCTTCCAACTTGAAAGAGCAGAGAGCTCTCTGACGCAACTCCTTTGTTCTGGGGAATTGTTTCCACTGTGCCTTCAAAAGGGAGGGACATTAAAAGCTTTGGCTCATGACAGTTCTCTCCAAGTTGGACGCAGTTGGGGGGCTGAATGTTAGTTAAAGGAAGTGGGGTTGGAGACTTCTTCTGTAACCTGGACTTATTTTTTTTTTTTTTAAAGACTGAACATTAACTTTTTCAAGCTTTCTATTTGACTTTATGAGATTGATGGTCTCTTCTCTCCCCTTAAAATGGAACCAGAAAATCACACAGTTTTATATGTTGGTGTTTTCCAGGGTTCTCTTGTCTTAGATTGTAGCATTGCTTAGGTTTTTGTCTTCTCCATAGTAGAGTTTTCTTTTGTGAAAATACTCATGTGCCTACATGACAAAGGGAAACATGGAAATGGAAAGTTGAATGACAAAATTATTGTCTCAAAAGATCTCAGTAGACTGGAAAAATAGATTGTAATTGTGATAGGTAGTAAGTTAGAGATTAGGATATCAACTGAGTGAGTATAGCAGTATATAAAAGCAAATTAAAAGATTTTATGTGAGTTTAAGCTCAATATATGGCATGATATGATGGCCAAAACTGTTAAAGCATTATTGTAAGACTGTTTTAATAGAAGCTGAGTAAAAAAGTTAAAGGAGATGTGTCTTTTTTTCCCGCCTAGCTTGACCATGCTTGATTTTAAAATTGCTAATATTTATAGCATGCGTTCTGTGTGTCAGTCATTGTTTTGATGGTTTACGGATATTATGCCGTTTAATCTTCACACAATAACTGTATGAATTGGTTGCTATTATTATCTGCATATTACAGATGTGGAAACTTAAGTATAGAGAAGTTTAATAATTTGCCCAAGGTCACATAGTTAATAAGTAGCAGAACCAAACTTGAATCCAGGAAGCTTGGCTTTGAAGTCTGTGCTCTTGACCACTGTCCTATACTGCCTGTTTTATTATACTTTAAGAAGAATGTTGACTACTGGAACGTGTCCAGAGGGTAAAAACCTGAATTGAAAGGCTGTTTATATGTGGAATAGTTGAATAATTTGAGATTGTTTAGTCTGGAGAAAGGAAGCGGGGGAGCAAGGACTTGTTCTCAGTGGTCCTTTGAGGGCAAAAATAAGATAGATGGTGAAAATTATAGGAAGGCATATTTTATTTTTGTATAAGAATTTTGCAACAGCCATTGAAATGGGATCAGTTGCTTCATAATGAGCTTTCTTTTACTACAGATGTTTCCACAAAAGCTGGACAAGTATGTGATAGAGATACCTAGAAAAAATTGAACTAGTGTCTGTGAGTTTGGGTTGGATCATGTCTGAAGTTCCTTTTTTCTGTACATTTTTTTATATTAAAGAAAAATCTTTAAAATGAGTTAGGCTGTAATATTCTTAAACAAATGCTTCTTTGAAACACACACACACACACACACACACACACACACACACACAGTATTGATTCCTAATGGAAGCATGGCACTTATGGTGGAGAGGAAGGGTGTATCCTGATGTATTTTTGTCTAAACCATGAAGGTTTTTTTGTAAATAGCCTGATGATATTAGTAAGAAGTTCTTTGTATGTCCTGTTAGTGGAATAGGAAACAACAGAAAATGGCCTACTTTTCCAATTTACAAACCAAATTACTTAGTAGTAGAACAAGGTTCCATAATAACCATTGAGGCTCCTCTGTTCCCCTCCCATTTGAAAGCCCATGAAAGAACATTAATTGGTGCACTTCATAGTTGCAATTAAAGGGCCCTAGGGAACTGTTAACATCAGTTTTCAAATTGAGAATTTCAGGATACCATATATATTTATGTTTTAAATACATTTTGAGATTATGATCAATAAGAAGAGAAGGTTCGAATGTAGAAAAGATAGTGAATTAAAAAAATTCTTACCAGTGGGTGATTCCTTCTTGGGTTTGTAGGAGATAGATTGTGAGAAGAAATTCTCATTCTGTTTTTTACATTTATTTGATTTTTAGATAATTATTAAACATTAGACTCCAAGTAACCCTGACGTGGTTGTTTTTGTGTGGTTTTTATTTCAGTTAACATTTTATTGAGCATTTATCTATTGTGAACCAGGTACTATTTTAGACTTTTAAAAATGCATTTCCTTTTTTTAATGATAGAAACAATACATGTTTATTTAAAGAAAATGTAAAGTTACAGAAAAGTAGAAAGAAAAAAGTCGCAATTGCATTATCCAAACATTTGTATTATTTTGGTGTATTTTTCCACTACCTCCCTCTTGCCCTCATCCTATGTCTCATCTCCTCTTTGTACCCCTTCATCCTTTTCCTTTCATCTTACCCTTTATGTCATTGTAGCAACCTGGGAAAGGTAAATGTTTCTGTGTACTGACAATGTCAGAAAGGTCGTTTCATGTGTGAAATGATAGTGATTACTCCAGTAGGATTGTTTTTGAGCAATAAGTAAGGTAGTGTATATAAAATGTTCAACAGAGACCTTGGTATATATATATTTTTATTTATTTCTTTTTAGTTCATTTTTTAAGTTTATTTATTTTCAGAGAGAGAGAGGGAGAGAGAGAATCCCAGGCAGGCTCCGTGCTGTCAGCGTAGAGCCTGACGCAGGTCTCAATCCCACAAATCATGAGATCATGACCCGAGCCAAAATCAAGAGTTGGATGCTTAACTGACGAGCCACCCAGGCACCCTGGTATATATATATTTTTGAAAAGCTTACTTTTACTGTTATAATTTTGAGCTGGATTTACCCTTTAATGTTATGGGTGATATTGGCATAGTAAAATTTTCTAGATTCAATTGCTGGGTGGTCAAATGACTGGCCTGTAATTTTCTGTGCTTTTCTTAGGAGTTGGTACTGTAGGTAACTTCCCCCTTCTGTTCTTGAGCCATCATTACAAACTCAGATGTGTACCTCAGACATTTTTCAGAACCATGATCAGGTGTAAATCGACTTAGCTGTCCCCCATGATGCGTGGTAGGATTTCTCTGCATACTCGTATGATAATTGTTTAATAGAACACTTAATCCAGGTTGAAATGATGAAAAATTGCTAAATAACAGGACATTTAACATCGCTCTTTGTTCAGCTCTTCATGACTGTACATTACAGTGTCTAGTCTTGGTATGAGACTGATGGTTATCATTATGATACAGAGTTCTTGACTACTTTTATGTTCTCCCAAATACAAATCTTTAACAGACTGTACCCCCCTCTCCCCCTTATAAAAAAGGACTTTGCCAACATATTTTCTTCTCTCCTTTGAGAGTTAACTTGGTAATTTCGAGCATATAACCATGATGTTTGGGAGTTATCTGTTTCCATTGTTGTAGCCTGATTGTCCATGGTTTAATCATCAGTAGTTAAGAAGGAAAGCAAAAAATGGCTCCAGGCTGCACAGTACCATAAAAAATTTCCACCTGGAAGCAATTTTTTCTAAAAGCCCATAGGGACTGCTGTCACCCTCCCCCTCTTCTGTTGGCAAAAAAAGGGCCAGAAACACCAGTTCCCTTCAGAGTCAGGTCTTGTTGCTGTTTAATCATCTTTCTCCTAGCTTCCAGAGAAGGTTAGAGGAGAGCTGGGGAAATAAGAAATTATTCCCAGACACTTCTCTTCTTCTACAATAGATTTCCTTGAACTTTCTAAGTTCCTTTTTTCTTCCTCCGATTCCTTCTTTTTCTATTTTGCATTTTAGCTGAAGTACAAACTATTTGTGCCGCTAGAACTTGAACTTACTTTTTTTAAGTAAGAATGTTTATTATTAACTCTAGGCTTGTCTTTGGAGAAAGTTTAAATGTTGAAACATATTTCAGGCACTGCTTTAGACCCTTTGTCACTCTATAATGCCTTCTCTGTGGGATACAGGCGTTGTTCCAGGAGTAAACCCTCAAGGAACACAAGGTCCTATAGGGAAGATAGACAGATAAATAAACCATCATGATGTAGAGTGCTCAGTGTAGTACTCTCTCAAAAATATGAACAAATAAACATTTCAGAACAGAAGAGTATTGATTCAGCTTTCCATCAGTAAATGTTATTAGTGGCGGTGCCCATTCATTTCTAGAATAATACTAAGCATTTGTTGAAGAACTTTAAGGCAAAGCAAGATGATAGTACTTCTCAAACCACACATGGTTTCATAGGTTCAAGGCCAGTTTAAGTTTACAGTGTCAAAATAAGGGTGTAAATGGGGTGTTAAATGAGGATGCTGTGGCTATTAAGGAGTACTTCTTATCCTGTATCAATTGATTATCAATGATAGGGCTAGGTGCTTCAACAGATTTTGTTTCTTCATAAACAAAACAAAACAAAACATTTTTTAATGTTTGTTTATTTTTGGGAGGGGGAGGGGCAGAGAGAGAGAGGTAGACACAGAGGCTCCAGGCTCTGAGCTGTCAGCACAGAGCCCGAAACGGGGCTCGAACTCACGGGCTGTGAGATCATGATCTGAGTCAAAGTCAGATGCTTAACTGACTGAGCCACCCAGGTGCCCCATTTCTTCATTTATATATATATATATATATATATATATATATATATATATATTTATTTATTTATTTATTATTTGATTTATTTTTACAATTTATATCCAAGTTAGTGAGCATATCGTACAATAATGATTTCAGGAGTAGATTCCTCAATGCCCCTTACCCATTTATCCCATCCCCCCTCCCACAATCCCTCCAGCAACCCTCTGTTTGTTCTCCATATTTAAGAATCTCTTATGTTTTGTCCTCCTCCCTGTTTTTATATTATTTTTTGCTTTCCTTCCCTTCTGGTCATCTGTTTTGTATCTTAAAGTCCTCATATGATGAAGACAATATAAATAGATTTTTAAATGTATTCCTTAATAAACTGGATTATTACATACTGCAATGGATTTTTATTATAGAAGAAATTGACTTCTTGTGGGAAAAGATGCCTAATGTCAGCATATCAGTAAGTAGGAGAAAAGTAAAACCTTCAGTATGAATCTTCAAAGAATGAACTCACAATTCTGTTTGGTGTAAATGCCTCCTGACAGTGCAGGCTTAAATTTTCTCTGGTTTTATGAAAAGTTAGTTAGGTTCTACCTCGTTGGGAAGGAGGGAATCTTCTATGCCAGGTTATGGTAGTTGTAGTAAGGAAGGAGGTTTTATAGAAGTGAGTTTTGAGCTGAAGCTTGAAGGATGAGTAGGAGTTTGCCAGGTAAAGTGGTGATAAGATTCTGGGCAGAGCGACTGCCGAGTACACTCAAGGAACTTCGAGTGGAGTTGTAGAGAGAATGTGGAGAGTGTTCAGAGATAAGTCTGCACCTGGAGGGGGCTTATATATTATGTTACGGACTTGGACTTGATTTTGAGGCAGGTCTTAATTCTAAAAGGGAGTGAGTGTGTTTCATGATCACATTTCATTTAAAGAAGATTACTGCGAAAGAAGTATCAAACAAAGATTGTTAGGGAAATAAGGAGGGAGGTCAAACGGTTGTTAAGAGAGATAATGAGGACATGAGCCAGGGCAGTAGCAGGGGGTATAGGGAGGAAGAAAAGCATGGAAGTGATATTATGGAATCAGAATTAGTCTTGGTGATTGAGTAGTTGGAAGGAGGCGTGAGGTGGGGTGAGGAGTCCAGGTTAACTTACGTATTTCTAGTTTGGGTGGGTGGTGGTATCTTCAATTAGAGATGGTGACTGTAGGAGGGAATTGGAGGTTTGGGTGGCAAGCTAATGATTTCGACTTTTGACACGTGCAGTTTGAGATGTTTTTGAGGATGAATGGTGGTTGGATATTCGGGTTTACAGGATTTGACAGAGGTATACCCTGGTGTTATTGCTTTGGGAGTCAAAGGTGTTTAATAGTGAAAACTGAAGTATTTATGATATCTCTGAGTGAGTTTGTGCGAGAGTGAGAGGAGATGAAGTCCAAGCAGGTGTTGAGGTCCAGAAGGAAGAAGAATTAGTGGAGACTGAAAAGGGAAATGTCATGGAAGCCCTGAGAGTAGATCTTCAAGAGAGAGGGAGGGGCATGTGGATGGCCGAGTCAGTAGAGCATGTGACTGTTGATCTCAGGATTGTAGGTTTGAGCCCTTTGTTGGGTGTAGAGATTACTTAAAAATAAAATCTTCAAAAAAAAAAAAAAAATAAGGGAGAGGGAATGGTTAGCGGTGGCACATACAAAAGAGGAGTCAAGTAAATGATGAACTGAAGAATGAATATTTTATTTGACAGGCTTTTTTTTTTTTTTTTTTTTGATTTTAGCAAGAATTGGTTCATTAGGGTGATGTGGGTAAGAAAGAAGTTACAACTGGGTCAAAGAGCAAGTCCAGTTTGAGGAAATGGAGGCAGTGGGTATAGATTGCTCTTTTAAGAATCTTAGCTATGAGAGGAGAAAGAGTAAGAGAAAGGATGTCAGAAGGCAAATTATCAGAACAGAAATTTTAATTTACCAGTATTTGTTTAAAAAAGAGTAAAAAGGGGGCTATGCTGTTGTTGTTTTTAAGTAGGCTCCATGCCTATCGCAGAGCCCAGTGTGGGGCTTGAACTCATGGCCTTGAAATCAAGATCTGAACTGAGACTGAATCCAGTGCCTGACCAGCTGAGCCACCCAGGTGCCATGGGGCTATGTTGGTTTAAGAGGGGGGAATGTTTTAGAGAAAGAAGTCCATAGGGATGAAACATTTGAAAGTACAGAAATAAAAAGAAGTATTGATGGAGCATTCCTGGAGTGGAGGAGAAATGAGAGTTTTTAGAACAGAATTAGTCTTAGATTGAGCTGTGATATCTATTCCATTGAGATAGGAAGGTACACGTTTAAGGGTAGGTAGAGATATAGATTGTCCTTAACAGTGTGGCTGTCACGGTAGCAGTTATGGCGGTCTCTGTTTCCTTGCTTTCATTAGTTTATTTTCCAATAGGCTGTTGTTGATTTGACAGATGTTTTGTGACAATTTCCCCTTCTCCACGTTGCCGTGCTATTTAGCCAATACCAGGTTTTTAGTAAACTCTTTAGCTAGGTGCTAGTTAACATTTCTCCACCCTGTTTTTATCTCTCTGAAAATACCATCAAAAAAGCCATCATGTGTGGGGTCCCCTTTCTGCCTTGAAGGAGATCTCCATCACAACATTCTTTTGGTTGCATGGACTGTTTTGGTGAAGCCAGTTGTATACCTTGGTATCTGTAGGGTGGAAGAAGGATTTAAATGTGTTTGATCTCCTGTGGCAGTGCAAGGACATTTGGGTGTAGTCTTCAGTTTAGACTTCCTTAACTAGTATGTGCTTCCCCTGTCCTTGATGATAATATACAGTGATCTACTTTCACCTTTATATACTCTGAGCATCCACATTACCATAGTAAAGGTCTGAATTAAAGTGATAGATGAACTGAAGAAGAGGAAGGAACTTTAAACTCCACTTGACCTTCTGTAGTTTCTCTTTCAACATCATGCTCAAATCTGTTTTTCCACTTTATTTTTAACTTTTGGAATAAACAAAAATACTAATGATGCTTTTATGGAGCTTAATGAGAAGAAAATGTTTCAAGACTAAAAACCATGACACAAGTTAAAAAAAAAATATATGAAAAAGAAAAGACCAGAATAAATTCTGGATTTTTTTCTTGGATTAATCAAAACAAAAAGAAAAATGTTCAGTCTTTGTGTCTTAAAGTTCTCCTTGGTTCTGAAAACATTTCAACAGCTAAACTTTGTTTGATGTGATATTATTCAACTGTCTTTGAGATCATCAGAAACCCACATCTTATGGTCAACTAATCTTTGACAAAGCAGGAAATGATATCCAATGGAAAAAAGATGGTCTCTTCAACAAATGGTATTGGGAAGACTGGACAGCAATATGCAGAAGAATGAAACTGGGCCACTTTCTTACACCATACACAAAAATAAGTTCAAAGTGGATGAAAGACCTAAATGTGAGAGAGGAAACAATCAAAATCCTGGGAGAACACAGGCAGCAACTTCTTTGACCTCGGCCATAGCAACTTCTTACTAGACACATCTCCAGAAGTAAGGGGAACAAAAGCAAAAATGAACTACTGAGACTTCATCAGGATAAAAACCTTCTGCACAGTGAAGGAAATAACAAAGCTAAAAGACAACCTTCGAAATGGGAGAAGATATTTGCAAATGGCATATCTGATAAAGGGTTAGTTAGTATCCAAAATCTATAAAGAACTTATCAAACTCAACACCCCAAAATAAACAATTCAGTTTAGAAATGGGCAGAAGACATGAACAGACATTTCTCCAAAGAAGATATCCAAATGGCTAATAGACACATGAAAAGATGCTCAACATTGCTCATCATCAGGGAAATACAAATCAAAACCATGATGGGACACCACCTTACTCACCTGTCAAAATGGCTAAAATTAAAAACGTAGGAAAAAACACATGTTGGTGAGGATGTGGAGAAAGGGGAACCCTCCTACATTTTTGATGGGAGTGCAAATTGGTGTAGCCACTGTGGGAGACAGTATGGAGGTTCCTCAAGAAGTTAAAAATAGAACTAGCCTATGACCCAGCAATTGCACTTCTAGGTATTTATCCAAAGGACACAAAAATACTGATTCAGAGGGGCACATGCACCTGATGTGTATTGCAGGATTCTCAACAATAGCCAAATTATGGGAAGAGCCCAAATGTCCATTGACTGATAAATGGATAAAGAAGATGTGGTGTGTGTGTGTGTACACACACACACACACACACACACACACACACACACACACTCTGAAATATTACTCAGCCATCAAAAAGAATGAAATCTTACCATTTGCAATAACATGGATGGAGCTAGAGTGTATTATGCCAAGCAAAGTAAGTTAATGAGGGAAAGACAAATACCATATGATTTCATTCATATGTGGAATTTAAGAAACAACAGATGAACATAGGGGAACGGGGAAAAAAAGAGAGGGAAGCAAACCATAGGAAACTTTATTTTTATTTATATTTTTCAAGGTTTATTTATTTATTTTTGATGGGGGCAGAGAGAGAGATTGAAAGAGAAAGAGCAAGAGAGAGAGAGAGAGAGAGAGAGAGAGAGAGAGAGAGAATCCCAAGCAGGCTCTCCTCTGTCAGTGCGAAGCCTGGGGGGGGGGCCCTGAACCCACAAACTGCGAGATCAGGCCCTGAGCCAAAATCAAGAGTCGGACGCTTAAGTGAGCCACCCAGGTGCCCCCAAACTTTTTTTTTAGAGAGAACATGAGCAGGGGAGAGGGAGAGAGAGAGAAAGAGAAAGAGAAAGAGAGAATCTTAAGCAGGCTCCATGCTCAGTGTGGAGCCCAACACAGGTCTCAATTCCATGACCCTGGGATCGTGACCTGAGCTGACATCAAGAGTCAGATGCTCAATCGACTGAGCCACCAAGGCACTCCAAGAGACTCTTAAATATATAGACCAAACTGAGGGGTGATGGAGGGAGGTGGGCTGGGGAATGGCTAAATGGGTGGTGGGTACTAAGGAGGGCACCATTTTGTAATGAGTACTGGATGAATCATTCTGCACGTGAAACCAATTTTACCATTTATGTTAACTAACTAGAATTTAAATAAAAACTTGAAATAATAATAAAAAAAGAAACCTACATCTTAGTCTCCTACCATTCCTTCCATTTCTCCATCTTTAGCATACATGGAGGCTCTCCTCCGGGCCAGGCTCGGTGCTAGAAGCTGGAGATAAAATGGGCAAGACACAATCTCTGCCCACAGGAAATTAATGTTCTAGTAAGAACTAGTAAGAGAAATTGACAAGTGAACGGGCAATCAGAATATAGTTTAATGAATTCTGTGATGGCATTCATAACAAAGGAGGAACACAGAGTCTCTGGAACTAGAGAAAGTTTCCTAGAAAAATTAAGGTGCAAGCTGAGATTTGAGGAGTTAACTCTTAACTGGAAGAAAATGGGGAAAGCAGTCTAGCAGTCCTGGGAACAGGATTCCTTAGCATTGTGTAGACTTTGATTCACTGTTGGCTTTTTCTTTGATTTACCTACTACCTTTGAAGACTGAACAATGTTGTGCATTTAGGATACTTTCCTTTGCAAGTAATAGAATATTGAGGGAAAGTGGAAATAAGCAATTTCCTAAAAATTGGAAATTGCCCTTAAAATGGGAAATTTATTAACTCATGTACTCTGAAGCTGGGAAATAGGACTGTTTCAGCATTGGTTCATCATCAAGGACCCAGGTGTTTTTCATGCTTTCCCCCTTGCCATCCTCAGATTGTTGGGGCTGTCTCCTCTCACCTTGGGATGTTTGCTGCATCCCCACACATTGTATTGGACAGTGTCTGAAGTAGGAAAAGCAGTTTCTTTTCCTGCATCCTTCAGGAAAGAAAACGTCTTCTTGGATCTTCACTTTGAGACTTTTCTTTATTTCTCATTGGTGCGAGTTGTGTCACCTATTAACTGGTCACTGACACGGGGAATGGAATAGCCATGATTGGTTTACCGATTAGTTTGTACTTACCTCTTGGAGTAGGATGGGAAGGTGAAACACCAGAACAAATTGGGGCTCTTCCAACAGGAAGAGGAATGGAATAGCTTTTGTTTAGGCACAACTAATAGGCAACGGACTCATCCTGAAGTAGAAGTGTAAGAGAGAGAGAGAGAGAGAGAGAGAGAGAGAGAGAGCGAGCGCGTGCGCATGCATGTGTGTCTTTTTTTTTTTTTTTTTAATGTTGATCCATTTTTGAGAGGGAGAGACAGTGCAAGCGGAGGAGGGGCAGCAGAAGGGGGAGACACAGAATCCGAAGCAGGCTCTGGGCTCTGAGCTGTCAGCACAGAGCCTGTCACTGGGTTTGAACCCACTAACTGCTAGATCATGACCTGAGCTGAAGTCGGTCGCTTAACTGGCCAAACCACCCACGCGCCCTGTGTCTTTGTTTTTAAACCCCTGAAGCATTGTGTCCAGCATGAGCTTTTCCTAATTGTGTTTTCTTTGGGAGTCAGTTCCAGATGTATCAGTAACAAGCAGTGCAATTTTCATTATGGCATTTTTACTTTCCTTAGCCTCAGTTTCCTCCATTGTACAATAATAGCTTTGTATTCCGTCTCTAAGACCTCTTTCAACTCTGAAATTTTAGAGGTTCATGGAACCATTTTACTTTCTTTGCTGGACAGACCAATGTACTACAGAGGACACTTGCTAGCTGTGTGAATTTGGCAAGTTGCTTCATCTCCTTGGGTTCAAGTTCTTCATTTATAAAATGGGAATTATGTCTAATTTATAAGGAGCAAAGGATTTAAATGAGATAACATATGCTCATAACATTATTTTCCTCTTTGGACAAACAGATTAGAGCTGATACAGGCTGTAGCAAATGATATAATCCTGTAATGATTTGTTACAGAGGAATGGTAAGTATTTGTTGAATAGAATTCCTGAAGTGCCATTTTAGCAGTTAAAATCTGTCTCTTAAAATGCCCATGAAATATAGGTGGGATGTTTGAAAGTATGCATCAGGTATAGCCACTAGTATAAAACATGTTACTTTTTGCAAAAACCTGTGTGTGTGTGCATGTGTGTTTGTATGTGTTTATGTGGTTGTTTTTTGTGTATTGGGTACCTTTTTTGGTGAAATTAGACTCTACAAGGCAGCATTTATGTGGTTGACTCAAAATTTAGGCTATAAAAACTTGTTAATTCCTAAGCATTTCTTGTTTCTCTTTTACTAGGTACTAGAATATTCTTTGGCTTATGACAAATAATGCAGTGGTGCAGTTTGTTTATTTCATAGTCTTATTCAACTGTGGCACACCTGTGGCACCGATACGTTACAAGCATATAGCTTTTCTGTAAATCCTGCTTTATATTAGAAATGGAAATTTAAATATTAGAGTGCTTTATATAAAGTATCATTTAATTACTAGTTATAGGTCATTGGCCAGGAGGTATTACAGAATACAGGTTTTAGGTTTTTAAGCAGTCTCTCTTACTTGGACACAACAAGTCAAAAGTTTCAAGGAATATTAGAAATGGGTCATCACTAGATGGCAGTCTTTCTCTAGTTTAAGTCATTTATTTGGGGTTGGGGGGGTGGGGAAGCTACTCTTTGTTCAAGTGCACTGTTGACTGCAAATATTAGGTTAACTTTCGTAGGTCTATAATCTTTCCAGAATATAAGACTTGTTTATTTTTGCTTTTAACATTTTATATCTGATAGATAATGTTGGTTAGTACTGAGTAAGGCCCAGATACACTTGAAATGCTGGTAGAAATTGAACTGTTAAGTAGTGATCTATAATTGCCTTTTCCTGTGCTGGGCAATTTGAAGCAAAACCTTTAAATCAGTGATTTTTAACCTCTTTGTTAACCAGATGGAAGCTATGGATCAGTTTCCCCCAAAATTACATATATGTGCTTCTCCCTATACACACATAAAATATGGAAAATGTGGATTTCTTGAAACATACCCATTGAACACAAGTTTATTAAATATAGTTCAACACCCCTGTTTTAAATATGTGGGTTTTATGTTTATTCTAACTTTTTAAACTCTCAAGATACTCAAGGGATCCACTGTAAACCTTTGATGTTACTCAACATTATTATAATTAAAGAGAATAGTAGAATCATAAAGGCTGTAAAATAGGAGAAATAGGTAGGGGCTAAGTGATAAGGATATAGAAAATTCATTAAATTGTTTTGAACTTGTTAACACTATTCTGGAAAATGTATGATCTTTACATTTTATTGACTTAACTTGAAAGTGGAAGTTAATTGTAGAAAGTAGGCTGATACTTAAGAGAATTTGTAATTGATTGCCTTCTATTTCCTAAATGAGAAAGCTGAGGGTCAGAGAAACTGAGTTGGCTGCTTAGTTGCATTGCTAAAACCAAGGCTACACAGTCAGGCAACGAAAATCTACCTTTCTTTCTTTGATTTATATTATTTTATAGGAAGTTCAGGGAACTAGGGAGGCATTATTGACATGTTAAGAATTTCTTAATTTGGGGATTTTCTTCTCCTTGAGTTGTCTTTTGTGATATTAATATAGATACTGGAAAGGAAAAAAAAGAAGAGATTGTACATAGTAGAAGGAAGTAGATGTGCTACTTAACAGTATTACTAGGTCAAGCTATAACTGAATTTGAAAACAAAGAGTTGTCCAATATTGAATACTTTCTGCTCATTTCATTTAGACTGATACATTTTTACTGGTTATTGCTTTTCTATGAGTGGCAAGGAATATTAGTATCTTCACATGGTAACCTTTCTTTTCTTTCCCTTTGGAAGGAGAAATTTATGTTTATTTGAAGTTAGTTGAAATGTCAATGGTAGATTATGTTTTGTGTTCATATTTCAAATAGCTCCTTCAGGCAAGTGGTTCTTCTATATTGTGTCTTTTTTTTTAATGTTTATTTATTTTTGAAGGAGAGAGAGACAGATTGTGAGTGGGGGAGGGGCAGAGAGAGAGGGAGACACAGAATCCAAAACAGGCTGTCAGCACCGAGCCTGATGCGGGGCTTGAACTCACAGACTGCGAGATCATGAACTGAGCCAAAGTTGGACGCTCAGCCAACTGAGCCACCCAGGTGCCCCTCTATATTGTGTCTTACTTGTCAGCATGGGGATTGTTTATAATTTATTTGAAGATCTCTCCTCTTTATTTCAAAAGAAGGAGAATGAATATAGATTGCTCTGGGTTTTCTGCAGTAAGTGTTTAGAATGTTTAGTGGAAGCCAAACTTGTATATATATTATCTGTAGTTACTGCTGAGTTTTGGGCAATGGAACTGATCTGCTGAGGAGAGTATGCAAGATGAGGGTCATGATCTGGCACCCACAAATGATTCTAGAATGTGAAAATGTTGGTAATGAACACATGTGTATTTGTTAAACAAATGTCAGATGTCGAAGAGGTTTTAGAGATAGTATTACTCATTCATTTAGTTAACAATGAATGAATGTTTACTCATTGTCTACCACCTATTTGGCACTGTTTGTAGAGGTACAGTGGTGACTATGGCAGACAAAGTTCTTGCCCTGGAGCTTATAATGTAATTGGGATGGGTTTGGGGGGAGAGATAGACAACAAACCATGGATGATGAGAATGAGAGAGTTGTTTGAAGATTCAGAGAATGAGCATTACTAACATGAGAACAGCAAAAACAAAATTCTTCAGGGAAGAAAAGCCTTAAAAACAACAAAAAAGGCCATTGTAGCTAGAACATAGGGGATGGAGGGAAGCTAGGGGTGGGAACTAGAGGTTGGAGAGATAATCAGAGTCTAGATTGTGTAGGATCTTATAGGTTGTGGTAAGGATTTAGGATTTTTATTCCTTTGGTAAAGAGAAGCCATTTTCTTTTTCTTTCTACAATTAACTTCCACTTTCAAGTTAAATCAATAAAATGTAAAGACCATACATTTTCCAGACTAGTGTTAACAGGTTCAAAACAATTTAATGAATTTTCCAAATTTTTATTTCTTTGGTAAAGCAGAAGGATAACATATGAATTACTGCTTTATAAAGAGCATTTTAACTGCTGTGTGGAGGGTGTCTGAATACAGGCAGGCAGATGGGGAGATGGAGACTTTTGGAAGGCTATTAGTAGTGTGCCAATGATATAGATTTGGACTAGAGTTTTAGTGGAAATAATGGGATGCAGTCCACTATTAAGATATGTTTTGGAGGTTGGATTGTTAGGACTTCTTGATCAATTGGATAGGGTGCGTGATAGAAAGAGGTGGACTGGGAGTAATTCCTGCGTTTGGATTTTGGACTTGGGTAACTGGAGAGTGCTATTAGTTGTGGTGAGGTGGGTGAATGGTGGGAAGATTTGGGGGAGGAACAGGTTGGAGAGTGGAGATAGTTTGGTGATAGATGATTTTTAAATTTGAGATGGTTTTTAAAAGTCCAGTTGTGATTGTTAAATGGTAGCCGGGTATTTGAGTCTAGTGCTCAGTGCAGTGGTCTGAATTACAGGTGTGGATTAGGAAGTCATTATTATGTACAGGGTATTTTAAAGCCATGGCATGGGATGACATTGCTTGGTAAAAGAGCATAGGTAGAAAAGATAAGTTGTTTTAGAATATTTAGAAAAAGAATAGAGAGGAGGAGTCCAAAAAGGAGATTGAGAAGGCATGTTAGTGAAAGGATAAAAAAAAAACCCACACTATTGTGGTATCACGGAATTCTAGAGAAAAGATTGTTTCAAGAAGGGTGAGTGTATCACGTTACAGCAAATGCTGCTATTAAGTGGAGCATGATGAATGCTGACTATTGGGAGGTGAGGAAGGGGAAAGGAGTTTTACTGGAAGGGGAGCAGAGAAATAAGATGGAGAGAAATGTATAGGTAAGGACAGTTTCTTAAGGTCCTGTTTATATACCCACGAGAATGGTTTAGTAGAGTGGGGAAATGTATGGTGTAAGGGATGGATAAAAGGAAATAATTAAAGGTATAAAGTTCTTGATCAACAAAGATTGACAGATAAGAGCTGGAAACAGTTTTTCCTTTGTTACAGGAAAGTGGACAGAGTGAGAGGTAAGAAGGTTCGTTCATTTTAGTGGGAAAAAGAGAAATATTTCTCTCTTTTTCTTGTGAAGTGTGTGGTCAAGTCAGCAGCTGAGAGTGAGGGGGTGGACATTTGAAGAGAGGGGAAAGTAAGTTTCTTACACATAGTTATTTTGGAGAATACAAAGTGATGTTGTGGTGGTGATGGTGGTAGGGGGGAATAGATTTAGGAGTATTATCTAGCAGCATGTATTGAGTGCCCAGTTTAGATTTGGGATTATATTGCTAACCTGAGTACCCAGCTCAGCTGTGTTTTTCTCCGGCGGCATCAGCTTCTTGGGTATAGTCGTGGAGTAATTGAATATTTGGCTTTACTCAAAATTGAGTTTTTCTAGGTAAGTTTCAGAAAGGAAAGTGCAAAGGAATTGCAATTCAGTTCTTTCACTTTATGATGATAATTCTGTGATGAATACTGTCACATTTAAATATTTTTCAATGAATAGGAAGCAGAATTTCTATTTTCCTTAAAAAACCGCTCATCTAGAATTGGGTCAATATTAATATAATTGGATTACTCTGTGGTTAATGTACCTTCAGTATGAAATTTCCACATAAATTTGCTTCTGGGTTTATAATTCTGTTTCTGTTTCTTAGAAGTAAATCTGGTGTAATCTTCATACAATTTTTTTTTTTAAAGGTCTGTCTATGATGGTGAAGAACATGGACGATTCATGGAGAAGCTTGAAACTCGCATCCGTAATCATGACCGAGAAATTGAGAAAATGTGCAACTTTCATTACCAGGGCTTTGTGGACTCTATAACTGAACTGTTGAAAGTGAGAGGAGAAGCCCAGAAACTCAAAGTAAGGAGACTCTAAGAGAGACTAATTTTCTGTCCTGTGCTGGGGTTTTGATTAGTGCTAAAGGAGTAGGGAGTACATTACAGGGTCCATGTTTGTAGTCAAGATACCAAGAAAAGGAATTTGTACTGAAATGTAGATAATTGGGACTATTTTAGCTAATAAGAATACAGTTAATACAGAATAAAGTTAAACTTTATTTTGGATAACTATATGTGGGTGAGAACCAGCAACAGAATCAGTAACTGTTTCTTTCAAATAGAAACCCAGTTGACTCTTCGTGTCATCCATCTACTTCCTTGCTAGGTAAAAGCATCACTGTAGGATGAGAGGCTTGTAGAGTGTGGCTGCAGAAGTCTCTGCAGCATGGCAACCAAGGTCACAGGGAAAAAAAAGTCAGTGGTAGCTGTGGTGTATCTTTTACCAAAGTGTGGGAGTTCATTCTTGATATGACAGATTCAAATATAGGAAGGAGATCAGCCATATTGGTCAGGTCCCTTATCTTGGATAACTGATTTTGCTTATTGATCTTAAATCTAACCACTTCACTAAACTCTTCCATTATTTCTAATAATCTGTGTGTGGATTTCTTTTGAATTTTCTGTGTAATACTCATATGCTCTGTAAGTAATAACAGGTTTATTTCATTCTTTCCAGTCCTTATGTTTCTAATTTCCCTTCCTCCTTCCTTCCTTCCTTCCTTCCTTCCTTTTCTTTCTCTTTTTCTTTTCTTTTCTTTTTTCTCTTTTCTTCTTTTCTTTTCTTTTTCTTTTCTTTCTTTTCTTTTCTTTTCTT
>NW_024412452.1:11130221-11233205 GCF_014898765.1 Herpailurus yagouaroundi
TTCTTTTCTTTTCTTTTTCTTTTCTTTCTTTTCTTTTCTTTTCTTTTCTTTTCTTTTCTTTTCTTTTCTTTTCTTTTCTTTTCTTTTCTTTTCCTCTTTTCTTTCTTTTCCTTCCTCCCTTTTCTTTTGTTCTTTCTTTCTTTCTTTCTTTCTTTCTTTCTTTTTTCTTCTTTCCTCCCCTCCCCTCCCCTCTCAACTCCTCCCTTCTCTTTCCTTCCTTCTTTCCTCTTGCCTTCTTCCTTCCCTTCCTTCCCTTCCCCTTCCCTTTCCCTCTCCTTTTCTTCCCCTCCCCTCTCCTTTTTCTCTTCTCCCCTGTTCTTCCTCTCCCCTCCTCTTCCTTCCCTCATTCCCTTCTTCTTTTTCTTCTTCTTCTTCTCCTCTTCCTCCTCCTCTTTCTCTTATTGGAATTTGGATTAAGATCCCCAAAAGATGAACTTGATAGTGAGTGTGAAATTCCTATAAAACAATACATTGGTAAGAAAAGCAAAGAAGCGACTTTATTGAGGGGAAAAGTGGGCTATTTATAGCTACAGTGATTTATCAGCTAATTTGACTGTAAAACCTAACCTGCATGAAGCTGTCAAACTTTTAAATGTTTCATTTAATGTAAAATTTTGTATTTTGCTGCAGAATTATTAGTGTGTTTGATGGTGGGATCTTGTCCTACTACCCATTGGGTAGAGGTTTTATGTAATGTACAATATGTACCATATTATCTTTATAAAATCTCCAAATTTCTGATGTCCAAAACACAGTGGGTCCCAAGGTTTCAAGTAAGAGCTTATGGAGCTGTACAACAGCTATCCAACCTTCTTAAGAAGTGTATTATTTCCAACACAGTTAAATCTCTTTTGTATCCTTCTCAGTTGCTCTCTTCACTCTCCCCTCCAAAAGTAACAGCTCTTCTGTTTTGTTTTTTTGTTGTTGTTGTTACTGTGCTTAATGCGTAACTATTTTAGTTCAAATTAAGTTTGATCTGTTTTTCATTCAATATATCAACATTAATTTCAGATGAACAAAACAGTTAAATAGAGAAGACAAAACCATAAAGAAACTAGTAGAAAGTACAGATGAATATTTATGTGATTTGGGGACTGAGGAGTACATTTCTAAACAAAATTTGTAGAGCCAGAAAAAAAATGTTTGATAGAAATGACAACATTAAAGTGAAAGAATCTTTTCTACATATAAGTTAAAAATATAAATAATAGGGGCGCCTGGGTGGCGCAGTCGGTTAAGCGTCCGACTTCAGCCAGGTCACGATCTCGCGGTCCGTGAGTTCGAGCCCCGCGTCGGGCTCTGGGCTGATGGCTCAGAGCCTGGAGCCTGTTTCCGATTCTGTGTCTCCCTCTCTCTTTCTGCCCCTCCCCCGTTCATGCTCTGTCTCTCTCTGTCCCAAAAATAAATAAACGTTGAAAAAAAAAATTAAAAAAAAAAAAATAAATAATAAATAAAAGCTATTTAAAAATACATTTGCCAAAAAAAGAAAAAAATACATTTGCTAAGTGATAAATATCCTTAACATAGGAAAAGTCTTTATAAGTTAAAAGGAAAAATATGAACAGTCTAATAAACTGAGAAATAGACATTAATATATGGTTCATATAAGAAGAAATATAAAGGAACTCTACAATTTAGAAAATTAAAGGAATGCTGACTTAAACAATAAAATGTCACCTAATTAAATGAAAAGATGAAAAAAAATGCTATTTAAGAGTAGAGATATGATACCAAACAGGGAATGCCTGGTTGGAGTATAGATTGTTACGCTCTTCAAGGAGAGCAATTTTATTTATGAATACTTAAAACTCCACATAGTTTTTTTTTTGTTTTGTTTTGTTTTTGTTTTTGTTTTTTTTAAGATAGTGTGAGTGGGAGAGGGGCAGAGAGGGAGAGAGAAAGAGAGAGAGAGAGAATATCCCAAGCAGGCTTGTACCATCAGCACAGAGCCTGATGCAGGGCTCAAACTCAGTAACTGTGAGATCATGACCTGAGCCGAAATCAAGAGTCAGACACTTAACTGACTGAGCTACCCAGGAACCCCAGACTCCACATAGTTTTAAAGACTTATTCTAAGGCTATAGGTGTATGTATAAGGATGTTCATATGATTTCTTTTTCATGTGTAAAACTTAATTTAATTTAATGTTTTTAATGTTTATTTTTGAGAGAGGGAGACAGAGTGTGAAAGGGGAGGGCTGGGGAGCGGAGAAAGAGGGAGACACAGCATCCAAAGGAGGCTCCAGGCTCTGAGCTGTCAGCACAGAGCCTGTCGCGGTGTTTGAATCCATGAATCACAAGATCATGACCTGAGCTGGAGCTGGACTCTTAACCGACTGAGCCACCTACACCCCCTAAATTTAATTTAACTTAATTATTTTTCCCCTGCCCTGCCCTCTAATGTGTAAAACTTAAAGTCATTAAATGTCCTTAAAGTCATTTAGTAGAAGATTAGTAAAATAAATCTTGGTACATTCATTTAAAAGAATAATAAACTACAGTGTATTTTAGAAAAATATCTTACATGAGAAGGTATTACAAATGTTTACTTAATGTAGTAAGCAATTAAAAAGTATGAACAATTTGACTATATTTGTCTTTTTTAAAGAATTTTTTTAAGTTTATTTATTTATTTTGAGAGAAAGAGAACGAAAATGCACTGGGGAGGGTCAGAGACAAAGGGAGACCGAGAATCCCAAGTAGGCTCCATGCTGTCAGCTCAGAGCCTGATGTGGGACTCAAACTCACAAACCACGAGATCATGACCTTAGGAAGTTGGACATTTAAGCAACTGAGCCACCTTGGCGCCCCAATTTGATTACATTTAAAATAAAAAGTTACAATGAAGTTTTGAAGGCTGAAATGGACAATTGAGGCTTCAGATGAACAGAAGTATCTGCAATGTCTAAAAACAAAGATATGGGGCTCTTGCCAGGAGCCGTGTGTGCTATTTGTCCTCACTCAGCCATCCCAACTTTCCATTCTCACCTCAGGCTGTTCTTTTCTGTGTTTCTTGTATGTATATTCCAAACTTCTCCCTCTGCTCTCCGGGCCCCTTGTCTGTGAGGGACAGCATAAAGCTCTGCCTCTGGTCACTGAAGTAGCTATGGGGCAGAATACTTTCCTTGGCAGGACCACTGAATATTGCCCATAATGTTCACCAGTTGCTGGTATCACTGGCCGCTTGGTACTCATCTTCCCTTCCTCTTTCTTCCTCCAAATTGTTCCAGGTTGCAAATTCCTTCAGATTACTCAAGATGCCCCTGAGAGAAAGCATGACTGCCAGTTCAGGGTGTTTGACTGCTTCAGGCTCCACTCATTTCCTCTGAAACCTGAGGCTATTAAAGTCTAGCGGCACACCCGGGAGGTTTTGCTCTCGGAGGGATCCATTCAACCTGGCTTAAGAACCTATGAAAATTTGCGATTCTTGAACTCTAGAAAAAATGTTTAGAAAATGGACAAGGTTAAATGTTAACTATTGTCAGTATTATTTTAACATAACAATGAAGAGAAACTACACTTTCTAGAATACCCACTCTTTCCTTTGATTCATAGTATATATATTATCTCTCTCTATGTTTATGTTTTCTACATGGAGTAGCATCCTGGATCAGCAGGATACTTTCTTCTCTCTCTCTCTCTTTTTTTTAAATAGACTCCATGTCCAGCATGGAGCCCAACGCAGGGCTCAAACTCAAGACCCTGAGACCAAGAGTTGGACGCCTAACTGACTGAGCCACCCAGGCATCCCGTTTCCTTTCATTTTTATGTTATAATAGTATTGAAATAGTAATTATCTTTATTAGAAGCGTTGGTTAGGCTCCTCTGAATGTGTTTAAAAATTTTTTTCTAATGCTTTTATTTTATTTTTGAGAGAGAGAGTGCGAGTTGGGGGAGAGGCAGAGAGAGAAGGAGATACAGAATCTGAAGCAGGCTCCAGGCTCTGAGCTGTCAGCAGAGAGCCTGATGTGGGGGCTGAAACTCATGGAGTATGAGATCATGCCCTGAGCTGAAGTCGGACACCCAACCGACTGAGCCACCCAGGCACCCCACCTCTGAATGTGTTTTAGAACTATCATTTGCATGAGATCAGTTTAGGGGGCCATAATCAGTATTATTAATAAAAATTGAAATGAAATAGAACAGAACAGAATAGAAAATAATAGCATGTATTACATGGAATTTTACTTCAGGCATGCATGTGTGCGTGTGTGTGTGTGTTTGCGTGTTTGCGTGTATTCCTTAAACTTGTGTACGGGTTGCAATGTAAAATGTTCTTGCAAAGAGTTTGAGGTTAAAAAAAGTTTTAGAAATTGTGTCTTTATAAGGTAAATAGAGACCATGATTTTGAATTTAGGAGATTCATGGAAGGTGGAATTTCATGAGATATCTAGGATTAAAAAACAAATTACTCTTGAATAACTACTGTGAAGGGGGGGGCGGAATAGCAGTACAATTCAAGGCATCCCACCCCATTTTTATTCACATAGCTTGAAAGCTTTTTCTTATATTAAGCTGATATTTTTCCTATGTTCTAGTAACATCCATTTATTAGTTTGAGTAATAAGCACTATTTTTAGGGCAGCATCTTTCTTCTGATCGCCCTTCAGATACTTTAGCACCTTTATTGTGATAGCTTTTCAGATATTTGATAGATAGGTGTTATTTAGGTATAGTGTATAGTGTCCAGGTATAGTATATAGTATCTCTAAATGAATATTTTACCCATCTTTGGGCTAAAATACCCTTTATTTTTCATGTGTGTAGCTTTGAGTTCTTCTCCAAACATACTCCCATCTAATCGTGTTTCAGTTGTCAGTGGCCTTGCTAAAACATGGCATCTTAATGTAATTCTTATCATGTGGTCTTAGAGTCTTACCATCTTACTGATTCCAGATGAAGGATCAGCAAACTGTGTCTTGCAGGCCAAATCCAGCTTGTCTCCTATTTTTGTAAATAAAGTTTTGTTGGAATGTAGCAATGCCCATTCATCTACGTTTTGTTTATGGCTGCATTTTTGCTATAGTGGCTGAGAGGAATAGTTACAACAGAGATTATCTACCTAGCCCTTTGCGAAAATAGTTTCTTGACCCCCATAATTTAGACAATTTAGAAGCATTTAGAAGCATTTTAGAAGCATTTAGACAATGATTCTATTAGTGTTGTCTTAGCTCTGCATTTGGGACAGCTACATTCTTAATTCTTAATTCATGTTGAGCTAATAGTCCAGTAAAACCAAGTGTTTCACATGTGGTACTATTAAATAGTAAAGAGGAGGTTTGAGGGTTTCTTCTTTTTCTGTTACTTCATAACGACTTTCTGGAGAAGGTTGGATTTTATTTTGTCTGTGAAAAAAGGAGGTGCTTGTGGTAATCTGCTCTGAAAATGATACTCCAGGTGTAGTATATAGTGTAGGGAAAAGTTTTCAGATGTGTGTTCCTGAAAAACTAGTTTCTTAAGATGATCCTCAGTAAAAGGGTGTTATGTTAAATAAATGTGGAAAACATTCTGTATGATATCCCCCTTATTGGGCATTCATGGTACATGCAGAATATTAAAGGCTTCAAGAAGTCCTGAATAAAGTAACGTGTTTAGTGGAATTTCCCACTGAATTTTAGTGGGACATTTGGTGTGTGTGTATGTATGTGTGTGTGTGTATCTATCTGTGCACCGTGTGCACCTCTGGGTGCATGTGAAGAGTGCCTATTAACATTTCTTGGTGTTCTAAGGGACATAATAGGAAACACTCAGCTAAGGGAGTGTCTTAAAAGTGTAAGGAGTGGCAGTTATTGGTGGAAGGGGGGTAGAAAGCCTCCATTAAAGAAAGCTTTAGAAGTTAATATTGCTCATGTTTGTTGTTGCTGCTTAGAGAGAGAGAGAGAGAGAGTGAGAGAGAGAGAGAGAGAGAGAGAGAGAGAGAGAGAGAGAAGGGCAGAGGGAGAGGGAGAGAGAGAATCTCAAACAGGCTCCATGCTGGGCATGGAGCTTGATCTCATGACCATGAGATCATGACCTGAGCCAAAATCAAGAATTGGATGCTCAACTGACTGAGCCACCCAGGTGCCCCTGCTCATGTTTTGATACTATCGACATGGTGAGGAAATTACTATTCTGTATACTTAATTTTTTTTATATCAGTCGAATCTCCAAAAGTGGATGTCAAAAAACTTGGTGCCAGCGCCTTTAAATTATGAACTCTAGATAAATTTTAAGGCCTGTTTACATAGTTTTGACTATCTGATGAAGAGATTGATTAATTTCAAAAAAAAAATGAGAATACGGAAGTGTTAGGAACTATTTTGAATTAATGATCCAAAAGAGGCCTCTGGGTGGCTCAGTCGGTTAAGTGTTCAACTTCAGATCTGCCCATGGTCTTGCAGTTCACGAGTTCAAGCCCCACGTCAGGCTTTGTGCTGACAGCACAGAGCCTGGAGCCTGCTTCAGATTCTGTGTCTCCCTCTCTCTCTGCCTCTCCCCCAGTCGTGTTCTGTCTCTCTCTCTCTCTGTCAAAAATAACAGCACAGTTAAAAAATTTTCAAAAAGAATTAAGATAAAATGTTTTCTAAAATTAGGATAATAGGGGCATCTGGGTGGCTCAGTTGGTTAAGCATTCAATTCGTAATTTCGACTCAGGTCATGAGCTTATGGTTTGTGAGACTGAGCCCCGTGTTGGGCTCTGCACTGACAGCACAGAGCCTGCTTGAGATTTTCTCTCTCCCTCTCTCTCTCTGCCCCTCCCCTTTCTCAAAATAAATGAACTTAAAAGAAAAAAAAGAATAAAAAAAATAAAATTAGGATAATAAACGGAAAATTTGACCTGAGTTAAAAGTTCAGTTTACACCCAAGTTTTCCAGGAATACATTGGTGAAGTGAGGAATATCTATGGTAAAATTTGTTCTTTGTACATATAGTAGAGACGCAAAGGTTCTCTGGGTAATTTTTTCTATTTTCTGTTTTCTCTCTTTTCTTTCCACAACTCAGGTGTGATCTTTAGTTGTTATAGTGTCTTAGTTTGGAATATTCTAAGCTGAACATGTCAGTCAGTAAATTTGTTTTCTTTGATTTTTAAAAATACCATGCAGTAGAAAACATTGAGTAGAAAAGTTGATAGAATTTAGACCCAAGAGAATGCCATTAAACCAAAACGTGTTGGGATCCTGAAAGTATCTGAATAACTGTTTTTAGTCTTTTCATTTAAAATGTTGATCTTGGGGTGCTTGGGTGGCTCAGTCGGTTGAGCGTCCGACTTCGGCTCAAGTCATGACCTCACAGTCCATGAGTTCGAGCCCCATGTCGGGCTCTGTGCTGTCAGCTCAGAGCCTGGAGCCTACTTCGGATTCTGTGTCTCCCCCTCTCTCTGCCCCTCCCCCACTCACACTCTGTCTCTCTATCAAAAAATGAATAAACATTAAAAAGTTAAAAAAAGAATGTTGATCTTACCCAACAATTGTCCAAATGTTTGTTTTTTTATGAGTTTAAATTGTCTTCTCTCCACAGAATCAAGTGACGGATACTAATAGAAAACTGCAACATGAGGGAAAGGAAGTAAGGCTGGTTTACCTTTTGAACAAATCTTCTCTGTTTCCTGTCATTCTCTTGTGATGACTGCGTTCTTGATGGCTTAGAAGACCAAGAGCAGTGTGTTGGAGGAACTTGGACATTATCATTGCTTCTCCTAATGTTTTTCGGAATTACACGAATATAGCCGCTAGAAAGTGTAATGAGAAAGGATGTAGCTTTTCTAGTATATGTGCTGCCAAAGTGAGCACAAGGATGTAGCTTTTCGTAGCTGTGGTTTTAAATCACTTGAGTGGCCACTGCTGTTCTCTCTGTCTGGAATGCTTTTTCCCCAATATTCTACTTCAGACTTTGCTCAGATGTTCCCTTCTTAATGATGCCTTTTATTTGAAATTGCAGACTCGCTCTCACTCCTGCATTCTTTTTAGTTTTACTTTTTGTGCTTTATTTTTCTCCACTGCACCTATCGTGCTCTTCTATTACATATTTTTAGTGGTATGTTTGTTTTCTGTCTGTCTCCTTCCATTAGAAATTAAGCTCCGTGAAGTCGGGAATTTTTGTTTGTTTTATTCATTGCCATATTCCCTCTGCCTGCCTAAACAGTGACTGGCACAAGGTGGGTGCTCCATAAATATTTGTTAAAAAGTGAATCAGTGATTCTGTTAATTGATATAATTGCCATTTAAGCCATCACAGTTTACAAGATTATTTTACATCCTTTTTCTCACTTGATTCCCATGACAGGCCTATGATAAATCAGGACAGGTATTATCACCATTTTATTGGTGAGGAAACTAAAACAGATGATTTGCTAAAATTTACATAGCAATTATTTTCTGACTTGCAGACCATCACTGTTCTTTGTGTCATGTACTTTTATTACCTACTAGTACTTACTTAGTTTTAATAATTTTTAAGACTAGCTTTTGATTGTTTTATCAATGACTTAATCAGGGCTATTCTCTCTCTCTCTCTCTCTCTCTCTCTCTCTCTCTCTTTTTGTATGGTATTACCTAAGCAGATAACGTTTTTTAAGTATAAGTTCGGGATGAGTACCACAAAAAGCTATGTAGATTACTGTTTTTTGAAAGTTTGTCTCACATATTTAAAATTACACAGAGAATGCAGTTTCTTCTAGTTGTAGTGTGGTATGACTTCAAATGGGAAGGAAAAGTGAGTTACTCTTCCCTAAACTGGAACTCTTGGAAAAGCCATAACTTCTAAGCATGTGGTTTATTTGTTAAAATAGAGATTTAGTTGAAGATTATGTTTAAAACCCAACTGAAGCAATATAGGGAGGACTGTTTCCCTCAAGGAGCCTCGCACTGATGAGAGAAACATAGGATCTTCTCAGAAGACTTGATGAAACCAAGCATAATGAAGGGTCTGAGTAAGGCTTGGAGAAAATCTGCAAGTTTTTTCTTTTCTTCTGGATAGCCCCTGGATTTTAGGATTCCACTTTAGCTGGCCTTTTCCAGTATAGTATGTATCCTGGGGAGAAAATGGGAAACCACGCAGGAATGTTTTACTAGTTGAGAAAGGCAGTTTCTTAGTTCACTTGGCAGGTCTTTCTATGAAACTGTCTGGGATTTTCTGATGAATTGAACACAGGGTGGAAAAATGTGACTGAAAGCTTTTTATTTACAGCTACTGGCATAATTCAGTTTTTTTTCCTCTTGCCAAGCTGGTAATAGCAATGGAAGAGCTGAAGCAGTGTCGACTACAACAGAGAAATATTTCAGCCACTGTTGATAAATTAATGCTGTGTCTTCCAGGTGAGGAGCTGGAAATGGACTAGGATTCTTGATGTAATTCCTTTAGCTTTAATACGTTTTTCACTTGCTCTGAATAATACTTATATGCTCTTTTCCCCCTTTTCTTTCAAGTCCTAGAGATGTATAGCAAACTGAGGGACCAGATGAAAACTAAAAGGTAAGATTGTTTTATTGAATATTTTTTATTATGTAAAATTTCTGTTAATTAGGATAGTTTTAAGGTCCATATTTAGCCTAACCTTTCAAGAAATAATTAAGTCCGTATAACATCCTCTCTAGCCTTTTGTGTATCTGTTGATTCATCCTGAGACTTACTTATATACACTGCTGGTATGCTGATGTATTTTGCCACATATCATGTTTAATAAGAAAAACACTACTCATAGTTTGGTTTTTAGAAGACCTGGTCTTTCAGGGATAAAACACGTAACTTTTAGTGGTAGTTTATTGGAGAAGCATGCTTTGGTTTAGTATTGTAGTAGAAAAATGATTACTGGTTCTGGTGCAGGGGTGACTTAGGGTTCTTCCCTGAAACAGAATCAGTAGAGAGAGGGGGAGAGAGAGAGAGGGAGGAAGTCTATGTGTACAGTGAGGGAGGGAGGGAGGTGTTGACTGATTGATTTTAGGAAGCTGGTTCACATGATTATGGAGGCTGTTTTCTTCTGGTTTTTTTCCAAAGGAATGTCTATAGTGACTCTTCCGCTCTTCTTCCCAAGCTAGAGTAAGCACACTACCCTGGAGCGTGCTGCAGTATGAGGGGGTATGTGAGGCTGTCTGATAAACAGGACACATCTTTCTGGAATGTTGATTTTTACCTAGGTTTCAAGGGAAAAAGTATAGAATCAAAATGTGATATTGAAATAACAGTAGAAATATTGTTAATAAAACCATTAAATCCTCAAGAATTTTAAAGCCTAAAAAGCATGAAGCATCAAAGTTTTTTGAATTTCTTAGACACCCATCTTTTTCCCAGAAGGAGGTGTTCACATATGAGAATGTAGGTAAGATAATAGGAGTAGTTCTGTTCGGTGAGATATGAAAGTAGTGTTATTTTTCTGATAACCTCTTAGTAACGTTCTAAAATTACAGAAGATTACAGAGAATAAAAAAAACACTGTGTACCAGCTTCTCTGAATTAACAGATATTAATAATTTTCCAGTTTTGATTTACATATATATAAATACACATAGACGCATATAGACATATCTGGACAGAGAGAGGTAAAGATAGACATTTTTTACAATTATAGATAAGATTTATGTCCCTTTCCTCAACCCTATTCCTTTCACTACTCCCCTGAGGAAACCAGTATCATAAATTTGGTGTCTTTCTAGTCCATGTTTTTAACGTCTGCAAATCATATATTGTATTATTTTGTGTTTTTAAAAACATGTACATGAATGGTTCTCAGTCGGGTTTTTTTGAGATTCATTCATTCATTCATTCATTCATTCCACAAAAATGAATGGATTACTTACTATATGCTAGGCATTGTTCTTGGGGGTACAGCTCTGAAGAAAACAGACAAAAATATCTGCTGTTTTGCGGCTTCCACACTAATGGAGAATTTATTTATGTATATAGATCTAGTTCACTTACTTTAATCCTTCATAATAGTCCATTATGTAAATAATTCACATTTCCCCTCTCATTTCCAATAGTTGTTATAAGTGCTGTGCACCAATACTTCCAGCTCAGTCTTCTTCTGGCGCCGTAGTAGGATTATGTTTCCTGGGCTCCATTGGGCTGTGTGACTGATCAGATGTGAGCAGAAGTGGTGAATGTTACTTTTGGGCTTAGCAGTTACTTTCTAGCACAAGGTCCTTCCAGAGGTCTGTTTTCCTTTGGGTGTGACCAATGGTAACTTTCAAGATGTTGGTTGAATCCCTTAGTAACTGCAGTGAACAGAACTTCTCTGCCAACCTGGTATGGGTGTATAGTATGAGTAAGTTATAAATCTTTGCTTTAAGACACTGAGATTTTTGGGATTGTTGTTACTACAAGATAGCTGTCCTCACATACTGTGAAGGACATTTGATGTGTCTCCAGTTGTTTGCTATGCAGACGGTGGTTCAGTAAATATTCTTGTTTGTGTCTCTTTGTTCACACATTCAGGGTTTCTTGAGAACTATGTTCTTCAAATGTTGCTATATATACAAATCACATGGGGATTTGTTAAATGTAGATTCTTAATTCAGTAGGTCTGAGGCCATTCTGGAGATTAGGCATCTTCTACCAAGCTCCCAGGTAGTACCAGTTCTGCTGGTATATGGTTTATACCTAGAAAGAGATCAGCTGGATCAAAAAAAGGATTTTCATGTATTTGTTCTTACTAGATATTATTCTCCAAAGTGATTTATCAATTTAGACTCCCACTGTCATTTTTTGGGGAGGTCTGTTACTCCACCTTTAGGTAACATCTGTATTGTGAGACTTTGTGGTTTTTGCCAGTCTGATGATTATGAAATGATAGACCATTATTCTGCATTTTCATTTTTTTGATTACTAGTGAGATTGGTTTTTGGGCATTTGGATTTTCTTTCATTATTTTGCCCATTTTTCTCTCAGGTTTGTTCTTGTTGTTTTTTCATTTATTAGAATTCATTAATATGCTTTGGATACCTTTTCCTCTTATTAGGAATATCCTGCAAATATTTTCTTTCAATGCATGGCTTATCTAATAACTTTGTAAAGTTAGTGCTTTTTGTTGTTATAGTAGTTGTAAATTTTGTTATTATCATTTATTTTGTGGTCTTTAAAAATTTTTATTTTTAAACATTCTCAAGTACAGTATAAATTAACTGTGTTTTTTCTTGAATCAGTTTTAAGTTGCTAATGTGACACCCTCCCCAAATACTTTAGTGTGATTTCCAAGCAATAAAGACACTCTTCTGTGCAGCCACAATGCAACAGAGAATAGAAATTAACATTGATATTTTAGTAGCATCTAATCCTCATACCCAATTCAGATTTTGGTAATTATCTCAATCATGTTCTTTACAGCAAAAGAATCCAGTTTAAAACGTGTGTTGCATTTAATGGTCATGTCTCTTTATTCTTCAGCCTGGAACTGTCCTCGGTCTTTCCTTGACTTCCATGACTGCCACTTTTGAATATTACAGGCCAATTTTTATGTAGAATGCGCCTCAGTTTGGAGTTGTCTGATACTTTCTCATGGTTAGATTCATGTTTTATGTCTTTGGCTGGAATATCACAAAGGGGGTGCTGTGTTCTCATTGCATCTTACAGGTGGCACATAAATTTTATTTGTCCTATCAATGATGATGTCCACTTTGATTACTTGATTAAGATGGTGTCTTTCAGACATTTGCATTGTAAGGTTGCTCTTTTTTACATTTGCAATTAAAAATTTTGTGGGGAGGTATTTTCTAGTTATATAAGTTAATCATTTTTCATCAGATTTTCACTTTAATTTTTTTTATGTCAGTATGGACTCACAGTTTCTTATTTTATTTGATGAGTCATGATTTATTAGTGTGATTTATCTTGTTCAAATTATCCTGAATGGCACCAGTGGTGCTTCTATGTCTGGCTTCTATGTCCTTTTAACATGTCCTCTTAATTTTTGGAGGACTCTGTTACGAAGGAGGTATTTTTCAGGTTCATCTTATAATCTGCCTGTTGCAGCCCTGGAATAAGGCAACTCTCTGAGTAACTATGGTTCTTTTGGTAGAGAATGTTATGTAGAAGCCAGGATATATGTGCCTGGTGTACTCATTAGTGAGTAACCTGGTTTTCATTGCTCTTAATACATTTACTTACTGAATCATTTCCTTGTATGAAACTAATCACGTATCATCGCTGTCACTGCAACTCTTTACCTTCTCAACACTGCACACTGAGTTGCCCTCCTCTATGGTATCCTCCTTACTCCACTTGGGCTGTAATACTGTAAGTCCTGGCTGAATGCCCTTGTCATCTCTCCTGGGCTCTGACACTCCATGCCAGGCTGCCTTTGTATATGGACATCCTCCACACTCCACTAGGTCCCTTGCACACCATGCTGGTCCATCTCAGAATTGTTCAGGATATTCCCTTGTAATTTTAACATGTGTGGGCTCTGTAGTAATGCTTTCTCTTTCATTACTTAGTTGATAATTTGTGTCTTTTCTCTCTCGGTCTCTTTGATTATTCTAGCTAGAAATTTATCAGTTGCACTAATTTTTTTTCTGAAAAGCATCTTTAGGTTTTACTGTTATTTACTGATTTCTGCTATTATTTTTAGTATTTTCTTTCTCCTACTTACTTGAGGTTTAATTCCCTCTTTTCTAGCTTTATAAGGTAGATTTTGGTTCTTTATTTTCTAATGTAGCCATTTAAAGCTGTACATTTTTCTCTTAGCAGTGCATTAACTGCTCTTACCTGTTTTATGATGATGTGTTTTTTCCCCCTTTTATCTCAAATGTTTTAATTCCTTTGTGATTTTAAAAATTTAATCGCATTATTTAGAAATGAATTGGTTAATTTACAAGTAGTAGATTTTTCAGGTTTAAAAAATTGATTTGTAATTTTAGTTCACTGTGTTCATGAATGTAAGATGTATGATTTCAACTTTTTAAATGTTTGGTGAAACTTGTTTTAATGGCCCAGCATATGGTCCATTTTGGTGAAAATTTCATGTATACCTCAAAATTATGTATATTCTGTTGTTGAATAGGGCATTCTTTAACTATTATTTAGATACCCTTGATTAACAGTGTTGTTCAGGTTTTCTACATCCTAGTGATTTTGTATTTGTCAATTGCTGACAGTAATGTTGAGATTGTCTGTTATGATTGTGGATTTGCAAATTTCTTTTTTCTCTTCTTTCAGTTCTTGCTGTTGTATTTTGAAGCTTTCTTGTTGGGTGCATATACATTTAGCATTGTTATATCTTCTTTGTATCTTCTTGATGAGATGACCAGTTTATTATTATGAAGGTTCCTCTTTATCCCTGGTAATATTCTTTTTTTTTTTTTTTTAAATATATGTTGGGGTGCCTGGGTGGCTCTGTCAGGTGAGCGGCCAACTCTTGATTTTGGCTCAGGTCATGATCCCAGAGTTGTGGGATTGAGCCGTGCAGCAGGGCCCGTGCTGAGTGTTGGAGCCTGCTTGAGATTCTTTCTCTCTCCGACTCATGCTCTTTCATTCTCTCTCTCTCTCTCTCTAATGAATAAAACAAAAAAAAAATTTAAAAAATGTTGTTTCGTATTAACATAGCCACTACTGCTTTTTGTTTAGTCTTTACATGGTCTGTTTTTTAATATCCTTTTTGTTTAAAATATTTTAACAGCTTTTTTGAGATATAGTTTCTACATTATTAATTCACCCATTTAAAATGTATAATTCAGTGGTTTTTATTGTATTCACAGAGTTGTGCAGCTATCACTACAATCAATTTTAGAATGCTTTTATTCTTTTCAAAAGAAACTCTGAGTCCCTTAGTTGTTACTACCCTCCCCCCCACCCCGAACACACACACAAAACTTGCCAGCTGCTGGGAACTACTAATTTACTTTCTGTCTCTATTAGGTTTGCCTATTCTGGACATTTACTATAAATGGAATTCTACAATATGTGGTTCTTTGTGATTGGCTTCTTTCGTTTAACATAATATTGTCAAAACTCATCCATGTTATGACATATTTCAGTATTTCATTTCTTCTTATTGCTGAATAATATTCCATTGTATAGTTATACCGCATTTTATTTATCCATTCATCAGTTGATGAACATTTGGGTTGTTTCTACTTTTTGGCTTTTATGAATAATACTGCTATAAATTTTTGTTTCAAGTTTTTGTGTGGACATATGTTTTCATTTCTCTTGGCTGTATACCTAGGAATGGCATTGCTGGATCCCGTGGTAACTCTATGTTTAACCATTTGAGGAACTGTTTTCCAAATCAGACTGTTTTCCAAATCAGTTATGCCATTTTGCCTTCCACTAGCAGCATATGAAGATTTCAATTTCTGCAAATTCAGTATGTTGGTATTTATTATTGTCTGTCTTTTTGATTATGGCCATCTTGGTGAGTGACATAATATCTTATTGTTACCCTTTGTTTTTGAAAAATTTTTTTGAAGGGCATAGAATTCTAGGTGTAAAGATTCATTAGTTAAGATGGCATGTCTTTGTCTTGTTTATGTGGTTTCTGAAGGAAAGGTGTGTGAGCAGTCTTATCTTTGTCACTCTGTACTTAATGTGTCTTTCCTTAAGCTGTTTTAAAAGTTTTATCTGTGTCATTTTTTCTTAGCAATTTGATTTTGATTCACTTTGGTGTCCATATGTGTGTATGCATGCATTTATGTGAATTTATCCTCCTTGTGGTTTGTCTAGCTTTTTGGATTGTAGGTTTATAATTTTCTTAAAATCTGGAAAATGTTCAGATACTGTTTTTCCAAACATTTTTTTCTGTCCTTTTCCCATCCTCATTCTAGGACTTCAGTTACATCTATGTTAGACAACTTTGAATAATCCCGTAGATGACTTGAAGATCTATCTTTTCCCCAGTCTTTTTTCTCTCTTTGCCTCATATGCGACAGATTTTATTGCTGTGTTCAAGTGCACTGATCTCTCTCTTTTGTACTGTCTAATCTTCTTTTAATCCTATCCAGTGATATTTTCATTTCAGATAATATGTGTTTCATCTTTAGGAGTTCCATTGTGGTTTTTTTTTTATGTTTAATTTCTCATTTTTGTGTCTTTCATTAATTACATGTATATGGCTCTGATATCTCTTTTCATGTACTTCTTTGCTAGTTCTGTCACTTCTGGCATTTTGGATCTCTTTCTGCAGACTGATTTTGTTTTTCCTAGTTGTAGATCAATTTGTTGGTTCTTACCATATCTAATAATTTTTGATTGGATGACGAACATTATATTATGTTGCTGAGTGTCTGGAGTTTCGAGAGCCTTTTTTTCCCTTAGAGAGTGTTGCTCTTTGTTTTGGCAAACAGTTGAGTTGTTTGCAGATCTATTTGATCTCCTCAAACCCATTTTTAAAGTTTATTTTTTTATTTTTGAGAGAGAAAGAGAACGAGTGCGTGAGCGTGCACATGGACAGGGGAGGGGCAGGGAGAGAATCCCAAGCAGACTCTGCGCCAGGAATGTGGAACCTGATGTGGGGCTTGAACCCATGAACTGTGAGATCATGACCTGAGAGGAGACCAAGAGTCTGATGCTTAAGCCACTGAGCCACCCAGGCATGCGCCCTCTGCCCCCTCTTTTTAATCTTTGGAGCCGCGCCTTCGTTTCAGGGGTAGTTCAGAGTAGTATTCATGTACTCTGAATAACTCAGGAATTTCTAGGGATTCTTCACCAAGGTTCCTCTGCATTGTCTGAGCTCTTTGAAGTGTTTATCGTGCATCTTCCTGGTGTCTTTCTGTCTCTCCCTCCCTCCCCTCTTTCCCTTCCCTGCCTACCTTTCCTTCCTTCCCTTGTTTTTGCCTGTCTGTGTGGAATCCCACTTTTTCTATGACTGACTTAGTACTCGGCAAAGACTTAAGGGAACCCCTGTGTTGATTCTGCAGATTCTGCAGTCTTTTTTTCTGCATTGCTCCCTCTCCCTCTTTTTGTTTGGATTTCTGCTGTACAACCTCAAGTTGTGTCAGCTTTTCTGAACTTCTGTCTCTGACTCTAACTCTGCTAAGCTGCTGGGCTCTGTTTAGGTTTTCTTTGTGTCCATGATGTAGAAATCACATTCAGGTAGATAATCTGCATAATTATTAAATGTACCTTTTTTGTCTCCCTTTTATCAGACGCCACTGAATGTCCACTATCTGAAAACAGATTTTATATGTTAGCCAGTATTCTGCTTTTTAAGATTGGGAGTTCGTGACTGTTCCTTGTTACTCCTTCATGGCTGGAAGCCTAGTTGTTGTTTTTGTTTTTGTTTTAAGCTGTAAATACTGATAATACTTCTAGGTTTTATGCTTCCTAAGGAAAGATATCTGACCATCTTTCTACTTGTTAATACGTTGAAAGGATTTTTGAATTTGAAAAATATTTGTTAATGGTGCTTTTTGATTAGGAAAGGCACTAATATTTCCTGTGGTGAGAGCTTTCATTTCATATTCTTATCATACTCTGAATTTATAAAAATTTCTCATGGATAGTTGTGATCTGCTTTAAAAGATCACTTATTAGAATTTTAAAAATCATTATTGTGAAAGAGTTCTGTACCATGGCAAGAAAGAACCAAAATTTAATTTGCCTAGAATTAACATTCCTCTTCTCACAATAGCATTCAACTATGTCTAAATTATTCTGACCTTAGTTATCCAATTTACCGGATTATTTAAATGTCTTTCCCTTCCTTCTTCTTTTATATTCCCTGCCTCTGTTTCATTTACTTTCTTTCTGCTCACATTTCTATTAGGGAGCCTAATGAGGGGGAGACAGGGAAAACTAGCACACATGCAAGTGAAACTTAGGAATTTGACTTTTGATTCCTTTTTAATAATGTTTGGAGGTTGTCAAAAGTAATGTCAAAATCTGGTTTTAGATTTCCATGGCAGCTGGAAATAGAAATTTTTTCTTTTGGTGTCTGCTATACAGGTGTTTAATTGGCTATCATTCTTTAACCTGTCACAGATATTGAAATGCGCTAGAAATTTGAATAATCTTATTGGACTGTTATATTTGGAGCATGAATATGCTAGGGAAAGGACGATGGGGAAATAAGGTGACATTCTTTGTTGCCAGGAATCACTGGGTTTTGTACTAATTAGCCTTGAAAAACGTGGAGTTATTTGACAGACCAGATGTTTTCAGCATGCAGCCATGTGTCTCATCAGTGAATGTGCCTGTGTCCGCAGGCAACACTGTTAGATTTTTCTCATTCTATAAACAATGTTCCAAAATATAACTAAACCCCAAAGTGTGTTTATCTTTTTGGCTTAATTTCTGGCTTTCTATCCTTTCTAAGGTTTCTCTCTAGAGGAATTGCATTTTATTGCACATAGCTCTTCATACCTAATTGTAGTATAAACACCATTCTGTTTACGCTAAACCATGTGAATTTTACTGTTTTTGAGTCTGTAAAATTGTAATAAATAAAAGCAACCATTTCACATTAACTCTATTTGTACTTTTATTTCTAAATGTAGGGGAAATAAATCTTTCTACCCTCTATTTATTTGTACTAAGATTTTGATTTTTGGAACATATGAGGGAAAAACAATAAAAAAATCAGTAAAACCAGTCTCTAGTCCTTAGTGTTTATGGTACTAAGTACATTGGAGTGAGACGAACTTAAGTATCTACCATAAAATTCATTCTTAAAATCTGAAACAGAGCTATCAGTTCTTTTATTTATAAGATCAGAACTGAGTTCTTCCTATACTAAATATATCATGGTAAGTATGGAAATTAGGAAATGAAAAACATGAGGAAAATTGTCACCCATAATGTTGCTATCCAAAGGAAAAAAAATCACGGCTTAACGTTTTTGTGTATATCTTTCTAGACATTTTCTGTGTACTTATGTATGTGTGTATGCATGTAGTTAGTGATACATAGCTCATACATGCACATATATTCATAATTATACATGTATACATATTTATAATTTGTAAACATTATGATTATACCTGTAAGTTTTATTTTTGACATAACTTTTACTCAACAATACTGTAAACATTTTGCTTTTAGTCTTTGACTACATTGATATATCATGATGTGTTTAACCAACTCATTGTTATTAGACACCTAGATTAGCTTTTTATTGGCTAATATAAATGGCTACAATTCGGGGCGCCTGGGTGGCGCAGTCGGTTAGGCGTCCGACTTCAGCCAGGTCACGATCTCGCGGTCCGTGAGTTCGAGCCCCGCGTCGGGCTCTGGGCTGATGGCTCAGAGCCTGGAGCCTGTTTCCGATTCTGTGTCTCCCTCTCTCTCCGCCCCCGCCCCCTGTTCATGCTCTGTGTCTCTCTGTTCCAAAAATAAATAAACATTTAAAAAAAAAAATAAAAAAAAAAAATAAATGGCTACAATTCAAGAGGCTTATATATTTTTGTAAACCTAATATTTCTTTTTGGAAATGCAACTGGTTAGAATGCTTGTCATGGTAAAATTCTTCCCTGAAAACTTGTATCATTAATACAAATTTGTTTACCAGCAGGCAGTAAATTCTCATTTATTGAAACCTCTGATAATAATACCCATATCTTTTGAGAAATCTTTGGGAGTTTGCATGACAAAAGTATGTTTTTGATTTGTATTTTTTTTACATATCTGTTCAGTTCTACATGGCCCCCCCCCCCCCGCCAATATATTGGCCTTTTCAATGTTTGTGACTTTTCTTTGCTCATTGCTTTTTGTTCATTGCTTTTAAAAAAAACCTTAAGTTTTTCTGTTGTCAATAATCTTTACCAAGTTTTTGTTTCTTCGTTATTCTTATTTTTTTAATGTATGACTTATTTTGATTTTACTTTGTCAACCTTATTAATTTTAGTTTTATTTGTTCTCTTATGCTTATGGAAGCTTTCCTACCTATCAGATAAATATTACTTTCTTTGCTATTGCATTACCAGCAATATTTACTTCTACCTAACCAGCAATATTTCTTTTCTTAAAATCTATTGTATCTGATATAAATATAGCCACTTCAGCACTTTTATGATCACTTTTCCCATGGTCTATTTTATTCCATCTTTTACTTTAATAACCTACTTTTATCTCTGAATCTAAACTGTGTTTCTTGTACAGGACATATAGTTGGATCATTCTTTTTAAATCCTGTCTGACAATTTGCCTTTTTTTTTTTTTAAAGTTTATTTATTTATTATTTAAGAGAGACAGAGATAGCATGAGTTGGGAAGGGGCAGAGAGAGAGAGGGTGAGAGAGGGAATCCCAAGCAAGCATCACTCTGCCAGCACGGAGAGCTCCGACACAGAGCTCAAATCCATGAAACCCCAAGATCATGACCTGAGCCGAAACCGAGTTGGATGCTCAGCTGACTGAGCCACCCAGGCGCCTCCTGTCTGACAATGTGCCTTTTGACTGAAGTGTTTATTAGTCCATTTAGATTTAATGTAGTTATTGATGCGGTTGAGTTTTACTTTTTGTTTTCAGTTTTTCATGTCTTTTTGTTCTTACCCTTTTCTCTCTTTTTCTTGTATGAAATATTTTATAGTATACTATTTTAATTCCTCTGTTGATTTTTTAATGATACATTTTTTGCATTATTTTCTTAGAGGTTGCTCTGTGGATTATAATCTGTATCTTAATGTATCATAGCCTACTTTGACTTTAGGTCAATGCTGATGTAGTTTTGGTAGAATATATAGTAGTGGTTTTGCTTTAACTTAGCTCCATTTCTTTCCTCCTTTTTTGTGCTGTTATTGTCATATATATATTATGTCTCTATATTTTATAAACCCAATGATACAGTATTATAATCATTGCTTTTAAATTTTTTCTCTTAATGAAATTAAAATGAGAAAAGAAAAATATATTATTTACTCTTTTGTATTTCACATATATTTACTATTTCCTGTGCTCTTCATTTATTTCTGTGAATTAAAGTTAATTTCTGTTGTCATTTCTTTTCTGGCTTCTGTTAGTATTTTTTGTAAGGCAGATCAAGGAATTCTCTGTCTTTATTTTGGAATGTATTTCATTTTTATTGTTAAAAGATAGTCATCAACTAAGGATTAGTCCAAGGTTTTCACTCAAACAAACTTAAGCCAATAAGGTTTTTACCCTTTGTCAGTGGATTTGTGTGTAAGCAACAGAATACATCAAAATTTCAGGCAGTTTTCAAATCATCCTGAGCTTTTAGTTTCTGCCAGGCTTTCTACGTGTGTGCCTGCTGCCTCCTTGTCAGCCAGGGTTGTGTGGAGTGCTTAGGCTCTTTTGGGTGTCTTTCTGCATGTGTGCACAGCCTCAATCAGCTAGGATATACTAAGAGCTATCAGGCCTTTTCATGGGTCTCTTATTTACATATGTTAAATTTCTGGTTAGTCCTCCAATCTGCCCTTTATCCCAACCCCGACCAACTTCAGGCCAGGAGAGCTGGATCCTTCCTTCCTTCCTTCCTTCCTTCCTTCCTTCCTTCCTTCCTTCCTTCCTTCTTTCCTTCCTTCCATTTATCCATCCATCCATCTGGAGTTTGCTACTTTTCCTAATAATGCCACTCCTTATAAAGGCAGGGAAGCTGCTGGTTTTTATGACAAGCCAATATAACCAATGGGAGGGAGGGGGAATGGGGAGTGGGTGGAGTTGGAGGGTTGATGGAGGAAGCCCCAGGAGAGAGCACCACAAAGTTCCATTGTTCAACAGTTTTCATGAAAAAACACTTTTCAATTTGTTCTTTTTTGGTCGATTTCCAGAGCCCTGAAAAGGTTTGATGATATCTGTTTTTTTGGGTAGAAGATTTTCTGAGTTCTTCCCTGTGCCATAGTTGGAAGTTTAAACTTAGGTACTTTATTTTATAGGATGATTGTTTTGGCATTGATATGATCATCTTGTATTTTCATTTATTTTTTGTATAATTTCATTGGTAGATTTTCTAAGTTTTCTATTTTCTTGGGGTAAAATCTTTTTTGATTGGAATTTATTGAGTCCTTTAGTGCATATATTAATTTTTAATAATTTGACACTTTCCCATTGATGTTTTTATTGAAACTTAATACTGTATTTGTCTTAATGTACAATCAAAACTAATTGAGGCCAGAAATTTTACCTGAGGAATATATCTGTGGCCCTAAAGAAGACTGAGTTGAGCTAAAGGTGATACAATTCCTTTTATAGGCATTATCCTGCACTGAAAACTCTGGAACATCTAGAGCATACCTATCTGCCTCAAGTAAGCCACTATCGATTCTGCAAGGTGATGGTGGACAACATCCCCAAGCTTCGAGAAGAAATTAAGGATGTTTCTATGTCTGATCTCAAAGACTTTTTGGAGAGTATCCGCAAACATTCAGACAAAATCGGAGAGACTGCCATGAAGCAAGTAGGTCTTGCGTTTATGATAGGTTGGCCAATGACTTTGCTAGTGTTCAGTTAAATTCTTCGTAAGTGTCTTAACTATTTCTCGTCATTTTAGGGAAGTCCTTCCTCTTTATGGGGACACATGATTAAAAATGTGTTTTATTTTTTTAACAGAGCAGTGGATTATTTGCTAGTTTATTGTTTTGCTCTGTGGATGTTCAGTAAATATGGATTGATTGTGATGGTTTATATTGGGACTTTGAAGAGGTCTTTCTATTTTTTGAATATTTTCCTTCACTTTGGATATGATTTGAAGCCCAAGATTTTTAAAAGGTCTCTTTCTCGGTAATGAGCTAAATTGTGCTGCAGGTATCTTTGGTTGATTACTTACTATGTAAACAAGGTATTGTGTTGTTTATAAATATTTCTGTAATTGTTATTTCTGATATCAGTGGGTATCAATGAAACAAGGCCTTTTGGGAAATGCTGTGAATTATGATCACAGAAAGAGATTTCTTTATAGCTTATAAATTAACAAACATATTAGAATTTTCAGGTTTTTTCTTTCTTTTTTATTTTTTTTTATTGCAGTATCTTCATCTCCAAGTCATGAAAGCCACCAAGAAACATCTTTTCTTTTGTCATTTCTCTTTTCTTTTCTTTTGTCATTGTGAATAAAAGAGCAGTAATGATTTTCAGTGTTACTTGCTCTTCTGAAATTTAAATCACATGGATTTTATTGAAATATCTCAGTATACCTTATGATGTAGCTTACAACGATAAACAGAAGATTTGATTGTTTATGGAAAGTGTTGTTTGGTTCTGCAAACAACTATGTTCTTGAATAAGTCATATATAGTTCTTATCATTCTGGGAGGAAAGAGGGAGCAGGTTATATTTTTGATCTCAACAAGTCTTGGTAATTTTTCAGATGTCTGATTTTGCAAAAGAGGTTTGCCTGTTGGAAATTCCTTTCCTAAGGCAACGCTGATATTCTTTACCCCTTCTTTTAAATTTTTCAATGCTACACTTTCTAATGTGGAAAGTTTAAAACTAGTTGATGATGATAAGCCTGATGGGAATAATACATCATGTCATTTTTTTAGTGGTGAAGAAACAAAATTAATCATTGAAAATATATCTGTGTTGCTGGGTGTATTTTTTGAGTACGGGAATGAAGGTATTCTGCAAGACAAGTCTCTGTTGTGTTTGACAGATTTTTTTCTAAACTTTCAAAATATAGGAGAGTATAGTACAAAGTCTCTGTGGAAGCATTCTTTAAAAAAATATTTTTTTAATGTTTATTTATTTTTGAGACAGAGACACACAGAGTGCGAGCAGCAGAGGGGCAGAGAGAGAGGGAGACACAGAATCTGAAGCAGGCTCCGGGCTCTGAGCTGTCAGCATAGAGCCCGATGCAGGGCTCAAACTCATGAACTGTGAGATCATGACCTGAGCTGAAGTCAGACACTTAACTGACTGAGCCACCCAGGCACCCCAGAAGCATTCTTTTTTAAACTTGCCTTTTCTTTTAGCCCTCTGCTTGAGAAATTAACTTCAATTCCTTTTTGGTGAAAGACACAATGTTATTATTTCATTTAATATAGATTATCTTGTCTCACCTCTTAATTATCTAAAGAAATTAAGGCCCAGGGCAGGGAAGTGTCTTGCCAAAGTTCAGACAGCTTGTAAAGGTCAGATCCTGTAGTAGAATTTAGGTTACACTGAGGCAAAATTTGTCTACTGTGGCACTCAGTCTGTGTAAACTATTAGCTATTTGGTATATCTGTGCCATATAAAGAAATGGTGAAGAAAACTGTTGTAGATTCAGGACTTTTAATTAACTGATGACCCTTCATACTTCCTATAAAATTTATATCAAATATAGCTCTTACTGCATGCATGGCTATCCTATGCTATGTTAGTTAAGATCTTTGAATAAAAATATCTTAACACATTTTAAAATCTGTAGTACCTAAAAAGTAAGTACATACTTTGTACATAGTAGTTGTTCAATAAATATTTATTTGAATTCGTGGACGTTGGAAAAGAGGGATAGAGTGTGGTTTATTTTTCATTTATGTCAAGCCGAAAATGGTGTTTCTGACTTGTGATGGTTTTCTTCGCGTTGGTTATTTGGGGCATCTTTTCATCATGTGGCTCTGCTATTTTTAATGTGGGTTTGAAGATTGGTACAGAAGGGCCAGGGAATTTTGCACGTAGGATAATTTTTAAGGGCTAGTCATGGATGCAACATATTATTACTTCTACTCACGTTTCATTGGCCAGAACCTAATTACTTGGCTTTACCGACCTGCAAAGGAGGCTGAGAAAATATAATCTCACTCTATCATTAAGAGGAGAAAGATATGTGTTTGGTGAATAGTAGCTAGTTTCTGACACAGTGTACCCTTTGGTCATCAAATAACTCTTCAGTCTTCCTCTTGTCCATAGAATACACTTAACCCTTCCCAAGGAGGGTATTCTAGTATCCCATCTAGTTAGTACATCCATTTCAAAGTCTAGTATATTTCAGGGATGCTCACAACTCTTCATCAGATCTGGATATGTCTCCAGATCCAGATGGGCTGCTGACCAGGAAATCAGATGACAAGCTATCTACACCTGTGTTCTCTCCCACCTCCAATGAAGAGACTAGAATAGAATAACTACAACAAAAACTTACATGTAGAAAAGGGAATAATGGGAGACACACAGTATTCCCTGCTTCTTATGCAAATCATGTAATCTTTTTGGGCCATCATTGGGAAATCTTTCTCGCTTGGTAATAGTGGATCTTTTTTTGCTAAGACATTAACACTCTGAGAGGAATTCCTTTGCCTGTTCTTCCTGGCTCCTAGTTGCACTCTGTTTTTTCTTTGTCTGTTTTTTTCTTTTTCAAAAAGAAGCAAGTGCTGTGGAATATACCTTTCTTAGACTATCTCTCTGTCTCATTCTCTCTTCTCTCTCTATTTCTAGATATATCCACATTAATATCTGTAAGTGTGTATATATTTATGCATATACCCCCTATATAGTTATAGGTATAAGTGTGTGTGTGTGTGTGTGTGTGTGTGTGTGTGTGTATTTATCTTTGACTGCCTGCTTTCTGCTTTTTCAGGTGTAGGGGCCCAAAGGGTTGTTTTAAGGCTCTAAACAGTTAAAAGTTTATTTAGTCCAGATTTGTGGGCATTATAGTTACCTCAAAACTTAGTAAGCCTCTGATCTGTTTCTTTCGTATAGGTTCTCTGTGGACACCAGACCCGGTGCTCTTTGCCCCTATTGGGAAGGTAGTGGAGTTGGGGGAGCATAGGCTTTGCCTTATGCCTTTCTTGCTTTAATGTCCCTACTTTGAGGCTATATGAAATAATGAGTAAGAGAACCATACCTGAATCTGATTTTGCTTTGGAATTGGGTCACTTTGTTCAACTAGAAGTATTCTTTGGATGTTATTACTCAGCCCTTTACCATTCTTTTTCTGTTGGGATTCTATATGTGTTCAGCTTTCTAACTCTCTGAGGCCCAAGTGTCTGGACTTCTTCTGTTTCCTATAATTTTATTTGCAAACCAGCAGACTCTTTTTGTGCTCATCTCTCTTATGTAATACCTTGCTAAAAGCAGAAAGTAAATGCCGATGTATGTTCTAACTCTGACTCTCCGTTGACTTATCAGGCTGCAGGCCTAATAGGCATGTGGTGTGCCTTCTCATTTATTTTTAGGTTCCAGTTTTACTGGTTGTTTTGCCACAGTATTACAGGCTTCTCCAGGCTTTCAACTTGTTAAAGAGATTTTTTGCTGCCTGTTGCCTGACCTCTAAATCAATGCCATTTATTTTAGTTTTGTTGTTGTTGTCGTTGTTAAGGCAAAACCATTCTTTCAATACTAGTTTCTGTTTCCCTTAAAAAATTCTGCTTGTTGTAATAGCTAAGCTCTAAAATCTCACCGTAGAAGTTTCATTGTTTGCTCACTGGAAGTCTGAAGTGGATCCTCCTTGTAGCATAGCTCTTCTTCAGGTGACCATCAAGGGATCCAGGACTTTTCTTAACTTGTGGCTCTATCACTTCAACACATGCCTTCTAACATTGTTTCAGAAGGAAAAAGAGTAAATAAGGCCTGGGGGATTTTTATGGACCAGGCTTATAAGTGATACAAATCACGCTGCCAATATTACATTGGCTATAGCTTGCACGCTGCACGTGAGGCTTGGAAATCTAGTCTATCTGTGTGACCAGGCGGAACAAGAAATAGGTTTGGTGAATAGCTAGCTAGCCTCTGATACAATCTGCTACCATATAGGTTTGAAAAAAAAAAGTATCTTCCATTCTCTTGCCTTTTTTCTTTGCTATTTCATCTCTTTGACATTCCCCCTGCCTTGCATATGTTTGCTTTCTGATTTACTAATTCAGTTTTTAGTAAATTCATTTTCATCATTGTCAATGATGCTATTTAGGACTTTGTCATCATTATTATTTTCAGTTTAGCAACCACAGGTTTGGCTATAGAAATGTGTTCTTTTCCTTTAAAAATTTTTTTTTTCTAAGTAGGTTTCTTTGGAACCATATGACAAAATAGGTTTGAAAGTCTTACTTAATACTGGTTACTGGTTTGAGCTCTTCTAGAAATTAGGTAGATGATTGTGCTTTTTCATGGTCGACATCTCCCTTTGCCTTCTACCCACCATATCCCGAGTTGCTGCATTGATCTATGGGTGGACTCTGTCCTTGGTACTGTGAAAGGATGGAGGCAGCTGGTAGATTGGTTTCTTTTCGGGATATACCAGCAAAAGCAAAGTACCTGAAGGCTCCACCCTGATTAAACTTTAATGACCAAATTAGGCTCCAAACTTTTATCTGTTATTATAATCTCAAACTTGTCCAATTTTATCAAAAGATACGTTGCAAAAAATACTTTTTGAGGCTGATCTGAAGGATATGTGGTTTATCCATTCCTTTGTATTCAAAGTGTCATATTGTCTCTAGATAAAGCTTTATCATTAGGAAGCTTTTTGCTTTGATTGCATGTGGTAGGCAGAATTCCAAGATGGCCCCTAGATTCCTGCTCCCTTGGTACATGCGTCCTGTAAAATCCTCCTCCTTGATTATGTGGCCTGATCTAACCAGGCAAACTCCTTTAAAAGAGGGAGTGGATGGGGCGCCTGGGTGGCGCAGTCGGTTAAGCGTCCAACTTCAGCCAGGTCACGATCTCGCGGTCCGCGAGTTCGAGACCCGCGTCGGGCTCTGGCCTGATGGCTCAGAGCCTGGAGCCTGGAGCCTGTTTCCGATTCTGTGTCTCCCTCTCTCTCTGCCCCTCGCCCGTTCATGCTCTGTCTCTCTCTGTCCCAAAAATAAATAAACGTTGAAAAAAAAAATAAAAAAAAAATAAAAGAGGGAGTGGAGATCAGATATAGAAGTTAGAGAGATTTAAAGCTGCAGCAGATGTGCTACTGTTGGTCTTGAAGAAGTAAATTGCTGTGTTTTGGAGGGGCCAGGTGGCATGGAACTGTAGGCAGCTTGAGGTGCTCAGAGCTATTGCTAACAGCTGGCAAGGAAATGGGGTCCAGAATCCTACAACCACATGGAACTGAATTCTGCCTATAATATAAATGAGTTTAGAAGAGGACCCTGAGTTCCAGATGAGACCATAGCTCTGACTGACGCCATGATTTCAGCCTGGTGAGATCCTGAGCAGAAGACCCAGCAAATGCTGAACTTCTAACCCATGGAGACTGAGATAACTGTGTGGTTTTAAGCTGCTAAGTTTATAGGAATTTATTACAGGAGTCGAAAATTAATATACTCCATTATTTTGGTCTTGAGTAGAATTGCTTTTTTACTAACCTGTACATTTTTATTTTGCTTTGGAGCTAGGAAAGAGTGGTAAAATCTAGTTTAAAATGGTGTCTAGCTAAAAGTCTCTGAGTTTTTCATCTGTCTTCCCACGTACCTAAAAAGCTGCAGAAAAGTAAGAAAATGTGAAAGTATGAAAATTAGAAGTTCAACCATTTAGTAGAATCTGAGGAGGAATTTAAAAATTGTCCATTCTGCTGTTTATTACCTTGTTGAATTTTAAGTTAAGTAGTCATGTTTTTATTTTCAAAAAATCTTCAATATTCATTCATTTCCTATATATATATATATATATATATATATATATATATATATATATTTAACATGGTATTGGATTGATAGCATTTAGTGGACCCACCTGTGGCTTCTGCCATGGGAAATAGAGCCATCTGTAAAGTATGTAGAAAAACCCTACCTTTTATCCTGTCTTATTTTTTAAGTTGATTTTCTTTCTGTATGCTTCCAAAATACTATACATATCTTATTTTAGAACTTCATTTTGGCTTGAAGTGATTTTATAAAAAATGTCTAAAGACTTCTTTTTTGTTAATTGTCTGTTGTTTTCTAGTTTTCCTCTTGAAATTGATTTCTGTAATTCACTTGTTATGGAACTGATTTGTACAGGAGGGAAGTTCTGTATTTCTTATTTTGATTAGTTTGCCTTAGGCCTTGTGAGGCGAAGTAACATTTGTAATATAAACATTCTTGGCTAGGTTGATTTCTATGTGAAGCTGTTTAACAAAGGGAGGGATTTATTTACTTTTAAAATTCTAACTTGGCTTTGCCAAATTATATGGGTTGTATAACTGCTGCTTAGAAGAGGAACTGGTTGCCCATAAAAGAAATTGAAGGCTCCTAAGCAGTCTTCCTTTAGTAACTGGTTTTAAAGAAACTGCTCCTTGGGTGAGGTTAGTTGTCTCCATGGTTCTTTCAACCCCTGACTTTCTTTGGTTAAGTCTCGACTAGAGCAAAATGTGCTCTTTTATTTATTGTGTAGAACATCCTTTGACTTAGATCTGGCTCCATACTATGAACTGAGCTAACACAGGCCTTGTGATGACTGCCAAGGAAAAGCAGTAGTGCCCTTGAAACCTCTTTTGTGCTGGATTCTATGCAAAACTCCAACAGCATGTGACTTTTAGAGTCAGAGAATCTGGTGCTCAGTTGGTCTGGTATTCTTGGATTTACTTTATATTCTCTTTTCTTTTTGATTTCAGTATTTATATATTTGTACTGGTTTTTACTCCTTGGTCTTTAATGGTGTGGATGGCCTGGGGGTGGGGTAGGGGAATATGAGAGCTGTTTTATAGGGATTATTGAAATAAGCAGCGATTGGGGCGCCTGGGTGGCGCAGTCGGTTGGGCGTCCGACTTCAGCCAGGTCACGATATCGCGGTCCGGGAGTTCGAGCCCCGCGTCGGGCTCTGGGCTGATGGCTCAGAGCCTGGAGCCTGTTTCCGATTCTGTGTCTCCCTCTCTCTCTCTGCCCCTCCCCCGTTCATGCTCTGTCTCTCTCTGTCCCAAAAATAAATAAACGTTGAAAAAAAAAAAATTAAAAAAAAAAAAAAGAAATAAGCAGCGATCAGAATGGCAATCAGAGTATGGTAGATAGTCTGATAGCAGGGATTGAGTTTACTATTAGGTAATATGATAGTTAACGGAATAGACTTTGGAGTTTGGGTTAGACTCCTAGATTTGCCATTTGGTAGCTATATTACAATGAGTAGGTTGCTAAGCATCCCTGTCAGTCTGCACAATTCTATAAAGTTGGAATTTTTAATTCTCTTTTAAAGATGTGAAAAATTTTGGGAAATCAGGTATCTTAGTTCAGTCCCAGGGACATAATAAATGCTAAATTAAAAAAAAAAAGAGAGAACTATTCTAGGTGAATAGTGACTACAAATAGACTCTTAACAGTGTGGAGGTGAAGATAATTAGAGGTTAAACTTGATGTGTTGAAATACTTTTTTTTCCTTCCTAAAATTAAATTTCTAGTGGCAGTTTTCGGCCTTGAATTAGATCTCATTTTTAGACAGCTTTTTTCTCCTTGTCTTAAAAAAAATTATTTGTTATATATACTTCTGAAACATTTTGGACCTGATTTCAGTTAAAAATCATGTATATATTAGATGACTATGAAGTATAGAAGATCAATATCCTTGTACTGGTGTTGAGTTGGGATGAGAGAGGAAAGATTTTTTAAATCTGATTTGAAGACAGTATCACAGTTTGGTTTTGAACTTTCTGTTTTAACAGAAAGTTAACAGAAAAAGGGAAACTATGGCATATATATATGTGTGCATTTATAATAAACATAATATTTATTTGCTTTGACCAAGCAAAGCATATCAGCTTATTAGGAGAAATTTTTCTTTTATTAAACTTAAGAGAAAATTACCATATGGATTCTCAGTACAGCTTATGGTTTTGTGGTGTGCTCATCCTAAAATAAAACAGTGCTTAGAGAATCTAGAGGAGGAGCAGTTATTATGATACTTATATCATTGCTCACAAATATATATACCTATAGATTTTGTGTGTGTGTGTGTGTGTGTGTGTGTGTGTGTGTGTGTGTATGCACACACACACACACATATTTCACTAATTTTAAGATTAATTTTTTTTGAGAATATTTCTTTTACTGAACCTTGGCTTTTGAGCAATAATAAAACATAGTATCATAAAAATAAACTAACAAGTAGAATGGAATACAAGTATAGAAATTGACCCAAATATAAGAATTTCATAAGTGACAAAGGTGGTCTCATGCAAGAAGCATAAACACACACCAATGAGCATCACACTATGCAGGCGTAAAGTAAGTATTCCCTCAGTAAACCTTATAGGCAGAAAAGTCAGCACAGTGCGTGGGAACATCATTCTACTGTCATTTTCTGGAGGGGGCTGATGGGTTCAGCTTTGCTGTACAAACAGCAGGATGTGCCTCAGGAGAGGGACCCTGCCGTAGATCAGTTATAGGGAAGCTGGGAGGAAGCAGAAGACAGTCAATACATATTAGGTGGATCCTTGCTGGTCAGAGAAATGTCTTGGTAAGGGGAATTGTCATATCAATGCCACTTATATCAGCTAAAGAGACCTAGTATTCTTCAGAAGAGCTAAGTCGGTTTTACTGAACTAGCTTGTTGCTAAGCTAGGAGAATGGTGAAGGTGGAGAGCCACAAGGGCCCTCCAAGGTGACATCTGATAGTAGTGGGGAACTCCATTAATGTGATTGCTGCTTTATTTATCTGTCTTCCCAACCAGTCTGTGGTCTGTATAAGGACAGAGGTACGGTTTTATTTTTATAGCTCCAGTACCTTACTAGCATAGTACTTAGGGATTGTAGATAGTTAATAAATAGTTAATCAATTAATGTCTATTGTGTTATTTAATTAAATTTAATATACCTACACCTTAACATTTTTCAGGAAAAGACATATTTAAAAACAATGTTCTAAGGTATATGCTCTTAGTCTCCAATTACATTCTTAAGTACGTGAAAATATCTGTAATTGCTTTTTGAATGGGTTTTGACCTTTTCTGTAAGTACTATGGAGGTACTAAGAGGTTATCAAATTGACTTCTTGTTAAAAATGGTGAATTCAACATATACACTTATATTTTCTACCTCTTCAAACTTGTAAAAACAATAGCCAAGGTTTTTTTGTTTTTGTTTTGTTTTGTTTTTACAGCATGAGCTCTCAAACGTAAAGAATATAGGAGGGTTAGATGATAGCAACATAATTTGGAAGCTGGAATGTAGGAAGGTGTGTTGTGTGTGATAATTGTCCTAGCATATCCAAGAAAATTCAGTCCTAAGCCAGTAGTAGAAAAAGCTTGGGACAATCCAATTTTTAGTGTTTTGCAGAACCCCCATGTCTAAGAAATTGCTAGCATTAGGTTCCTTTGGGAAAAGAGGGGTAAACTGATGTTCAGACAGAGGGATTGGTTGACTGTCTATTTCAAAAGCAGTTAGACGGGGCGCCTGGGTGGCTCGGTCAGTTGAGCATCTGACTTCGGCTCAGGTCATGATCTCATGGCCCGTGAGTTCGGGCCCCGCGTCGGGCTCTGTGCTGATGGCTCAGAGCCTGGAGCCTGTTTCGGATTCTGTGTCTCCCTCTCTCTCTGCCCCTCCCCTGTTCATGCTCTGTCTCTCTCTGTCTCAAAAATAAATAAACGTTAAAAAAAAAAATTAAAAAAAAAAAAAAAAAGCAGTTAGACAACCTGATTCCTTCCCCATCTTTTTCCACCAGGTGACTGCCCTATCCCAGCTCCAGCAGAAGACCAGAGGACAATAGACACAAGCTGGGGGTATAAAAATAGTGAAAGTTTGTATACTGAGTATTGAGATTCAACTTGCATTTTATAGCCCTCTTCTCTGATTTGGTCTCTAGGGCTCTAATAGCCAGGTTTATACCCTTCAGGTATGAGACTGGAAAGTACTGTGAATAATATGATTAGTGCAAAAGAACTGTCCTAAAGGTATGTCCACTCGGCAGTCCTCAACCAAATGGACCAGTCAGATCATTTTGAAATCCACAGTTGACTAGACTCATGCACATGCATAGACATTAGCTTTTAGTTTCCCAACTTGAAATATGAGCAGGTCACTAAGGATCAGCAGACATTTGAGAAAATCCTCTAACATAACAGTTAGAGGTCAGAACAAGCACATATAAAGAAGCAACTTGGAGAAGATATTATGCAAGAACAGCAAAACGTAAAAGGCAAAACAATCAATAGAGCTAGAAGGATAAGAGAAAAAATTTTATATGTAAAAATAAGAAAGCTACAGAAAAGGAGAAATTCAGAGAACAAAAAGAATGTTTGGCAATTAAAAACATGATAGCAAAAAAAAACTGAAAGGAGGGTTGTGAAAATAAAGTGGAAAAAATCCCCCAAAGAGAAGAGTAAAGGGAAAAAGAGATGGAACATGGGAAATAGAAAAGATCTAAGAATATTAGGGGGTCAGTCTAGGATATCTGGCATTTGAGTACTAGGTGTTCTAGAAAAAGAAAGCAGAGAAAATGAAGGGAAGGAATTCATGGAAATAATAATGGGAAAATTTCCCAAAATTCTAAGACATGAACTTCCAGATTAAAAGATCAATCAAATGCCTAACAAAAGGGATCAAAATAGTCTTAGATCCAGGCATGTTGTGTGATATCAGAGGTCAGAGGTCAAATAGAAAATCCTAAATGTTTCTAGAGATAAAAAACAAGATTCAGTGTCAAAATGATTTTGGTTTATAGCAATACCGGAACGTAGACTGAAACAGAGCAAGATCTTTAAAGTTCTCAGGGAAAATGATTACCTATCCATATTTCCCTATCTAGCTACAATATCAAGCAAGTGTAAGGATAGGATAAAGATGTTTGCAGTAATGAAAGTCCTCAAAAATTTGCTTCCTATGACCACTCCTCCCTCCCACCCCCAAAAAGGAAAGATAGGGGATGTTGAGGGCATAGATAACCCAAGAGAGGAGAGGGACAAATGGAGTTTCTAAGATGATGATTAAAAGGGAGGGAGTTGGTTGACCGTGGGGAAGCAGGCAGAAAGTACAACCAGTACAGTCTGGAGTGTTTTAGAAAGTTTAAAAGAGGTATTCTGAGAAGGTGAAAGTGGCAGAATATTGGATGTATTTGTACACACTGAGAGGAAATTCAGATAGTTGGGGGAGAATTTGGGAATAAGTAATGCTAAGTACTTAAAGAACTTAAGCAAACTTAAAAACAAGAAAACTTAACTCCAGAAAACCAAAATTGTGTAAGAAAGGAAAAGTGATCATAGTATCTGACGTGGCTTGGCTGTGGATTGCATTGATATAATTTATCTAATGAATCTAATAGATTCATTTAGCACTTATAACTATATAAATATAGTTATCTATATCTATAGTTATCTATATCTATAAATTATATAAATTAGAGGATTTGTCCTGTTTTGGAGGAGTAGGTGAATGGACACTGCAGGCAGATATGTGGTGCTGGTGTGTTATGTATGTGAAAGAGACCTAAATCCTCATCTTCCATGATGGAATGTCAATAGATAATGCTTAAAGCTAACTAACACATAGCGAAAGGTAGAAGCAGCTGAAGGGTTCATTGACAGATGAATGGATAAACAAAATGTGGTACATACATATAATGGAATATTATTCAGTCTTAAAAAACAAGGGAATTTTGACACATGCTACAACATGGATGAACTTTGAAGACATTATGCTAAGTGAAATAAGCCAGGCTCAAAAGGACAAATAACGTGTGGTTCCACTTTTTTTTTTTTAAAGTAGGCTTCCCGTGCAGTGTGGAGCCCAATGTAGGGCTTGCACTCATGACCCTGAGATCAAGACCTGAGCTGAGATCAAGAGTTGGACTCTTAATGGACTGAACCACTCAGGGGCCCCTGTATGATTCCACTTTTATGAGGTTCCTGAAGTAGTCCAATTTATAAAGACAAATAATAGAATGATGGTTTCCAGGGGCTGAGGTAGAGGAGATGGTGGATTAGTGTTGAATGGCTACACAGTTTCAGTTGGGGAAGATGAAGAAGTTCTGAAGATGGATGGTGGTGATGGTTGTACACTAGGAAGGTACCTAATGTCACAGGACTTTACACTTAAAAATGGTTAACATATGAACTGCAAGCTGTATTACAAAGCTGTGATCATCAAGACAATATGGTACTGGCACCAAAACAGACACTCAGATCAATGGAACAGAATAGAGGACCCAGAAATGAACCCACAAACATATGGCCAACTAATCTTTGACAAAGCAGGAAATATCCAATGGAATAAAGACAGTCTCTTCAGCAAATAGTGCTGGGAAAACTGGACAGCGATATGCAGCAAAATGAACCTGGACCATTTTCTGACACCTTACACAAAAATAAACTCAAAACGGATGAAAGACAGGAAGCCATCAAAATCCTCGAGGAGAAAGCAGGCAAAAATCTCTTTGACCTTGGCCACAGCAACTTCTTACTCAACACGTCTCCAGAGACAAGGGAAATAAAAGCAAAAATGAACTATTGGGACCTCATCAAAATAAAAAGCTTCTACACAGTGAAGGAAACAATCAGCAAAACTAAAAGGCAACTGACGGAATGGGAGAAGATATTTGCAAATGACATATCAGATAAAGGGTTAGTATCCAAAATCTATAAAGAACTTCTCAAACTCAACACCCCAAAAACAAATAATCCAGTGAAGAAGTGGGCAAAAGACATGAATAGACACTTCTCCAAAGAAGACATCCAGATGGCCAACCAACACATGAAAAATGCTCAACATCAGTCATCATCAGGGAAATACAAATCAAAACTACGATGAGACAACCACCTCACCCCTGTCAGAATGGCTAACATTAACAACTCAGGCAATGACAGATGTTGGTGAAGATACAGAGAAAGAGGATCTCTTTTGCACTTCTGGTAGGAATGCAAACTGGTGCGGCCAGTTTGGAAAACTGGAAAACTGTATGGGGGTTCCTCAAAAAATTAAAAATAGAACTACCCTACGACCTAGAAATTGCACTACTAGGTATTTATCCAAGGGATACAGGGATGTTGTTTCGAAGGGACACATGCACCCCAATGTTTATAGCAGCACTATCAACAATAGCCAAAGTATGGAAAGAGCCCAAATGTCCATCGATGGACGAATGGATAAAAGAAGATGTGGTATATATATACAATGGAGTATTACTCGACGATCAGAAAGAACGAAATCTTGCCATTTGCAACTATGTGGATAGAACTAGAGGGTATTATGCTAAGCAAAATTAGTCAGAGAAAGACAAATATCATATGATTTCACTCATATGAGGACTTTAAGGTACAAAACAGATGAACATAAGGGAAGGGAAACAAAAATAATATAAAAACAGGGAAGGTGACAAAACATAAGAGACTCTTAAATATGAGGAACAAACAGAGGGTTGCTGGAGGGGTTATGGGAGGGGGGATGGGCCAAATGGGTAAGGGGCACTACGGAATCTACTGAAATAATTGTGTCACTATATGCTAACTAACTTGGATGTAAATTAAAAAACTAAACTAAAAAAAAAAAGTGACAAGTGGGAGATCAAATAAAAATAAAAATGGTTAATATGGAAAATTGTATGTTATGTAAATTTTACCACAATTTAAACAATCAGAAAAAAAACAGGCTGTAGCACACATAAGCATGCTATATAAAGGTAAAGAGGGTAAAGTAAATAAACATCAAAAGAGTGGTTGAGTCTGGGGAGCAGATTTAGGGGGAAAGAGGAAAGGAGGAAACTTGCTTTTCATAACAAACCCTGTAGAATGATTTGACTGTGTACAACTTAATTATGTATAGCCTTGTCTTGTGTGTATAACTTAGATAAAATATATTGAACAAAAAAAAGAAATATAAGTCATCAGATTTGGAATACATGTAGACAGGATTTGTTGGTGGACTGGATATGAGGTGGGAAAGTTTCAACTTTCAGGGTAGAGAGAGAGAGTTCCCCTTATTTAAGGGATTACTTACCTTTATGATTATTGATTTTCTTTTCTGCTTTATGTGGGGTAATTGAGGAGTCTTTGTTTTTCAGATTTCTTGTTAGCTGTGGCAAGATGGGATCGTAATTATGTGTTAGATGTAAGTTAAATTAAGGTCCATTTGGTTCTCTGTGTGCCTTACTAAAGAAGAGAGCAGATTAAATAATATAATGGGCAACAAAGCAAATGTTTTTTATAAATATAAAAATCTTGAAGGTGATGATAAAGGTTGAAAATTTGTGATAATCAGAATGATCTCTTTCCCTTGCCTTGAATTCTTTTTTTTTTTTTTTAATTTTTTTTTTTAACGTTTATTTTTGAGACAGAGAGAGACAGAGCATGAACGGGGGAGGGTCAGAGAGAGGGAGACACAGAATCTGAAACAGGCTCCAGGCTCTGCACTGTCAGCACAGAGCCCGACGCGGGGCTCGAACTCATGGACTGCGAGATCATGACCTGAGCCGAAGTCGGCCGCTTAACCGACTGAGCCACCCAGGTGCCCCTGCCTTGAATTCTTAAGATAAATATTTATCCCTGTTGAGAAGAGAATGTGTGTTCTTCAACACTTTCTTTTGGTTGAAAAATATCACACTCCCCACCCCTGCCACTACTGCAGGCCCACAGACTCATTTCGTTTGTCCTTGGGCATGTGTTCTGATGAGTGAGTGGTGCCTGTGTAGCCTCAGGAGAAGATGAGGAAGAGTGAATTAGAAGAACAGTGAAGGAAAATAGTGCTGATAGGCTGGCCTTCATATAATTAGTTGGCTTGGCCTCAGAATCTTGTGGGAGAGAGCCAGTGGCCTCATTATTACTTCATTGGGAAACTAAACTTTCTGTTGAATTTAAAATAAAGGAACATGACCCACACTGTGAAGTTTTTCTTGGGTGGTTTGTACAATCACTGAACTTCATTCTATTGTAACACTCCTGGGATTTCCTACTCCCCCAAGTATCATGAATAAATGTACCACACTAATGTGGAAGTGCAGTTCAGTTCATTGAACTAACTTTTGACTTGAACTTGAGATCAGTACTGTAGATATGTGTTATGGGGTAGAAATGAATTGAAATTATTAACAAGTAAGATGCTATCTGGTTATGTTTTTATAATGTAATTTACCTTCTTACATATGCGGGAATATGAAAGAGGTTATTTAAAATGTAAATACAATATATAAATATACAGCCTAATTGCTATTCAACATTACTACAGAGGAGCCTGAGAACAACCACCTTAATATCAGATAAAGTTTAGACCTGGTCAGGGACAGCCTCTGTTTGCCTTTCTAAGAGATGACTGGAAGCAAGATGAATTTCTCTTCTCATCATTGGAATGGACTATTAAAGCTTATGTTTAAAGGTAGTGGTCTCACATTACAGGTCTGAATGAGCTAGTATTCTTGTGCTATATCTGTTTATGAAGTTACTATCTTACTTTGTTTATGTATGAATGGTGTTTTTTCAAGTCAGATATAAAACCACCATGATTGAAATCTAGAATAATGGGGTGCCTGCGTGGCTCAGTCGGTTAAATGTCTCTTAGTGTCAACTCAGATTGTGATCTCATGGTTTGTGATATGGTTCTTGGGTTCGAGCTCCATGTTGGGCGCTTCTCTGACAGCGTGGATGGAGCCTGCTTTGGATTCTCTCTCCCTCTCTCTGTGCCCCTCCCTTGCTCTCTCTCTTGCGTGCACTCTCTCTCTCTCAAAATAAATAAACTTAAAAAAAAAAAAGAAATACAGAATAAATACTTAAAATATAGAATAAATATTTAACCTTACCTGGTTAGGTGCCCTGTCTCCTTTTTTTCCTGTTCTTTTCTCCCTTCTCCTTCCTCACTTCCCTTTCTTTTTCCTCTCTAGTTCTAGAAATCCTGCTTGCAGGACCTGACTATTTAGGTTCTTCCTGTGCAGGCCTACATGCTGACAACCCCAACAGAGAATCTTCTATGTTTTAAAAATCAACCATGATATAAGATTTAAAACCATATATATATATATGTATATATATACACACATACATATACATATTTACCTGTGTAGATAATGTTTCTTGGTATTCCAAGAAATTCCAAGAATTCCAAGTATAATGTTTTTAGAGTGTTTAAATTCAAGGATAAGGACTAATTAGTTCTGGTTATTCCCAGATCCCAGATTTTCCTGATATTCTGATATATCTTCACTACTAATTCTGATTAGATTAGATACATTCTAATATCTGATGCCAATACAGTGAAAAGCATACAAAGCAAACAAGGACAGCAAAGATATGTTTTAAAATGGTTGTAAATCTTGGGGCACCTGTGTGGCTCAGTTGGTTGAGCATCTGACTTCGATTCAGGTCATGATTTCACGGCTCGTGGGTGAAACGGCTGTGTTGGGCTCTGCACTGACAGCTCAGAGCCTGGAGCCTGCTTCGGATTCTACGTCTCCCTCTCTCTCTGCACCTCCCCCACTCGCCCTCTGTGTGTCTCTTTCTCTCAAAAATAAATAAACGTTAAAAAAATTTTTCAAAAAATGGTTGTAAATCTTGGCCATTTTTTACTTAAATGTGATTAAATTCTTGGACCCTGCTGGCAGATAGTAATTTATTCTATCTTAATTCCATGTTAAACTTGGTGAGTACTTTCTCACATTTAGTTTTTCTCCACCCTATGTTTAGATCTGTTTAATATAATTCTATAAAATAGATTTCATAGAGCATGATAGACATATTTTGTCATTTCATTAATCTTTCCTTAATACTTTCATTGGACTAGCAGGGATCATTATACCTAAGAAAATAGGTTTCTTATGTAAGTGACTATAGAAATCACTGTAACATTATATAAATAGAAGAATTATGCATTATAAAATATAATGAAGGGAATTAACACCAACCAAAGCTACTCTTACTTTAAGAAGATTGCATTTGAGGGGCGCCTGGGTGGCTCAGTTGGTTAAGCAGCCGACTTCAGCTCAGGTCATGATCTCACCCTTTGTGGGTTCAAGCCCTGCATCAGGCTCTGTGCTGACAGCTCAGAGCCTGGAGCCTGCTTGGGATTCTGTGTCTCCCTCTCTCTCTCTGCCATTCCCCTGCTCATGCTCTCTCTCTCTCTCTTTCTCTCTCTCAAAAATAAATGAAACATTAAAAAAATGTAAAAAAATATTGTGTTTGGTTACAGTGGTTATAAAAACACTTTGAGGGGCGCCTGGGTGGCTCAGTCGGTTGAGCATCTGACTTCAGCTCAGGTCACAATCTCGTGGTCCGTGAGTTCGAGCCCCGCGTCAGGCTCTGGGCTGATGGCTCGGAGCCTGGAGCCTGCTTCCGATTCTGTGTCTCCCTCTCTCTCTGTCCCTCCCCCATTCATGCTCTGTCTCTCTCTGTCTCAAAAATAAATAAACGTTAAAAAAAAAAATAAAAAAAAAAACACTTGGAGATAATGGTCTGAGAATGTAGACCCTTTAGTAGATTTAGGTTTAGGAGAAAGGAGATGGGTTCCATTGCTAACACTCTCAAGGACAACAGGCATTTACTTTTATGAATTTGACTAGCACTATTGAAGACCAGGAGAGGTGATGCCCTTATCTTCGTCATGCAGTTTTACCGATAATACAGCCTACAGAATATCAATCAACCGTCTTTATAATAGTTTTTAGAGAAAGTAAGCTCATATCTATTCCTGATCAAGTCTTTCTTGTAGAAAGACTTTTGTAGTATCTTCAGTATTAAAGGCATAGGTTTGGAGTCGGAAAAGCTGGGTTAAAACTTGGATCTATCACTTGGAACATGACTGAGCAAAAAGTCTTAGATTCTTCTTTTATTAATAAGGGTCAAGTAAGATGATGTATGTAAAGTACTTAGCACTGTTTCCAACACCCAGCACGTTCTTAATAAACATGGCATTTTGGGATGTTTGTGTTTTGAGAGCTATGTGATTTTATCAGATAATTGAAGTCTTCACTTGGGTGTAGCTTGGGTATTGATAGCCTGATACCAACTGGGTCTCCATCTCTCCATCTTCTCATTCAATGATTGCAACACCTTTTTTCCTATGTGTGTTTTTACTTTTTTATTTTATTCTTATTTTTAAAAAAATTTTTTTTTTGTTTCCAACGTTTATTTATTTTTGGGACAGAGAGAGACAGAGCATGAACGGGGGAGGGTCAGAGAGAGAGGGAGACACAGAATCGGAAACAGGCTCCAGGCTCTGAGCCATCAGCCCAGAGCCCGACGCGGGGCTCGAACTCACGGACTGCAAGATCGTGACCTGGCTGAAGTCGGACGCTTAACCGACTGCGCCACCCAGGCGCCCCTATTTTATTCTTATTTTTAAAAAATGTTTATTTATTTTGAGAGAGAGAAAGAAAGAAAGAGAAAGAGAGAATCGCAAGCAGGCTCCATGCTATCAGTGCAGAGCCCAAAGCAGGGGGGCTGGTTTCCATGAACTGTGAGATCATGATGTGAACTGAAATCAAGAGTTGGACGATTGCGCTTCCATGAGTGTCTTTAAACAAACTGATCTGGGAAAGCATGAGCCACTACTTTTGGAGGGGAAATTTTCTTTTAACCTTAAGAGGTTTTCCTTATTATTTTCAGGCTTCAGTATTAATAAATGCAGGATTTTATTTGCTTTTGTTTTTTACTATATTTGTAATGATCACTTTAATGTCATTGAGAAACCAAATGCTACTCTGTTTAAATAAGCAATTCAGGCCACTAAAATTAGTGAGGCTTAAATGGATCTTTATTTTGTTGGCAGTTGTCTTAGATTTTCTACAGTCTCCTCAAATAACTTCACTATGCATCTGGTGATTATATTTCTTAGTTACTAGATTGACCTGTACACTGAGCTCAAAATATTTTATCTCCTTCTGTGTTGATATTCTTGGTATGAATAGGTCAGTTTACTGGTGCGCTATACTTTCTTTTCAGTATCCCTAGATACTGTGCAGAGCACTGTGCAGAGTGCAGTGGAGCCAAGCCTGAGGTTTGGATCTAGAGCCTTTCCTAAATCCCCATGGTGTGCCCTTTGACCTGACCCTGGAGAAACCCAATTGAGAATTCCTGGGATTGTTGTGTTCTCAGCAAATGCTTTATTCTTGTCCTCTGCCAGATGTTTTCTTTACTGAGCACAAAAACTCCATCAAAATAATGCTAAGGGAACTGATATGTGAGGGAAAAAAAAGAAAGGAAGAAAAGGAAATATTCAAACAGCCGGTCCAGATGAATAGACCTAAGGATGTTCTAGAACAAGAGGAATCTAGCTTAGTTATATAATCTTACATCCTTCTAGATCTCCCTAAAACTCCAAATTTGAAGTTTTAGCAGGTATGCTAAAGTAGTTTAAAAAGTTTTAAAATTTATATACAGTAATTTTTTGTGTGTACATGAATTTTTAAAACATGCATAGATTCATGTAACTCCATCACAAACAGGGTACAGAACATTTCTATCACCTCCAGATTCTCCTGGGCTGCCCCTTTGTAGTTAAACCTTCTCTACCTGTAACCTCTGGCCATTGATCATGAAATGTATCAAAAGTGTAAGATAGGAAGCACATTGAACAAGTAATGAGGACTATCAGAAACTATAATTAATTACTGCTGTGCTCCTCACTGACCGGAAATGTGGCATTTCACTTATTGCCTTTTGTTTCAGATCTCAGTAGCGTAATAAACCTCAAACCAAAACAGAGAAAAGTTAATTTTCTCAATTAAATAGTGACAGATGATCACCTAAGTTATTGCTTTTTCTAAGCATGTGCAGTTGTAAACATTAGAGGCTCTGTGACCTTCGAACCTGATTTTATAGGGATGGATTCTTTCTGTCTTCATTGGAAGGTGAATAGATAAACAACAGCACCAAGATGGCCAGGGAAAGTAACACGTGGACTAGGAAGTATGAGAAGTGGTCAGATCATTAGAGTTGAATTTTTCACTCCTAGACTCTTTGTTCTTTGTGAGACACTAGTGAACAACACAATGAGCAAGAGTTTAACCCTGTGAGTTGAAAGTTTTCCATTGGCTACCTTTTGTTTTGAAAGCTTGCAAAAAAAAAAAAAAAAAAGAAAAGTTGTTGACAAATCCAGGCTACTTTACCTTCCTGACATACTTTTCTAATTGCACATCTATAGCAAATTTAGAACAGCTTTCAATTATTAGTTGCGTGTGTGCATGTGGAGGAGAAAATTCTCTGCAGATTAGGACATTTGTCTGGCAGGGTGGGGGGGGAAAGAAAAGACTTTGCCAGGTTGTGGTGCCTCCTTGCACGTGTGTGTGTTTGCTTAAAACTCAGAAGTCAGCCAACATTTGAGGCCTCTGAGTGTGGTTAGCCATTAAAAGCGAACAGTGATAATGGATGTTTATATAAATTTGTAAGTATTTAGAAATTTCTAAAAATTGAAAAAATATTGTTTTAGGAATCAGAGTAGCCTTCCAGGGGAGATGATTTGCACTGTTTACCAATGAGATGTTAATGAGATTGGGAGAGAAGCAGGGAATTTAAGAGCCTTTATTTCTACAGCCTTGCACTGCCAGTGCCGAAGGCGTGTTCTGTCCTGAGCACACCACCTTGGGGAGAGTGGGCTGTAAACCACAGGGGGCCCACCTGCAGAATACTAGGCAATAAAAGGTATCTGAGGCGGGTGTTTGGAGGAGGGGGGACCTGGACCTATGACAGAGTTCCGGAAGTGGAACTGAGAGGAGAGTCATTTACTGGCATTTTTCGAGGGCGTATGTCTGATCTGGTTTCATCTTTTTGTCCCCAAAGAACCTAGCACACTGCTTTGTACGTACCAGGCATTCGGCAAATTCTTCTTATATCATACCTACATATACTTTTCTTTCCCCTTGGCAGAGCACTTTTGCAGTTAAGGACAGGGAATTTACATGGATATTATAATAAAAGTTTTAATATTTTCCTGTATTATTAGGCTATTAATTTCGTGACAACACCTATGAGTATTCTATTCAGCATTGATATCTCAAGGTACAATTTCTCTTTGAAATCCTAAGTGAAGTGTTTTCGCTTAGATACCATTTTATCTGGACTCTCCTCCAGTGAGTCTTTTTCCCTTCTATATACCAGTGAAATTTTTTTATTGTAGTAAAATATGCTTAACATAAAATTTACCTTTTTCATCATTTTAAAATGTACAGTTTAAATACTAAATACATCACACTGTCATGCAATTGTCACCACCATCCATCTCCAGAACTTTTTCATCTTTCAAAAATGAAACCCTGTAACCAGTGAATTTTAAGCTTGTAATTTGTGCTCCAGTACTGATTGAGCAAATACAGTCTTTAAAAAAAATTTGTTTGAAATATTTATTTATTTATTTTGAGAGAAAGAGATCGGGGAAGGGGCAGAGAGAGGCAGGGAGAGAGGGAATCCCAGGCAGGCTCCACACTAAGTGTGGAGCCTGATGCAAGGCTCGATCTCATGACCATGAATGAGATCATGACCTGAGCCGAAATCAAGAGTCTGATGCTTAAACCTACTGAGCCATCCAGGCGCCCTGCAAATACTCTTTCGTATATATGTTGAAGAACTCATGATTGCTTTATAGAGAAGAAAAAGAGGCAAAGAACAAAACTGGAAATCACACAACAGCCTTTTAAAAAGGTTGTAATTCTCAAATTTTATAGATAGGTTTTTCTGTTCTTCAGTTTCCTTAAAGAATTTGTTCAGAAGCAACAATTGGGAGTAGCCCTTTCTCTCTTAAAGTCTTTCCAGTCTGCGCGTGTGTATATTTTCATGGTCTTTGAATCTCACAAGATAAATAAAAATATATCTACCTTAGGTTTTATGCTTAGTGCCGTTACTGGATAGCTTGAACCATGGTGGTCTTAATCTACTTTTGAGGGCTATACTGTCCTTGAATATGGTAATTTTATCCTGGTGTCAGACAATTTAAGGATAAGGAAAGGAGCTGCTTCTTTTTTTTTTTTTTTTCAGTACTATCATCTTATTTTTTATTTAGGTTGAAGTCTGTTATTAATTTGTACCTTTCTTTTATTTCTAAACAAACCATTTAAGAAAACAAGCAAATGCCAAAAAATAGTATAGCCTACTTCTCAACAGAATTACTTTAGCTCATCTTAGTCAGCTAAACATATGGTCTTCCTGCTGCCCTGATGAAGAGGCCATGGCCTAACTGGGCGTGTGTTCTATTTGCCTTTTTTGGGAGGTCTTTAAGCAGAGTTGCTCTTTTAACATTGGAGAAGAGAGATATCAATAGTGATAGTTCATACATATTTTAGGGACATAAACTGAGAAACAAATGAAAGTCATGAATGCTGTTTTTAGAAAAATTGTCATGCGAATACGAATTTTTAAGTAAAATTTCAAGGGATTTAGGCACTCTCTGACATGTATTCAATTATATATCCCTTGTGGGAGCCATCTGTATTATTAAGGTACAGTATCAGTGTCAGATTCAGTAATACATTCAACAATGCTTCTTTTCTAGTTTAATTATGATTTGTGAAGATTACATAGTGTAAAGGGTTGACTAGAGTTTTGGCTGTCCCAGAATTTAATTTTATATCATTAGTTAAAAATGGATGCCATATTCACTAACACATTGACAAGTAGGTTCAAGGTATTGGTAAACTTTTCTGAGTAGCCCAGTTTACATAAGATAGCTGTCAGAGAATAAGTTGACCTATATTGTATCTTGCTGCGTAAGATGGATAAGATTTTATTTCCAGATTGTGGTTTGGCTATGACTTCTCATGTGCTTTTGTCTCTCTCTCTGTATTCTCTCTCCCCCCCCCCCCCCATCCTTATTTCTCTTGTGCAGGTAGTGCAGAAGAAATAGAGAAGGGCAAAATAACAATGAAAAAATGTTCTAGTTTTGACTTGCAATAGCTAAAGATAGCATAAGATAGTAAACTTAAAATTGGTATTCATTTATTTTTTATTATTTATTTTTTTTATTTGAGAGAGAGAGAGTGTGCCTGTGTGCGCCGGAGGGTCAGAGGGAGAGAGAGAATCTTAAGTAGACTTCACACTGAATGCTCAGTCCAGTGTGGGACTCGATCCCATGACACTGGGATCATGACCTGAGCCGAAATTAAGAGTCAGACACTCACATGACTGAGCCACCCAGGTGCCCCGAAATTGGTATTCATTTAAATATCTGGTATGACACAAAAAGGTGAAGACTTCATCTTTTTCTTCACAGAGTCGATAACTCTTTTCTTTGTGGGTGACCTTGCCTTTTAACCAACATCACAGAGAAACTGAAGACTGTCAGGCAAAAACTCCCTTGGCTTTCAGCATCTTTTTCCTGAACTATCTGTGTGTCCATCATTCTTTATTGCTTCAGCTCCAGCCTCAGAAAACAGGCTGTGCCTCTTGTTTAAGGCCATTTCTTCCATTTCTACTCAGTCTCCTTTCTTTGTTTTGTCTTTGTTCTGTCTTTTGTTCTGTTACTCCCTCTTCTCCTCTTGTTTTCAGGCTTTCGTTTTCAGTGACTGTTTCCACTTTGCACTTGACATTCTCAAGGCTCCCTTTCATTGGCCATATCACCATAGATCCTCTTCCCATCACCAAACCATCCGGTGCTTTTCATCCACATTTCCTCTGTCATTGAATGATGTCACTGTGCATCCAAGATAGAAATCTGCCATGCTAGGAAACTTGGAACTTGTGTTGTGATCTCAATGTAGTGAATAGTATAACAAATAAAATATTGTGGGATGGGGAGGAGTGTAGGTAGTGTAAGGTATAGGCATTGTATTAGTAAAAACAAAATATTAGAACTATGGAGATCCTTACTTCCTGGGATATTTGGAATTTGTAATGTCTGGAAATAGAGGTGGACTAGGTAGTCTGATGAGGCTGTTATATCAACTTCACTAAATGAACTAGTGTACTGCAGCTCACTAGAGATTGTCAAAAAATTTTGGCACTTTTGTTTCAAAAGAAACTGAACTTGGGGCGCCTGGGTGGCTCAGTGGGTTAAGCATCCAACTTCAGCTCAGGTCATGATCTCGTGGCTGGTGGGTTCATGTCCTTTGTCGGGCTCTGTGCTGACAACTCAGAGCCTGGAGCCTGCTTCGGATTCTGTGTCTTCCTCTCTCTCGACCCCTCCCCTGCTTGCGCTCTGTCTCTCTCTCTCTCTTTCTCTCTAAGATAAATAAACATTAAAAAAATTAAAATAAAAACGAAAATGAACTTTTATACCTGTATCTGTCTATTTGTATTTATAAATTATATATGTGTACTTCTTTCGTTAACTCAGTGGTTCTAAACTTTTGGGATTATGGACTGCCTTTAGAAAGCCATTTTTGTGTATAAATCTTCCAATATGTTTATATTATTTATTTAAAATGATAGACATATGTACTACTCTCACTAGCTACTATCTTAGAGCAGGAGATATATTTGGGGAAAGGTCCATTGTTAATAATGCATTTATATCTTATTTTCGAACAGTCTTCTAGATAATTGCAATTTGGGGGGGCTTTTTTTCTTTCAGATATACTTTGATCATCCTTATATTTACCACACGATGTATTTGACACAGGGCTTTTAACAGGCATATCAATTATCTATTGCAGTTTAACAAACCACCCAAAACTTAATGGCTTAAAATAATGCTGTCATGATTTCTTATGTTTCCATGGGTCAGCATTTGAAGCTAGGCATAGCTAGAGAGTTTGTCTGCTGGCCTCACCTGGCATCACTCATGTGGCTGGCAGTTGGTGCCAGCTGTTGTCTCGGTTCTCTGCATGGACTCTTATCCTCTAGTAGGCTGAACTGTGCTTCCTTATAGTATGGTGGTCTTAGGGTTTACACAGAGAGAGAGCTGAAGCTGCTAGACCTCTTAGGACCCAGACTCCAGAGTTTGACAATGTTTGTCGCATTCTTTTAGCCAGAGAAAGTCACAGAGCCAGTCCAGATTCAAGAAGGTGGAGAAACAGTCTCCATCTCTTGATAGGAGAAGCAACAGGGCCACATTGCTAAGGGGCATGCCCACAAGGAGGCATGATTCACTGGAGACCAATACTGTAATGGTCTTACCACAGTAGGATGAAGACACGTATTAATTAAACCTGCTATTTTCTTGTCATTTGCATGTACGGCATTTTTTTTTTTTAAGTTTATTTATTTATTTTGAGAGAGAAAGAGCACGCATACAGGAAGGGCAGGGAGAGAGAGAGAAACTCTCCTTAACTGCCAGCATGGAGACCCATTCTGGGCTCGAACTCATAAACCATGGGATTGTGACCTGGGCTGAAATCAAGAGTTGGACACTTAACTGTCTCAGCCACCTAGGCACCACTGTACTAGCATTATTATTGTTATTATTATTATTATTATTATTTTGAAACCACAGTTTCTTTCCAGGAATATGTTAAGACCATTTTTCCATTTTCTACAAGTTTAACAAAAACTAGATGATAGAATCTAATTTTAATTAAGCACATGTAATCCACAACATATCACAAAAAACTGAAAGAGAATCAACAAATGAGAGCATTACTATCAACCACTCTGCATTGTCTTTCTTCACTGCAGTGTGTTCTGAATTCCATATATGGTATGTGACCGTCTGACGTATAGAGAGTGAGGATGTCGGTGTCATTTCTTAAATCAAATGCTAGTGAAGCTTAGTTATTTTCCTGTTTTTTTTTTTTTTTTTTTTTTTTTTAAGATGAAAAGAAGTATAAGTACTGATGGATTGTGATGCATAGCCTTGGGGGTAGACCTCCTCTACTTTGGAGACCATCGTGTGGAACAGTTATGTGCCACACCTCTGTGGCACTGGTATGCCTATTAGTGTCAACACTGACAGAAGTCAGTGATTCAGCGTGGCGCTCTTATCCCTATACTAGCTAAGCCTTAGAGTCCTTCTCAAGTGACCTAGGCCAGCCTTCACAAATAGATCATAGATGGCACAGGAGATAAAATGTGTTTGTTATTCTGGTTTTAAGACATTAAGTGTACCTGTGGAAGAGGTAGAATGTTCATATGTTTCATAGTTGGCATTTTTGGAAAGATCTCATCAGCGGTGTGTGTGTGGGTATTTAAGGTTTGTATGAGGGAGCTGTAGGGAGTTGGGGAGATCATGGCCTTCCATCTTGGCTTTAGTAATTTTTTTAAATCATCAATGACAACTTTCTTTTGGTTTACGTATTCAAAGGAAAACTTAACAATATTTTCATATAGTTTTAACTTGTGTTTAGGTGGGAGATGAAAACGAGTGTTTTTTTTTTTTTAATTTTAATTTTTTTGAGAGAGAGGGCACAAGTGAGCGAGGGGCAGGGAAAGGGAGAGAGACAGACAAACAGACAGAAGTGGGGCTCACCTGAAGTGGGGCACAAGCTCACCCGATGTGGGACTCGAACTTACAAACCATGAAATCATGACCTGAGCTGAAGTCACATACTTAATGACTGAGCCACTCAGGTGCCCGGAAAACAGGTGTTTCTTTGCAGTGTATAAGGTTTGTTGTAATCCTCTTGTCTACAAAAGTCAGTTCATGATTGCAGTTTCCTGATGTATATGTGTTTACTTATATGAGTCCTTTCTTTAGTTTTTGATATATGCTTGTCTTGTTGTACTGTTGGAACATTGGGCTTTTACTAAGGGGTTTACTACTTGAAAAGCCTTGGTAAAATTCTAGTGTGCTCATTACTACTACTTTTCTGATAGCTGTGTTCTTCTGTGCCCTGAAGAATGCTTCTTCCATGCAGCCAGCAGGATTAGCACATAGCCGAGCCGAACCCCAAAGCATTCAGCCTTTTTTCCTGCTCTGACCCTATAACCTCTCCTTTGGTTGGCAGTGTGCTGGTGTTGACAGTTCTCCTGGTTCAGCCAAAGGTGAAAGATAATTGCTTGTGGAGTAGCGGCTGGGATTGTATGTGTTTTTGTAGCGAGCACCCCCACCCCCATCCTCAGGCAAAGCTTTGGATCTGGTGCACATTTCAAAGCATGTGTTAAACTTTATGTGATGCTGATTAAAATGGAGGGCTCCGGGGTGAATTGGCAGAGCCCCACAACTGCATCTGCCAAATGACATACAGAGAAATGTCTTGCTACAAATGGAAGGGCTGAATTCTATCTCAGCAATATGCAAGCCTGCAAAAGGAAAGGTGACTCTGGGCATCTGTACGTACATAGCCTGTGGAGCATCCAGGATTCTTTAGCAACTCCTTTGTTCCTCTGGCATTTTAACGGGAAAGAAAGCCTGTTCATTTTCCTTCTCCTTTAAACAACAACAACAACAACAGCAAAACCCATATGGAAATAATAGTTTGCATCCCACTGTCGTTCAGTGTGCCATTCCCGCTGAACATTTATTAAAAACCTAACTTGGACCGAAGACACAGAGATGGAAGACTTACCTACCTTCTGAAGCTAGATTTATGGGTCATTGGGATGAGATCTGTGAAGCTCATTCTTGAAGGAAATGTGCTTTTACAAAGCGGATACGTTTGTATCCTGAACTTTTTAGGTTCAAGGTTTCTTGATTTCTAGATTTCTCTCTAAAAAGATGTATTTTTATCATAAGCATAGATCACCTCTTCCTCAAAAACAGCATAGACCACATTAGTATCTCAGGTCACATTTCCTTAGACATCTTGCCCTGCTTTTACGATAGGGTTAGGGTAGATCATCCGTCAGTTCTCTAAAGGAATTTAGACATTTTTAAAGGCAATGTAAGGAATGTAGAAAAGTAGGAAGTATAAGCGGTTCGCATGTTATGGCAGGGGGAAGCAGGAGAAAGGTTGAAGAAGTTGGTGGAAAGAGGAGGGTGAGTAGAGAAAGATGAGCTAGCTTTTTAATCATGGGTAAACCAGAGGGAACAGATAAAAGTAATTACAAAATGTACAGTGGATATGAAATATTAATAAAAAGCGGCCACTATTATACTGATTTATGGATTTAAATAACGTCACCATACATTGATGTATTTCATCACACTCATTCCCTGTTGAAGAGAATGAAGAATTGTTTGATCTTTTACAGTATTCTTTTGTTTTTCAAAATGGCCCAAAGGGCGGCTTTGGGGACTCACTACAGGACTTTGTTATTACCTAGATTATACTTCCCCACTTGAGGTGGGGAAGGCATAGAAACTTCACAGGCAAAGAAAAGCACTATGTATAGCAGATCTTGGATTGGGAAAAACAAATACATTTTACTGTTCAGAACTTGCTTTTATTAACTCTATGTTTAAAAAAAAAAAAAAGCAAACTTTAGACATATGGATATATTCAGTTTTCCAGGTGAGACCATCAGATCTGTTCTGCTTTCAAGTGTTCTCTATGATTTTATCATATTTCTTTGTTAAGTCAGATTTCTTCCTCTCCTCCCTCTACTTCTCCATCTTTACCCTTTTGAAATGAGGGTGGAGAATGTGCAGGGAACAGAAAGAGAAAATGCTGCCTGTTTGCCTACCATTTTGGAGTTTTTATTAAATTTCACGGAGTTCCTTCCTTGCCCTCTGGTATTAAAGCTCCAGTGTTCCAGTCATGAAGATTCTTATTTCTAAAGAGTATTTTTGACTATAAATTTCTGTTAAGAGTGGTTTGGGATGAGAGGTTGATCATCTGGTTTTCTTTCTTCTAGAGTCCTGGTTGGGTCAAAATAGGATTTGCCCTGAGGATATTAGTATTGACTTCATGCAAAAGAAGTTTGAAACCTAAGATTCCACTTAGTTTCCTCTCCTGGGCTTTTGTAGAATAGTTTGCACAGAGAGGAAAATGCAACTGGAAGGTTGTCAGCCCCTGAATCTTAGTGAATGCCACTTACTTCCCAGGACCATCTTAGAGTTTCAAATGGGTCATTTACTGAATGGAAGCTTCACCTTATGTAAAGCAATCTTAATTGGTAAAGAATACTCTGACAAAAGAAGAGGATGATTCTCCCCCCTTCTTTGTGTAGTGAAAGTTGTAAAAGAAGGAAGAATAATAGAAAAGGACTTTGGAAGTGGGCAGTGATCATGTAGCATTCTCCTTATATAACACTTCACCTTACTAATTTATTTAGTGTGTGAAAGATTATCCTTGTTGAGTAACATCTCAAAATTTGAATACAGGTTTTTAAAAATGTCAGGATTAATGTCTTGATGTTTTATACTTCATTTATTATTTCAGTCAGCAAATGCCTGTTGAGTGTATTAAACATAAGTCAGTATAGTATATGTCAGTGCTATTTGCTATGGAGAGAAATCCAGCAGGGGGTGGGGAGTTTTAGCTGTTTATTTGAGGTTGGGTAAGGTGTCTAATCCTTGGGTGTTCTATGGCTAGATACTTACAAATTAATTATATTTTCAAGGTTTGTTGTCTTCTCACATCAGCTGAGTCTTATCATTTTGTTAGACCTTAGGGTATCTTTGGGTGGCAGCGCTTCATGCTTCTGCCTCCTCAGTAGCCCAGATTCTGACTATAAACAACTATTTATTAGGTAAATGGGCATAGAATTTTGTATCTGTCCCTGTTTTTTTTTTTTTAAAGGTTTTGTTTATTTTTGAGAGAGAGAGAGAGAGAGAGAGAGAGAGGGAGCAAGCAAGCACAAGCCGGAGAGGGGCAGAGAGAGAGAAGGGGACAGAGGATCCGAAGCAGGCTCTGCGCTGACAGCCTGATGTGGGGTGCGAACTCACAAACTGTGAGATCATGACCTGAGCCGAAGTCAGATGCTTAAACCTCTGAGCCACCCAAGCGCCCCTTGTCCCCATTTTTTATAGTAGTTCTAGTGCAGAGCCAAGTACAATAGCAGATCCCCAGGTAATAGTGTCTGATTTTTTCTTTTAAAGAAGCATTTGAAACTTCAAGATTAAAGAAGGTTTTATGCATTATAAATTTATATAATAAATCAAAAACAGATTTGGATGCTTTTCCTGTTTTTGTTGCAGTCGACAGCTTTGATGAGCTAACTTTAGCCAACCTGTCAGCCAGGTTGGTAGCACATTTGTGTTCTACTATTTCAGGGCTGGAAGGGTTCAGATTCTTCAGTCTTTTAGTTGACACTTGTAATTTTGCTTATTTTACTCTATAATAGGGTTTTTGAGATGGATTTGTTGAATCCCTTGAAGTGTTTTCACATTTTGTCCCTGTGTATATGTGTGTGCACTTTGTCTTGGCTCACGGCTTTCATGGCCTCTCATGGTAGTTTCTGTGTCAGTCTGGGTTCAGTCAGGGGAGCAGAACCCCTAGCAGAGTGCTTACCCACTTCCCATAGTAGCGTTTGGCCACTCTCTTAAGCAGGGCTGTCGTCTTGGTGTCTGATGCTGGAGTTTGAAGTTGAATCGGAAGGTAGTCAGGAAGGGAAAGTGGATCTAGAATAAGGGAGAGCAAAGATGAGCCGGAACCCAGGAGGATGGACTGAAGCTTTTGGTACTTCTTACTACCTCTGATGGTAATGATGTGAGTAAGCTGCAGGAGAAACTGGCGCCCTGCATCTTGGAGCTGAATACACCCCTGGCCCAGGAGCAGCTGAAGGAGGTTCCAGGGGAAACTGGAATAACTGCAGGGCCGGCCACCACCCCATGCCAACAAGCTTCGCTAGAAGATACGTGCCACAAGTGTGAGCTGCAAAACAGCTGATGCTTCCTTGCCACTCTCTAAATCTTGCACGGGAATGTCTTTTCTGCCTCCCCCTAACTGTGCGGGGATGGTGGGATGGTGGGAAATGTAGTTTGACCTAGGCAAGCTGACACATTACAACTATGTGTCTATGATTCCAGGATGATTAAGAACCATTACTCCATAGCAGGGGTTGGAACTGTAACCTGTGGGTAGACCACCTGTTTTTGTAAGTAATGTTTAATTGGAACACAGCCATACTAGTTTGTTTTCCTGTTGTCTACTTCTGTGCTGCGAAGGCAAAGTTCACTAGTTGTAATAGGCACTATACGGCCTACAAAGCCTGAACGATTTACTTTTTGGCCCTTTTAGAGCAAGTTTGCTGACCCTTAATCTGCAGGAGCTAAGAGAGTCTTTGGATCCCCAAAGATTCCTATCTAGAAACACTTTTCAGAAGCTCTAGAACATTGTGTTTATCCTTAGGAAGCCTTGCTAGTTTATGTTTTCTTCAAGCATTCCTGTTGAATTTTTGTTTTTCTTTTCCTATGTATTTTATTAAAAAGTTTTTTGTAATGTTTATTTTTGAGAGAGAAAGAGAGAGTGCGTGCATGCGCACGAGTTGGGAAGGGCAGAGTGAGAGAGAGACATAGAATCCGAAGCAGGCTCCAGGCTCTGAGCTGTTAGCATATAGCCCGACACGGGGCTTGAACCCATGAACTGTGAGATTGTGAGCCATCCAGGCTTTTCCTATATATTTTAAAGTTTTCTGAAATATTAACCTAAAATAGAGTAAAAGTTATTTATAATATATTATAGATTGACCTTTTTAGAACTCCATAAATTTCATTGCCCATTTAGCTTGGCTTTTCCTATAAGCTTTATAGCTAAGGATGTTGTGGGTTAATTTTTTTCTTTTAAATTTGGTTCCTCAGTTTATTGTTTTTTTTTTTTTTTTTAAGTTTATTTATTTATTTTGAGAGAGGGAGGGACAGAGCGAGAGAGGGAAAGAATCCTAAGCAGGTTCCGCACTGTCAGTACAGCGCCCGATGCTGGGCTCTAACCCATGAACTGTGAGATTATGACCTGAGCCGAAATCAAGGGTCAGATGCTCAAACGACTGAGCCACCCAGGCGCTCCCCCACTCAGTTTATTGTTAAACTTAAAGTGGATGTATTAGTTTCCTAGGACTGCTCTACATAGTACCACAAATAAGGTAGCTTAAAAAAACAACATTCATTCTTTCGTGGTTCTGGAGGCTAGAAGTCTGAAATCAAGGTGTAGGCAGGATTGATAGCTTCTGGGGGCCCAGAGAAAGAATCTATTTCACGCCTTTCTCCGAGCTTCTAGTAGTTGCCAACAGTCCTTGGTGTTCCTGGCCTGTGGCAGCATAACTCCAATTTCTGCCTCCTTCATCACATGATATTCTCCCTGTGTATCTGTGTCCCCTCTCCTTTTCTTATAAGGACACCAGTCATATTGGATTAAAGCTCACGCTGGTGATCTCATCCTAAGTTGATAATGTCTGCAAAGACACGATTTCCAAATAAGATTACATTTATAGGTTCTGGAAGTCAGAACTTTCAGGTATCTTTTTCTGATTATGGGGGGACACAATTTAACTGACTACAGTAGAATTTAAATTTAAGTTGACTGAGTGCCTGGCATGCCCTTCTTATCAACTTTCTATATTGTCATACCACAAGGAAAATGAGAAATGAGCTCTAAATGCCCCAGAAATCTTTAGCATAAAAAAATCTGTACTTTATAAAAAACGAATTAAAACTAAGTAGGTAAAATAGTCTCTATATTCAGAAACTCAGACTAATACTGTATGCACAGAGTTGCCAGCCTGATTAGGAAGACTGATCTGTGGTTGGTTATTAGTGTTTGTCAACAGGTTGTGCCTAACTGCAGTCAACAAGTCAATAGTAGTGACATTTTTTTTTTTAATGTGACCATTAAGTACAAGGAATTATATTAGATACTGCTAAAGGATTCAAAAGAAAAAATTCCTTGAGAACATTTTCAGGAAAGGTGAATTGACATGTTGTCATCTGATACTATAACTATTGAAGCAACTTGGGGATAAAGGAATAATTAGGTTAGTTTAATTTAGAAAATAAGACTGTCCTCTTTATTTCTTGTTCCATGGAAATGAGATAATTGGAATATGCCTACCCATGGGGATATGAAGAAAACCATCAGTCACTTGTTAATTATAATGTTGCTCTCCTTGGTTATCCTGTACTCAGGTGGTGCTTAAATGATGAAATGATGATTGATTACATGAAGCATCTGTTTAGAGGTTTTGGAGTTATTGTTGACATTTTTTTGTGAAGTAGGTCAGTGTTTTTTCCTCTCTACCTTATAGGCTAGAAAAGTAAGTGCTGTGAGAAACAACAACTTCTTTGGGCTGGCTGGGCATGGAAACTTGATGATAAACTTGTTGAAACTGAAGGTTTAATTCCTGGACTTACTACCTCTGCTCTTCTGCTGTGAAGAACTCAAACTCATGTAGCAGAATGTCTTGGTAGAGTCAAGGCTGGAATGAGAAGTTCAGTAATATTCCAGTGGATGTGTCTTACAGATGTTTTGGGCAGTCTCCTTAATTGTCCCAGGAATCTCAGGGACACTTAAACAGCACCTAGCCGTGTCCTTCATTTGTCTGCTACATCATGGACACAGGGGAAAGAAGGTAAACACTGTGCACATTTATAAATACCTAAAAGCTGAGGTGAGGTGATCTGATTTCAAGGGCAGGCAGTAGAACCTCTAGGGGAAATTAACATGCAAGTAAGGATCCTTTGCTACAGGACCAGACTACTAGGAAGGAACATTGATCCATCCATTCTCACCTGGTCTTTTCCTCTAACCTCACTCGAGTGCCAAGCAATTGAATGCTTTAGGATAGGAAACTTTAAGATGGTATTAAGATCATTAGGAATTCTAATCCTTCTACTGTGGAGTACCCACCTTTAAACAGAGTAGGTATTAAAAAAGCAGGCGTTTCTCTAAAGAAGAGAAAAACTCATACAAAATGGACTGTAAGTGAGACTACGATGAATGGAAAATGAAGTCCAGTCATTTTGAGAAATGAAGTTTTTGAGCCAATGTGTTTGGAGACATAGACTAGCCTAACTGGGTATTCAGATTGATGGGCCTAGGGGACATTCAGGATGCATTTACCTTTCAGAGATTGAATGTTGCAGCCAGGTATAACTTTTAGTTTTGGTAACTTAATCATGAAATAAAGCAATGTACCTTTCTGGCCAGCTGCTCTGGACTAAAATTCTTAGAGCTGGGAATTGGCATAATTAATATGAATGTGAATGTGAGCAGGCAGTGTATTTTGAAAGTTGAAAATGGGAACCATGAGTTTAGCTTTTTTTTTTTTTTTTGCCTCAATTTACGTTTGGACCTAATGCATCACTTGAATGCTTTGGAGTCATTTTCTTATTGGTGAAATAGGGGTGGTTAGAGTTTATCTCCAATAGAGAGTGATGAGGTTAGTGCCATTAACCAAAATGATGTACAGCTTTGGCTAGTAAAAGATAGGAAAGCAAAGGATTCAAGAGTGAACCTATGAAACTGTTTTCTTACATTGGATAGGATAGTGATAAATGAGCTCAGTTATCATGATGGACATTGGTAGATGCTGTTGGTACTCTGTTTATATCCCTTCAGCTCTTATCATTTCAGTGTATGCTGACCAAACCTCCAGTTGCCAGCATCTGCATTTTTTGCCTAAGGGCTTTCTTTGGATGCCAGAAATGGGGAATTAATGCCGCTTTTCTGCCCATCCTCCTGTCCTAGTGGCTCTCAATCAATAACTGATGGAAGCTGGTTCGTAAATATCAGCTCCTTTGCCCATCAGGTGGGTGGGTGGTGGAGAATACTTCTGAGGTAAGCGTTCTGTACTATTTCCGAGATCCCCCATGGAATTTTTAGTTGACCTAACTTACTTGATAAGTTGCTTGATGCTCCTTAATGACTTCATTCTTTTTATTGTTTCACTTCCTCATGTCCCTACAAGTCCTTCTTGGGGTCCTCTCCCACATAAATTCCTCAGACTCACATCCTTTTCTCAGGTTCTCCTTCTAGGGGAACCGAAAATAAGAAAGTAGTCAATAGCAATGAAAAGTCTGGGTGGCTCAGTTGGTTGAACATCTCTGACTCTTGATTTCGGCTCAGGTCATGATCCCAGTGTCATGGGATTGAGTTCCACGTGGGCATGGAGGCTGTTTAAGATTCTTCCTCCTTCTCTCTCTCTCTCTCTCTCCCTCTCTCTCTCTCTCTCTCCCTCCCTCCCTCCCCCTCCCTCACTCCCTCTGCCCCTCTCCTCTGCTTATGCTGTCTCTAAGATGAAAGAAAGAAAGAAAAAAAGAAAGAGAAAGGAAAGTCTGGACTCTGTTTCTATACATACTCAGCAATAAATGTGAGTTTTTAGTGGATCCAAGATGAAGCACACATACATAGCCACTTAACTCCAGCTTCTGTTAAACTTATTCCCCATCCCCTTCTCTCACCTGTAGGATGATTTGGATGGATGATTTCCTTGGGGAGAAATGTCCTTTGTCAGTATCTTTTGGTGATTTTTTTTTTTTTTTCTGGGATGATCAAATTACTTACTCCAAGTAGGAACTTCGGGAATCCTTCTTGCCTGTCCTCATTTTAAGGAGTCTAAGTGGGAAAAAGAGATTGGTGATCTCATTGGTACACTCTCATTACTTAATTCCTCATTTTCAGGATGATTCTTATCTTCTCACTAGTGACACTTCTCAAGTTGAGACCTTCTGTTTTATGTTTTCTGTAAAATAAATTCGTAGCCTTTTGCTGTGGTGAGGAAGGATAGTGCTTATTAGAAAGGAGAATCCGAGGTCTGATTGCTTTGTAAGCAGACTCTCAGCTAAGCCCCTTCAGTCTGCGTTTTCTACCTTCCCTTCCAGTTGCCTCGTTCTGCCAGTGTGATGCAGGTGAGGCTGCCACTTGGCTTTTCCTACTCCTTGCTTTGTCTGGTTACCAACTGGGCCCTCTGCTTTCCCGTTTCCATCATTTTGTTGCTATTGGTTCTTCTGTAGTCTTTAATTTTGTGGGTTTATGCCTTTTTTAAAAAGGCTGTTTGGTTTTTATTTAAGTGGAGCTTTAAGGAGGAAGTTCAGCTCAGTGCACATGCTCAGTCTGCCATCTTTAACTTGAAATCATGTGAGTTAGTTTTCACCAAAGAAAACATAATAATAAAAGAAGCTTGGCTATCGTGTTCTGACTTCCCATCTCTCTTCCCTGGTCTAACTGGCATTTAACCTAATTTTCCCGCCTTCCTGTTTCCACCTGGCATTTGTCTGCTCACATTGTTCCGTGGCACAGCATTATCATCAGAACAAAATCTAAACGTCCCAGGTGGTCATTTGAATCTTGCTAGTTTGGCTCAAACCTACTTTTCCAGTGTCATCTCCAAAGCAGTCTTCTCCAAGACCCTTGTCAGATTAGTCTACCCAGTCATCCAGACACACCCTGTATGGTCTTTTTTTTCATATTAAAAAAAAAAAAAAAAAAGGCAGCTGTACAGCCAAAGGTATTGAATAAAATGGTAGGTTGTGTATAGTGTCCTAATAAGTTAACAATTTATGTATTTTTGAGCATCTGAGAAAAAACATTTCAAACAATTATTTCTTTTCAGAGTATTCATAAAATACTGTTGAGTAAGAGAAACATAAAAGTGAAAGTTGAACTTAACGGTCAAAGAAGATCTTAACGATTTTAGTGTGCAGGGGTATGTATTCTCAGTTTGTGTCGGATATTTGTGCTGAATGTCATCATGTGGGAGTATAAGTACTATTTATGTGTCTTGTGCAGGACCTCTTCTTTTATAGTGGGAAGAAATAAGAACATAGCTTATTTATTATTGCTTATTTGAGAAGTTCGAAGTCTTTGAACATAAATAATTAAGGAAGTTTGGTTAATTTTATTGATGGGTAAATGAAGAATTCACATTCTTGCCTATGGTGACACCAAAGTTTCAAAGCAGAACACTAATCCTTCATTTCTGAAGCCTGGACTTTTCCAGATACTACTCCTTGACAAAAAAATCTGTGTCTTCTATATAACTTGTTTTGCTTTAAGGAAATATGTATTGAAAATAGTAATTTTTCTCTAAGAGATTATCTTTCACCTACCACCCACAGCATTGACTGGTTTATTCTGTCTTAAACTGTATTAACTCCGTGAATTTTGTGTATGGCATCTTTGTTAAATTACAGAATTCTGTGGGTGGTTTTCTGTCATGACTCTTTTGCCTCTTAAACTTAGAAGGACTGCACCTACCTAAGGAAATGCACTTTCCAAAACCCCAGACTTCATGTGTGATGGAACTTAAAAGAAAAACCCTTGGCTGAGCTTGAATGCTGAGAACCAGCTAAATGGTTTTCTCTGTCTGGAGAAAATTGGAAAAAGGGAATTATTAAGCCCAGCAAATGTAGTTGTTGATGGAAATGCTGACAGACTGGTTCTGCTTGGTGCCACTGTTGTGAAAAGTCAATCAATATTAAATATATTATAAGAGCTGCTGCTTATGTACAAGTTGTGTCTGGTAGACCTTCTCACAGATAAATAAACCCCTTCAAAAAATGTTAAGTGATTTCCATAAAAAACATTTATTTTGTTCTCCTTCTTAAGCCAAATTCTTGTTGTTTATGGCTTCCTGTGCCCAACAGTTCCTGATTTTCTGAAAAAGCAAAACATGTCCTGTGTGGATTAAGCTGCTGAAATGCCTTTCAGGCATTGTTTATGAGTCTGCGCTCTTTATTTTCAGAGAGAAAGCGAATACTTTAATGTCTTCCATATTCCATAAATCTGTCCCATGCTACGATTCAAAGCTGTGTGTGTTTTTGTTAGAAGGTACTTCTGGTTGTACTTAGGGAAGAAAAGCTGCCTAAGAATGTTAGTGAGTATTTGGGTGGTGGTGGCAGACTCCCCTAAAGGGAATTTGTCCTGGTTGAAAATGCTGTTGGTGTTTTAGCTCAAGAAAGTAGTCACCAAAGGTGCTGTTTGTTATAGTTAGGAGTAGTCTAGTTGCTCTTCGATCGCTTTGTACCAGTGAGTTTCCTGTTTGGCTCCTCCTTTGGGACCAGTTTTCCCTCCAGGCAAGCTTGTTGATTTACCACTTCTGACTCCCCTGCTAAGTAGCACACCGAGTGTGCCTGCCTAGTGGTCTCAGTAGAGGGAAATTGGACTTTGCTTGACACAAAATGAGGTTGTCTATCTCTGGAGACTGAGCAAAAAATAACTTCAGTTGGGGATCAGAGATTACTTTTTTTCTATTTGATGTTTTATTTTGAAAAATTGCACACGTTACAGAAAAGTTAACATCAATGTTTACCCGCCACCTAGATTCTACAGTTAACATTCTATGATACTTGCTTTATTGTATTTCTCTCCATCTGTCATCTATCAACCCATCACATCCTTTTTATGCTTTTCAAAGTAAGTTTGAAACATCAGTACACTTCATCTCTAAATACTTTAGCATGCATGACATTAGTTAGAGTTTAATATTGGATTATTTTTTCTTTTGAGGTAAAGTTCAAATATGATGATATGTACAAATCCAAGTGAGTTTTTATCAAATGTATACACCTGTTTGACTTAAACACGTGTCAAGACGTAGAACACTACCGTCACCGCAGAAATTCTGTCTTGCTCCTTTCCACTCAGTCTGGTGCCTTCCCTCCCCAGAGGCAACCATTTTTTTCTACTGTACATTAGTTTTGCCTGTTATAGAACTTCATATGAATTGAATCATATGGTAAGGCTTCTTTTACTCAGCACAGTGATTTTGGGATTCATCTATATTGTTACATGTTTCAGTAGCTCATTCCTTTTCATTGCTGAATTTTGTTCTCTTACATGAATTTACAGAGTTTGTTTGTTTATTCTTCTATTGATGGACACTTGAGACATTTCACTTTTCATCTACTATGAATAAAACCACTGTAAACATCCTTGTATAAGTCTTTTTATGGACGTCTGTTTCATTTCTCTTAGGTAAATATACCTGGAGTAGATTTCAGGGTCAGAATTTTATGAAATACTGCCCAACCTTTTTGTAAAGTGGTCATACCATTTGATATTCCTGCTATTAATATATGAAAGTTGCAATTGCTCTACCTCCTTGCCAACATTAGTTGTTCTCAGTCTTTTTAATTTTAGTCATTTTGGTGGGTATGTAACGGTGTCTCATTATGGTCAACGTTAATTTTTGGCTTAGTGTGGGAAATGAAGAGTAAGAGATGGAAGGGACATCAAAACAAATAGTAGTAGCCCAGATAGTGAATTTTCTGTCTTGTTGGATGTAGATGAAGTGAGTGAAGAAAACACAAAGAAAAATAAGACAGAGAGGTGGAGTGAGAAGACAAGCGATGAGGGGGCTATGCCCTGAGGGATTCCAGGGCTGAAGTCACATCAGATATTTGGCAAGGAGAAGAATAGTAGTTGGCATAGAGAGTTAAATTTAGTTGACTTTTTTCCAGCATGAAAACGTTTTTATTATTGTGGTATCTATGGGAGGCATTAATAGTCATTATTTAAACATTTCATGTACTACATAAAGGTGTATATAAATAGGCATGTGAGTATTATTTAAAGATCCCAAAGCTCACAGATAACTTTCGATGAAAAGATTTTAGATTTTTATCTGTGGATAAATGAAAGTCATTTATGTATATATGCATGTGAGCATTACATATTTGCAAAAATGGTCTTGAGCCATACATATAAACCATAGCCTTTTCGTTCATATCTAAGACATAGTTAATGTCCCAGAGTATAAATATACCAAATCATTTTTAGTAGTGTATTATATAAATAACATATTTTAGCCATTCCTCTATCTCTGGATATTAGGTTGTTTGTAATATTTTTTGAGTCCTTTTTGTGTGTAAAGCTCTATGCTAGGCACTGGGGTCATTCAAAGATGAAAAAGATGGAGTTCTGCCTTGTAGGCACTCATAATCCAGTGAAACTGAATCAGATGCTGAAAGCTTTCAAAGTTAAGTATTTTTCTTTGCAGAATGTGCCGAGTGTGTGGTGGTTTGTGCAAAAACTCTGTCAGACTTCTAGGACTCTTTTGCTGGTCCCTCCTTTGTCAGTATACCCGGGCAGCGAGATTTGCCAAATTTTGATAGAGTTTGGTATTCTAAGAAGTATGGTAAACTAGTTGCACTTGGGAATAGAAACCTGTGCCTGCGGTTTTCAGTTGCTGTTCCACAGAACCCTATAACTGCATGAGAACTTTATGGGGGGTTCATTGGAAGAATCATTTTCATAGGGCTGTGTCTCTTCCAGTGTTTACAATGGGATTTGAAGATCTACTTTATAAAACAATGCCATGGAATAGATTCATGGTCTTTCTATTTCATATGGAATCAAGATAGATTTCTTCCTTATAGTTTCCCCCTTAGTTACATTTGGAAAATCAGAGGCAAATCATTTCATATATTAATAGATGGTTACTTTTTCACCAATGACTTGAATCTTTTTAGATTATCAAATGAGTGAATGGTTGGTGTTCTCCTGTGCTTTCTCCTCATCTCTTATGGTTACCCAGTGGTTTGTTTGCATTCTAGCTCCTCGTCTCTCCGTTTCAGAGTTACTCTAGAACATACTCTAGAATAACTTCCAAGAAGCTTCTTACTGAGTTTTCTTACTTACCGACAGGATAGTAAATGAGGTGGAGAATATAATATAAAGAGGAACACAATAAAATATGTCTGGGAGTTTGTACACTTTTGATCTTACTACTGTCTGAATTTTGTCTGACTTCAATTGTGATCTTCAACCCTGGGGATCTTGTTTCTTGGATGGAATAAATAATAAGTCAGTCTATCCATTTGTGGAAAGAGCTGAAGGTTGGAGCCATTGTGTTTCTTACCCAGCTGGGAAGGATACTGTTTTCAAGTGTTATTTCCATTGTGTTTAATACGGCTCAGGGGCCTGTTTCCAGCACCTTTTTTATTTGGCCATGTGTTTTGCCCAGCTCATGGTGTGAAAGGGAACTCTGGTCAGGACTTTAGCTACAGGAATTAACCAGGCACTGTGACTAGCAAGATTAAAAGCCTTCTCAGACAGATTGCATTAGTTCTTTTTTTCAGCTGCTCTGGTTAGAAATAACTTTATGAACTGAAATTAGGCCGTTCTATTTCATGGGTAGTGGAGAAAAGGACTAGAAGAGTTTATATTTTATATGGAATGTATGGCTGCTCTGGCAGCGAAAATATTTTCAGTTATTAGTATTGTGTTTAACAACTTAATGCCACAATATTGTCGTGACTGGTGTCTGTTAGGAAATCCATGAACATGTGTTCAGGGGAATCCCCTTTCTTTCCAAACTGTACTGCCATCTATTTTTTCTAAACTCTGGAGGCATGGAGCTAGTTTTTCATGATTGGAACTTGCATGGCAGACATCTTACACACTTAGTTAAATCTATAGATTTGACTTATGCATAACCCCTCTGCCTTTGACAAATGCTTTTATTTGCTACTGAATAGATTATTCTCTGTGTACACATGTATTGGAACTTCTTGTCAAGAGATTCTTGTTGAGATTCATTCACTCAACAGTAGTTGAAAGCCTATGTTATGTCAGGTTTTGTCCTTGGAATTCAAAGAATGATAAGATCTAGTACTTGCCTTGAAGAGGCTCAGAACCTAATAAGCACTATAGCCTAATCAGTAATTACAGTATGATCCTGTGGTAGAAGGGTGCATATAGGGTTTTATTGCTCAAAGAGGCATATACATCATACTAAAATAAGTTTTGAGGGTGAATATGAGTTGGCTAGATGAATGAGGGTGAAATCCTGTTCTAGGCAGAGAGAATATTCTGTTTTGGGGGTTGAAGGTTTGTATTCAGAGAACTACTGTAGTTCATTGAGGCCTGAGTGAAGGAATATTTCTAGAAATGCATTGACAGATGAGAACAAAGAGGAATGCTAAAAGCAAATCATGATGGATTTTATATAGTAAATTAAAGGAATTGGAATTTTAATTCTATAGCTAATATTAAGGTGTTAAGGAAGGCATTGACTTTTCAGAGTTGTATATGTAAAAAACCCCCTTGATCGGGGCACCTAGTTGGTTCAGTAGGTAGAGCATGTGACTCTTGATCTAGGAATTGTGAGTTCAAGTCCCACGTTGGGCATGGAGACTACTAAAAAAATGAAATAAAAAATAACCCCCCACTGACAGCAAACAGAATATGTTAAAGGATGACCAGCCTGGAAACAGGGTGCTGACACAGAAAATCGATAAACTCAAAGCTAAAGATGAAAAACCATGGCTTTTTTCATTGTTCATTTCTCTCCTTTTTTCTCTGTAATGGCTTGGTCTAAGACTGTTGGGATGAAAGGGAGAGGGAATAAGGATGGTATTTGGAAAGGATCAACAGTAATGACTAAGATTTGAGTGCTTATTTGTCAGCTGCTGGTCTAATAAACCCTTTACATGAATTATCATTTTTTTTTCTTTATAACATCTTGGGGCTGTACTGTATTATTCCTATTTCACAAATGAGGAGACAGAGGCAGAGAGACATCACAGAACTTACTTGCCCAAGGCCAAACGGCTAATTAGTGCCAGAGCCAGGGTTTGAACCTAGGCAGCCATGCTGCAGAGCACATGATCAAAAAATTTTTTTGAAGTCATTTCAGATTTAAGAAAAAGTTGCAGAAGTGGTACAAACCAGTCCACATACATACACTTTATCCAGATTGCCCAAGTGTTAACATTGTACCATATTGGCTTCATCCTTCTCTCTGTACATCTAATTGCTTATACCTATTATTAATTTTTTCAATTGATTTTAGGGTTAGCTGCAGATATAATGCCCCCTTTAAAAAAATGCATTCTCTTATATAATCACATTATCAAACTCAGGAAATTAATGTTCATATTATCCAATTTATAAACCTTGTTCATATTTTCTAAAAAAAAAAAAAAAAAAATTGTTCTGGTCCAGGATCCAATCCCAGATCACTGTTTGGATTTTGTGCTCTTAATTTCCATTCTGTGCAGGCTTCCTGTGGGCTGGTCCTATGGCAGGCTACCAGAATCATTGTCTTCAGCTAAACATTGGTTATATTTTATTTTATTTTTTTGAAATCTGTTGCTATGTCTGTCAGTTTCAATGATTTAATAATTTCAAAGTTTCTTTTTTCTCTCTTTTTCAGGAATTTTTATCCAATTATAATTGTACACTTTTTTCTGTTACTTCCTCCCAATTCATTTTATAATACTATCAGTGGAATCCCAGAAAATCACCAGTTTTTAATATTAGAAAAGTGTTACCCTTTCTCCCAAACTTCTTTCTTCTCTCATTGAAAATACACTTCCAAAAACATAATCTGGTCAGATTGCAACTAAGAGACCCACATTTCCTTTGTTTACCTTAAAGGAATTTTTAAAAATGTTTATTTATTTTTGAGAGAGAAAGAGAGAGGCAGAGAGAAAGGGATACACAGAATCTGAAGCAGGCTCCAGGCTCTGAGCTGTCAGCATAGAGCCCGATGGACAAGGGGCTTGAACTCAGGAACCTGGAGATCATGACCTGCGGCGAAGTTGGATGCTTAACTGACTGAGCCACCCAGGGGCCCCAAGGAATTTTTTTTTTTAAACTGGAGTTCTTAATTGTGGCCCATGTTCTCTATATAGGTCCAAGAGGTCCATTAACCCTCTGAAATTAAATGCAATATGATGTGTATTTACATATATTTCTGGAGGGAGAGTCCATACCTTTTGTTAGCGTTTCAAGATTGATAGCACAGAATAATTTTAGGAATTACGCTGTTAGTTTGTTAACTTCTAGAGGAGAGAGAATGTATCTTGAAACATTTTTTTGTGTGCCTTCGGAAATCCTGGTAGGCAATAAAACAGTAAGTCCAAGCAAATTTTAATCAAATGCACTTATTGAAAATTTCCATTGCACACCAATCTGTTGTAGGCACATGTTAAGTATACCCATGTTCCTAATTTAAATAGACTCCTATCGTGTATGTTTTAGCTATTAGTCTGCTTCAGTTCCTTAATAAGCACCCCTTTCTCCTCCCCACTGCCATCTCCTTCAGGGAACCAGTGCCAGTCCAACCACGCTGTTTCACTACTGGGCAGTGAAATCAGATCATACACCAGTGGTAGCAGCACATATAGCCATTGAAACAGAAATTGGTAGTCATGTTACAAATGTTCAGCAAGCCACACATTTCATGACCAGTTTTGCACAGAAAGTTGAAAGTGTGAACAGCTGTTGGTGCATTGCATTTGCATTTCTGAAATTTCAAGTGAAGATAAAACATTAGCAGCTGTGATAGATTCCTGCATTTGACCTAGTGCCTTAGGGTATGCAATACATCGATGTTGTCAGGCTGTCAGGGTCCTGGTGAGAACTGTCGGGAGTGGAAGAATCTGAGATGAAAATAAGTTTGTTATTCTTGTAGGTTTTGTTCTTTCTTTTTTTTTTTTTTTTTAAATCTAGATAGTTTCTACTGGAATCCATTAATTCCCGTAGTCACTAAGAGAGCTTTTGATATAGGAATTCCAGTGGTTGATTGTGCTCAGACTATGCATGCTTTAAAAAATATTAAAGTGGTTATCTCTGTCATGGATTGCCCATCTTTTTATTTTGTCTATTCTGAATTGTATGCCTTTATGAGATTTTAATTCTGCCTTTGAATGTGTTTGGGTTTCCTCCTCTGTCTTCACTTAAGGCACTGTTGAACTCTTTTATGAAATCCAAATGCTTGAGGGCAGAATTAAACTTTGTTGATGAAATTATTTTAAGCCCACTTCTCATAATGTTTATTAATAAATTATATTTTCTCTCTCCTCTAGGAGTTAAGAAGTAAACTGTCAAGGAATATCTCTGTTTGACTTTTGGGCCCACTGAAGCTCAGCTATAATGCTTTGGAGAGGGTCCAGATAAAAGTATTAAATAGGATTAAAAGTGTGAAGAGTAGACTTGGAGGTGTTGAGTGCCTGAAGCTGTAGAAGAAAGCACTGGGGAGGGGCTGGAAAGGATCAGACTGTGGCATTTTGAGCAACTATTTCTTTTAAGTTTGAAGGTACTTAGTTATTCTTTATTACTGTGCACTCACTCCCCCCCCCCACTATCCAACCGCAGGAAGAAAGGTGTAGGATTTACGTCTGACAGCTGAGAATCAGGATAGAGATTAGGGTTTGAATAGATTCTGAAACACTGAAAAATATTCCAAGAGTTAGCTGATAGATTTTTGGTCTGCTGATCTTAATAAGAAAGGTAAATTAATGTTTTGTCTGGAATGCTTTTATTTTGGAAGACCCTTGAAGACCTTTTAGTCCAAGGTTCTATATATTTCAACATTCTGGTATTAAGCCTTAGTGGAACTTATTATAAGAGTAATAAGTCATTTGAGCTTTTTTGTTCATGGCTTAGTGAGGTGCGGAGTATCACTGTGCTGTGTCATAAGGTGGGTTAACCCAGAACTTCTTGTTTTTGGGGTTATTTTTGTTTTTTGTATCACTTCCTTCCTTGTTTGAGAACCAAAATAGTTATGAGTCAGTTGTGGTATCTTGTTTAATTGCCTAGGGGGCAAGAAGATACTGTGGTCTGAGTCATTTCTCAAGAATACAATTGACATCTGATTAGATAGGCACTAATTTTTCTTGCCTTCTTTTAGTTACGGGTATTGCCTCAATTTTGGAAATAGCGTTTGGTGGTTCCCCCTCCACTCTCAACTGCTAGACCCGTTAATCTTATTGAAGACTTTGGATTTTATATGCAGTCTGTGCAGGTAGCCAGATGCCATATGCTGTTAATTTCTGATTCCATGAAGGCCAGATCATACAGCTGGAAATGATTGAAAGGAAAAGCATGTTCTTTTGTTTAACAAGACAAAGCCTATTGTGTACTCTGCTTCTGATGCTTAAAAGATGTATTTTTTTTTCTTACTGCATAGTATGTAGGGCTAAAAGTTTTGAACTCTTCACTTCAGAAATTACTTTTCCAGACAAAAGAGCAAAACAATGTTTGTTTAAATTGTTCTCTGGAACATGACTGATAGTGTTTACAACATTTCTATGACATTTTGATACAGTGGGGAGTACTTGGAGAGGTATTTAAAGTGCTTTTCACTAAATCAGATGCTCTGTAGTGTTTGAACCTTTTAAAAAAATCATTTGAAAGGTTGAGTTGAGAGACAGAAAATGGCCAGGGCATTCTCTAAAGACTAAGAATGACTTATCGTAAGCGAACCTGACTTTTTTCTCCCTCAAAAATTGAAAAACTACTTTCTAACCAAAATAAGATGCATACACATAGTTCAGAGCTTTGTCTATTCATGTCAGCTCTTTCATAAGGGCTGTTCTCCAGAGTCTACCTTCTATTCAATGAAGGTAGTCATTGAGGGGCTGTGTATGTGTATTTTATTTGTGCATGTTCTTTTTTTTTTTTTAATTCTGTGGAGGAAGCTATGGCTTGATTTGGGTACAGTGGACACATTAATAGAACATAGAGGAAAACACCATATAATAGTGTAATCATCGAAGAATTTGTGTTTTGTGCATTGTTTTTCTAATCCTGATGTTAGGCATGTGAATTTAAGGCATTTAGCTGCATGAAACTGCCTGAGGGAATCTTACGAGCCATAAAGATTCCTCAGTATAAGTATTTAAGTAATTGGTCCAGTTTGCAGGGTCAGTTACTTGCAGAGAATCCCATCTTTTAATGGTAGATTTTTAAAGGAGATTCTGTTTAATGACATCAGACTAATAGAATATTTTAAATGTTATCTTTAAACAGAGATCTTGTTCAATTTTTATGTCTGTTTTGAAAATAAGCTATGGAAAAGTTGCATTATAGAATTCCAGATATGAAAGTCAGTACAAAGTTAAAAGAACCAGTTAGTGATATGCCCTGATCACGTAGCATGTATCAATGCCTCTCCTCTCCTCTAGATTGTACTCTGTTGGGTGCAGACCTTTATAATGGTGGAGCAAGATAATTTTAGTTGTGCTTGTGTTGAGTGGTATGTAAAATACATGTCATCCTGATTTTGTAGAAGGGATATGCAACTGAGGTTGATGTTAACCTAAAGATAGGAAAACAGTATATTTAAGAAGCATTCAAGCATCATTATTAAACAAATTTATGTTGTGCACTGAGCAACTTAACACTGTTAATTGATACCATCTCTTCTCTAGGCCTTTGTAAGCTAAAATAGCTAAACATTGTTTATTGTTTTCCAGTCAGTTGCTCCACCTTTTAAAAGTATATGATATGGGGCACCTGATTGGCTCAATCAGTTGAACATATGACTCTTGATTTTGGCTCAGATCATGCTCCCAGGGTCATGGGATTGAGCTTCAGGCTTTGCACTGAGTGTGGAGCCTGGTTAAGATTCTCTCTCTCTGTCCCTTTTCCCCTCTCCCTACCTTGCGTGATCTCTTTTTCTCTAAAGTAAAAAAAAAAAAAAAAAGTAAAATAAAAAAATAAAGGGTATATGAATCATTATATTGGATAGATATAAGTAGTTGAAATAGATGTATCTTGTATTATGTGTACAAAAGTGTGTAAAGTAAGTGAAGAACATTGAAAGTTGAGATAGCACTGGTTCCAAGACCATTATTTAAAAAAATACTTGGTATGAGAGATGGAACTCTGGATTTGAAAGAATACTGAAAAGTAGGGAGCTTGGTCATCTGTAAAAGATGGGACTTTCTTTAAAAATTTTTTTAAAATGTTTATTTATTTTTGACAGAGAGAGAGAGAGAGAGAGAGAGAGAGAGCGAGCATGAGTGGGGGAGGGGCAGGGAGAAAGGGAGACACAGAATCCAATGCAGGCTCCAGGCTCTGAGCTGCCAGCACAGAACCCAACGCGGAGCTCGAACTCACAGACTGTGAGATCATGACCTGAGCTGGAGTTGGATGCTCAACCAGCTGAGCCACCCAGGCACCCCGAGATGGGACTTTCTTAATCATACAGTGAGACCTGAGAGAAATCTCAGAAGGGTGGTGTCATTGAAGGGAGGTTGAGAGTATGCTTGATTGGCAGGGGCAAAAAGGATCAAACTGAGGACATAAGGAAGTGGGATATCTAGGACTTCCTAGTATATGTCACCAAAATAAAGAAATCATAGATTCATACAATTAAAATGTTAAAGGAAATATTTAAAGTCATATAATCTAACCTTTCTGCCAATGCAAAATTCTTCTTCAGTAGTACCTATAACCGAAGGGAGGTTTTAAATGTTAAAAAAACCCTTTTGGTCTCAGTCAGTAAATATTTATTGAGTTCCTACTATGCATCAGACAGTGTACTATTAATGCTGTGGATACAGGTATGAAGGAAATAGTCTTTCTGCTCATGGGTTTTACTGTCTAGTTGGGGGTTGATGGTAGAGAAAGAATAATCTTAAGAGATTTAAAAACTAAATACATACTTACAATTGTGGTAAGAATTCTTTTCTTTTCAGTGACAGAAACCCAAGTCTAATTACCTTCTCCAAAAAAGGAGGGAATTTACTGGTGCTCATAAATGAAAGTTCCAAGAATGGATTCACAGACGCATCTAATGTGCTAATTATTCTGCTTTTCTTTGTGATGATTTCAGTCTTTTTTTTAAAATGTTTATTTATTTTTGAGAGAGAGGGGGAGAGAGAGAGAGAGAGAGAGGCAGAGAGAGAGGGAGACACAGAATCCGAAGCAGGCTCCAGGCTCCAAGCTGTCAGACCTGATGCGGGGCTCAAACCTATGAACTGTGAGATCATGACCTGAATCAAAGCCAGATGCTTAACTGACTGAGCCACCCAGGCGCCCCTGTGATGATTTCATTCTAAAGGAGACTTTTTCTACAGGGTGGCAAAAATGGCCCCTAGCGACTCTAGGCTTACATAATATTAAACATTAGCCATATATTTCTCCAGATAACATCAACAAAAGCTCAGGAAATGATTCACTTTGGGTCATATGCTCAACCCTGAACTAAAACCAGAAGAATGGGGTACTTTGGCTAACCCGGCTTGTATGGTCATTCCCAAGGCAGAGCATGTTATTGACAGTCACTGTCATTCGTTCCATAGATACCAATACCCTGCACTCCAGACCAATTGAATGTGAATCACTGAGGATGAGGCTCGAGTATTGGTAGATTTTAAAAGCTTCCCAAATGATTCCAGTATATATCCAGACTTGATGAATATTGATGTAGGCCTTGAGAGTTAGTATAGAGACTTATTTTTGAGTGAAAGGGAAGCCATTGGAGCATTTTGAATAGATCAAAAGAATAGATCACTTTTTTGACCCTATGGATACATTACTCTTATTGTTGTGTGAAATATGGACCAGAAGGGTGAAAGTGGAGTAAGAAGATCAGGTAGGAGGCAATTTTAGTGATAGAGGTATGAGAGGACTGAGTATAGCTTAGACCAGACTGTAGTGGTGGTGATATTGACAAGGATTAGACACTGAAGTTAATAAATGTTGAGTATAGAACCAATAGGTGGATTAGTGGGTTGTAGGATAGGAGAGATCAAGGATGTCTCTGAAGGCTTTTGGTTCAAATAGCTCAAAGAATTGAATTGCTTTTCACCAAGATGGAGAAGAATGTGGGTGGAGTAGGTTTTGGTGAGGGAGAAGGGGCTACGAGAGGGAATCAAGCCAAGAAACAGACTTTTAACTATAGAGAACAAACTGATGGTTGCCAGAGAGGAGGTGGGTGGGGATGGGTTAAATAAGTGATGGAGATTAAGGAGGTCACTTGTGATGAGCACAGGCTGTTGTATGTAAGTGAAGAATCCCCAAGTTTTACACCTGAAACTAGTATTACACCGTATGTTAGCTAATTGAAATTTAAATACAAACTTGAAAAAAATAAACATATATGTAGAAGCATAAGAAAATAAATACATAATTATTTTATATATGGAATTTTTGTGTTTATTCACGGAGAGATCTATAAACAACATGTTATACAAATCTTGAGCAATTCTTTTACAAACATGCCCAAGATTCATAATATATTACAAAAACAAAATACAACAGACATAAACATATTAAGAATAGCATTCAGTAACCAAGTAGGGGAAACAGAAGAGAGAGGTGTTCTCAGTTCTTCCATAGCGAGGAAAGTTTTCAGTATGACCAGAAAATAAAGATTGTTGGGCAAGTAGTAGGATCTTATTACAGAGGGCCTTGAGTGCCATTTTCCTGTCAACCCTAATAAATGCTTATGGACAGCAGAAGGGCAAGACCAGGTTTGTGTTTTAGAAAGGCTTACCGGTAAGCAGTGTGATGACCAGATTAAACAAAAAGAGATCTGACTGAGAGACTGTTGCAGAATTTCAGGGGAAAGATGAAATACTTTAATGTAGTGGTGCAACCCAGTCTGACCCAACACTGCCATTTTATAAGGAATGTTTTGTAATGCCCACCTTATAGTCCTGAAATAAAATTCATGGATAATATAATCTATGTATATGTAAAATTCAGAAGCTAATATAATACCCTAATTGTAGTAACAAGGAGAAGTAAAATAAATTTATAATAAAATATTATCATGACATAAAACTTCTATTATAAGATGTTGACTTCTATAGTATTGTTATTACAACCCATTCAGGTGTGCATGAGTGAATCAGAAGCAGACACTGTTTAAGACCAATGCTGTATAACATAATGCCTGTAAATGTGGGCCCAGAAAATACAACTGAGCCTATATCTTTTTAAAAAGTTTGTTAAGCAGCTTTCCCCAGTGGGGCTTCTATCAGACATCTCCTGATTTGGTCTCTTCTGACACTCCAACCTTGAGGAAACAATGAGTAATTGGGAACTGAGTATACAGTGGGGGGTAGAAGGTATTATTGTGGTAGATACTGGCCATTCCTCTGTGAGGAAGTCTTTGCTTCAGGGTTAGGAGTCTTATTTTATCCCTGCAATCTGAAGCTGCTTCTTTTTCTTAGGTCTGTAGATGCACATATGCCCCCCCACCGCCCACCTCCCCTTCAGCAACCCTTAGTTTGTTCTCTATTAAGAGTCTGTTTCTTGGTTTGCCCTTCCCCCCCAACCCCCACCATGTTCATTTGTTTTGTTTCTTAAATTCCACATACGAGTGAAATCATATGATATTTGTCCTTCTCTGACTGACTTATTTCACTTAGCATAATACCCTCCAGTTCTATTCAGGTCATTGCAAATGGCAAGATTTCCTTCTTTTTTATGGCTGAATAATATTCCATTGTGTGATATATATACATATATCACATCTTTATCCGTTCATCAGTTGATGGGCAAAATAGAAATCACAACTACAATGAGATATCACCTCACACCAGTAAGAATGGCTAAAATTAACAACATGGGAACAACAGGAGTTGGGGAGAGACAGGAACCCTCTTACACTGTTGGTGGGAATGCAAACTGGTACAGCCACTCTGGAAAACAGTATAGAGGTTCCTCAAAAAGTTAAAAATAGCAGTACCCTACCATTCAGCAATTGCACTACTAGGTATTTACCCAAAGGATACAAAAATGCTGACTTGAAGGGATACATTCACCATGTTGTTTATAGCAAAATTATCAACAATAGCCAAATAGTTAAGTATTCTATTTAAAAATACTTGAAGACATAATGGAATATATCAAAGGCATAATGAAAGAGTCAGGAATTTGTTAACTTTCTATATTAGAGATGTAATACAGACTCATACCAGCATGTTGTATTTGCAATTTAAATACCATAAGCAGCATTACCATTGGTGCTTGATTTTCTGATTTAGAGAACAGCTCTTTGTAAAGTTCTGAACAAACCGCAGAATGCAATTTCCCCTCAATTAACATAGTCATTGCATTTCTGAAAGTTCAGTGTATATTAACGCTGTGCAGACAGAAGCTTTAAGTTATGGGTTCAGAGGTTTTTGGATTACGTGAATGTGCACTGGGATATCAGATGGTTGAGAGTGATGTGGGACATTTCTTCCTTTTGTAGGACTATCCCACACATGCCAGGATTTCTAGTATCCCTAGCATTGCCCACTAACTGCCCGTAGTGCCTCACTACCTACCAGTTAATGTGATAACCAGACCTCCACAATTTCTTAATTATCTCCTTTCTGATACAGAGTATAGATCCCTAGTTTAAGGCATAATAGCACATTGATCTCTTTGTTTTTGGTGCTTCTTCTTTTAAAGAATTTTGAGGAGAAACCTATGGTGGATTATAGTGTCATGTTGGAACTTTTTATGAATCATCAGGAAATGATACTGTTTGGTGTCTCTGTAATTGGATAGGTGTACATTCAAACAGTTTGTGGTCCTAGCCATAGTATCTTTATCTTTGTGTTAATTTCTCATGTGTGTGTGTGTATATATATATATATTTTTTCCTCTGAAGCATATAAATGCAATATGATGAAAATAGTACCCGCTTCCTTATAAATCAGACTCACTTCTTTGACTTTGTTTTTCCCTTCTATTTTATAAAAAATTTATAAAAAGGCTACTGGTCTTTATTAGCTTAGATTACAGTTATGTTTTGGGTGAGGGAAGCTTGTAGTGAACCTCTCACTTGTTTCTTGGGAATTGTGAAAATTTCTTGGTTGCTTGTAGTGGCTGCAGCATTGTTTCTGGTGACTAATGTTCCCAAGATTTATAGCTACTTTTCCAGATTTGAATAATGAGTGTTTTTTTTTTTGTCTTTTTAAAAAAATTAACAGATTTTTTAAAGAGCAGTTTCAAGTTTACTAAATTGAGAGGAAACTATGGAGAATTTCCATATACCACTTCATTCTATCTTTACATTAGTGTGGTTCATTTTTTTATAATTGATGAGCCAAAATTGATATCTTATTATTAATATTACTAATAGTTTACATTACATAGGCTCACTCTTTGTGTTGTATATTCTATGGATTTTATAAGAATATAAATAGCAAATATATATGATAATAAATATGTAGTGACATGTGTCTGTTATTCAGTATCATACAGAATAGTTCACTGCTCTAACAATCTCTTGTGCTCCACATGTCCATTCCTCCTCCACTCCCTTGTCTGCTTCCTGGCAACCACTGATCTTTTTACTATCTCCATAATTTTGCTTTTTTCATAATGTCAGATACTTGGAATCATGTTGCTTTAAATTTCCCTGTACATACTGCTTTTTCTTCATCACACAAATTTTGATAAGTTGTACTTTCATTTAGTACCAAATATCCTTAGGGCTCCGGGGTGGCTCAGTGGTATGAGCATTGCACTCTTGATCTCGGCTCAGGTCATGATCTCTCGGTGGTGGGGTTGACCTCCGCATAGGAATTCTCTCTCTTCCTCTCTCTCTTGCCCCCCCCCCCCCCCCGCTCATGCACATGCCTGCATGCTCATCTGTACACTTTCTCTCTCTCTCTCAAAATAAGTAAATAAACATTAAACCCCCTCCCAACCAGAATATCTTTACGTTTCTCTTGAGTCTTCTTTGATCCGTGTGTTACTTAGGGGTGTGTGTGTGTGTGTGTGTGTGTGTGTGTGTTTTATTTTCAAAGCATTTTGGGATTAGTAGCTATATTTCTGCTATTCATTTCTAAAATTCCTTTGTGCTCTTCCCTTATAGTCCTGTCCTTATCCCTAACCCCTGACAACCACTGATATATTCTCCATCACTATAGTTTTGTCTCTTTGAGAATGTCACATAGATGGTATAAATGGTGTACATATGTACACTTTTGAGACTGGTGTATTTCATTCAGCGTAATGTCTTTGATATTCATCCAAATCATTGTATTAGTAATTCATTCCTATTTTTTGTTGAGTATTAGTCTGTTGTACGGATGTATCACAAGTTGTTTATCCAACCAACTGTCAAAGGGACTTGGGTTGTTTCAGTTTTTAATAGAGCTACTATAAACAGTTGTGTACAGGATTTTGTGTGAACCTAAGTTTTCTTTTATGTAGGGTAAATATAATGGAGTGAGATTGCTGGATTATAAGGTAGGTATATGTTTAACATTTAAGGAAGTGACTAGACTGTTCTCAGCATGCTCCACTAGCCGTGTTTGCGAGTTCCAGTTGCTCTATATCCTTACCAGCACTTGGTAGTTTTTTCCCTCGGAGTCTTAGATGTGTAGTGATGTTATCATGGTTTGAATTGATCTGTCTACACTGACTAATGATCTTGAGCATCTTTTTGTGCCATCCAGGTGTTCTTATTGGTGAAGTGTCTGCTCGAATATTTTGCCCATTTTTAAATTGGGCTTTTTGTTTTCTTATTTTGAATTTTGGGAGTTTTTTATATAGTCTGGATACAAGTTGTCTATCAGATATGTGATTTGCAGATATCTTTTCCTAGTCTGTAGCTTGTTAAAATTTTTTTATACAGTATCTTTTACACAGCAAAAACATTTAATATGGATGAAGCGCAGTATATCAGATTATTAAAAAATGGATCATGGTTTTGGGGTCATGTCTGAGGACTTCATTGTCATGTCTAAGAATTCTTTGTTTCTCGGACATGTGGATGTCTAGTTGTTTGAACACCATATGATGAAAAGACTGTCTTTTCTCATTGAATAATTTTTGTACCTTTGTCCAAGATCAAATGGCCATGTTTGTGTTGAGTCTGTTTCTGTCATTTCTGTTCTTTTGGTGTATGTGTCTATCCTTTCACCAATCGTATACTGTTTTGGTTACTGTAGCATTAAAGTAAGCCTTAAAAGTATGTAGTATGTTTCTTCGCACTTTATTCTTCTTTTTCCAAATTAAAAAAAATATTCTTGTTCCGTTGCTTTTCCATATAAATTTTAGAACCAGCTTGTCAATATCTACAAAAAATTGTGCTGGGATTTTACTTATAATTTCACTGAATCTATGATTCAATTTGGGGAGAATTGACATCTTTATTAGGCTTAGTCTTCTAATCCACAGATACGGTATGTCTTTCCATTCATTTAGGTCTCCTTTGATATCTTTTATTAGTATTTTGTAATTTTCATCCTATATGTCCTGTGTATGTATGTTAGATTTCAACCAATTATTTCATACTTCGTTTGCTATTGTAAATGATACTAAATTTTTTTAGTTTTCAATTGTTATTGATAGTTTATAGAAGTACAGTTGATATTTGTATGTTGACTTTATATCTTGCAAGCTTGCCAAACTCAACTTTTCTACCGTAGGAGGATTTTTTTATAAAAAAGATTCTTTGGTATTTTTTTAGGTAGATAATCACATTGTGGGTGAATAGTGACAATTTTATTTTTTTTTCTTTCTAATCTGTATGCCTTTACTTTTTCATTCTTGTCTTATTGCATTGACCAGGTACTTTTCAGTTCCCTAGCTTTTTTTTTTTTTTTTTTTTTTTTTTAATCTTCTGACTAGAAAACTGGGGCATTTGTTACTTTGCTTTGCTTTAGACTTTTCTACCTGCCCCCTCGTCCTGAGCCACAGAGTGAGTGAGAAGATAGAAAGAAAAAAGCATGCTGTTTGGCCCCACCCTGTTAGGACCACAGCTCCACTATATGGAGGGAAAGGTTCCTGCTTTCCCTTAGAGTTTTAGCTCCTGTGGACTCCCATTAGTGACCAGTGCCACTATTGCTTAGAGATTGTTTATAGGTTGTGGTGGGATGGAGAAGAAAAAGAGAAGAAACGTGGGATATTCCTGTTCTCACTGAGCATTAGGTAGTACCTTTTCTGTTCCTTGGGCTAAAACTGAGGGATGGTCCTGAAGCTTCAAGGCCCACTTCCGGGTTTCTGGTACATTGAGTCCAAGCTTGGAGATAACAGAAGTTAAAAAAAAAAAAAAAAAAAAAAAAAAAAAAAGATAATTGGTTAATTTACTGTTAGCTTGGTGGTACTTCAAATCCTGGTCTTCTTCCCTAGTCAGCCTGCTACTATTTACTTTTCAAAGTCCTTAAAATAGCTGCTCTCTGCCTTCTGCCCAGATTTTATAGCTATATTCAGTGGGAGTCATAGTTTGAGTATGCTTACTCAGTTTTACTTGAAACTGGACTCCATCAATGGAATTTTATGGAGATTGAGCTGAACCATCTCTCTTATGCATAGTCTAAGTAATCAAGAGTGAATGAGCTCATGATGTTGCCATATTTATAATTGAAAATATTTTGTGATACAGCACTTAACAGGCAAGTGCACTAATGAAGACAAAGTTGTTGTTAGGGGGCACTGAATCAAGATAGTGTTTGTGCACTACTCCTGAAGGAAATTCCAAGGTACCATAGGTTAGTTCTTTGTGCCATTAGAAAGAGCTTCATGTCTATAATATAAGGTCATTACAGTTGACCTTGAAAACAGGGGTTTGGACTCATGAGTCCACTTATAAATGGATTTTTTGATAGATACAGTGCAGTAAATGTTTTTCTTTTTTTTTTTTTTTTTTGTATTTTCTCTTCCTTATGATTTTCTTAATAACATTTTCTTTTCTCTAGTTTCCTTTCTTGGAAGAATACAGTGTATAATACGTATAACATACGAAATGTGTTAACTGTTTATGTTATTGGTAAGGCTTCTGGCCAACAGTAGGCTATTGTAGTTAAGTTTTTGGGGATTCAAGTTATATGTGGAGTTTTGACTATTGGGGATCGGCTCCCCCTCATCCTTGCATATTTAAAGGCTCAACTGTAACTTATTATAGGCTTTATTTCTTTCAACTTTTTGGTTAGGTGAATCATAGTTTTAAGACTTAGGGTAGAGCTGCCTATCTGCAAATGGAGTTTTAATAGCCAACTCTTCACTCCTCACTAATAAAAGTTTACTAAAGCAGAGAGTGAGATAGAGTAGTAAAGGAGAATATTGTATCACTTTATGATTTGATTCCTTATTTTGGGTTTTGTCCAGATTGATCTATATGGGATAGATCTTTTGCTGTTTTCAGATTGCTTGACTCTTTTGTTAGCTAAGGCCTTTAAGAGCTTAACATTACAAATACCTTAGGTTCATTGGCATATGCAGAACAAATGTGAATCAAACACAAAATGATTCTTTCAAGAATTTTATTTATTGATGTGGTAGCGAAATACTACACTGTTTACAATAGAGACCTAAGTGGGATTTGGGGTATGCTGAGAAGTTGACAGTTTGTGGGTCCTGAAGAAAATGCTGTCTTTTGTGGGATAAAAGAAGAAAAGATGCGTTCTTGAAATGATTATTTATAAATTATTTTAAATCTTGTTCTGCTTCCAGCTCAGGAGGCATTTGCCAGCATTGTGGTCACTGCAATAGTGAAATTTTGGATGCAAACAAAACAAAACAAAACAAAACAAAAACCTCACAGGAGTCTGTTAGCATTTGACTAACAAGATAAAGAACACTTAAGTAGGCTTGAGGAAATAAAATATGGATGTGCAGACAATTCTTTCACTTCCTTTCTCAGGACTAAATAAGAAGAATTGTAGGAATTCCGTGTAACATGAAGCACGGGTAGGTGGGAAGGATTTTGCTTGTTAATACAGTTGGTAAAAGATCAGCAGTCACTTGAAGGATAGAGATCCTGTGGAGAGATTTGCTTTTGTGTGATTTTTATCTTCTTCAGTTGAGAGGATAATATCTCATTTTAGATCGTTTTTTAGGAATTTGGGCTGTGGCCAAAAGATTGCATTATTTTCATATTGTATATATTCCAATTTGTGTATTAATTTATTATATGCTTCTACCTACTTCCTAAGATAATTTGAGGTACTCCTGGGAAAAGACAGAGACCTACAAATAGTGGGGTTAAATGAGCAGTAATATCATAATGAAAATGATAGTGGATAGGACGCATAACTAAAAGGAAGAGGAAATAATTATACCAGGAAATTGATCTACTGAAAGTTACTACATTTCTGTTTGTAACCTTACCCTGAATTTTCTATCACCCAAGGTTAAAAAAAGAAAACATGGGTAATTTTCATCTTTGTGTGATTAAAAGAAGTGTGATTTATCCCCCCTGGCAGTTTCTAAGAGAATGTAGAGTTTTGTTTTGTTTGTTAAATTAAAGATATCTCCTGATTTTTGGGGTGGGGTGGTACAACAGTAACCACGGCTAAAAACAAAGTATATTTGCAAAAGAAGAAAAAAAAAAGAAAATTACTATCTCTATAATGATATATACACTTATTAGAAAATGTTTTTGTATTTCTCAGTCTGTTTTTCTCTCTTTCTTGTCAGTCAGACTTGTAACAATCAAATGGCCAGTCACTTAGGAAAAGCAAGCAAAAGCCCTTTGTTGGCTCCAGTACCACAATGTCAGGAATATGAAAGGGGCAGAATTCTGTGACGGGGAAAAGGCAGTGGAGGGAGGGAGCATTGCTGTTGAAACTTCATGCTCTTCCCCAGGTCCATTATAATATTTGAAAAAAAAATGGGGTTCAGCCATGAAACTAACAATAATTACAAATTATTTTAACAGACAGATATCTGTGGTTCACTTGTTGCCATTAAGTGGTATTTGGCCTAAATTGTTGAACTTTTATTGGTTTTAGATTTTTAAGTTAATTTTGTATTTTTTAAAAAAATATTTATTTATTTATTTTTTTAATTTTTTTTTTCAACGTTTTTTATTTATTTTTGGGACAGAGAGAGACAGAGCATGAATGGGGAAAGGGCAGAGAGAGAGGGAGACACAGAATCGGAAACAGGCTCCAGGCTCTGAGCCATCAGCCCAGAGCCTGACGCGGGGCTCGAACTCACGGACCGCGAGATCGTGACCTGGCTGAAGTCGGACGCTTAACCGACTGCGCCACCCAGGCAAAAAAATATTTATTTTAAGAAAGAACGAAAGAGCTTGAGAGAGCACATGTGTGCTAGCAGGGCAGGGGCAAAGAGAGAGAGAGAGAGAGGGAGAGAGGAAGAGAGAGCATTCCAAGCAGACTTCACTCTCAGCATTGAGCCCGATGCAGGTCTTGATCTCAGGAACTGTGAGGTCACGGCCTGAGCCGAAATTGAGTCAGATGTTTAATCGACTGAGCCACTCGGGTGCCCTGATTTTGTCTTTTTTTTAAACTAGTTTTTTTCCCCACTATTTTATAAATTATTTTGATTTCTTCCATCTCTGTTGTTTCTCTTTGACTGTCTCAGAATACATTGATCCTTTAAAGGACCAATGTCTGTATTGGTTCCTTGAGGATGTTTTTGTGTGACCTTCAGTATAGTTATAGAGAAAGTTAGAACTAAAGAGCAGGACTGGATAGTTAACCTATTCTTTGGACTTTATTTTCCAATGTCTATTGCCTTATTTCAATTATCCATATAATTTTTCAAATTTCAAAAGTAGTGCTTGCTTAGTGCAGGACATTTGGGAAATAAATAACATGAAAATTGTGTTTTATAATTAGTGCTTAGAAGTGACCACTGATAATATTTTGGTGAATGTTCTTATGATTCTAGTTTTTAAAATCTAGTACTGTAGTGAATTGTGAACAATTTTTATGTGGGAATATATTCTTCAATAATGATTATAGCTAATATTAAATGGGTACTCTATTTTTCTTTTCTTTTTTTTTTTTTTAAATTTTTTTTTCAACGTTTATTTATTTTTGGGACAGAGAGAGACAGAGCATGAACGGAGGAGGGGCAGAGTGAGAGGGAGACACAGAATCGGAAACAGGCTCCAGGCTCTGAGCCATCAGCCCAGAGCCTGACGCGGGGCTCGAACTCACAGACCGTGAGATCGTGACCTGGCTGAAGTCGGACGCTTAACCGACTGCGCCACCCAGGCGCCCCCTCTATTTTTCTTTTATGTAAAAACCTAAGGTAGCCTCTCCAAGACTGATTCACTGACTATTCCACAAAATCATGAGAGACCCAGACTTTTTTTAACTTGTTGCTTTGCCATCTGTCAGTACTACCCAGGTCCAAGATGACTGAGTTCTATTTGTCCTATCCATATTTCAGCCAGGAGAATTTGGAGACAGAAAAAAAGAAGACCTAATATTGAAGAGTCATGGTTAAATAGTTAATAAAATAGATATTGATGATGTATTGTTAATTAAAAAAACCAAGTAACAGGTTATAAGATAATATGTATATATGTTTGTATATGTATATATGCAAATATGTTTGTACACGTATACATATACCCACATACACGTTAAAAATGTCCGGAAGGACATATAACAAAATGGTAGTAGTCATCTCTGGACAGTTTTACGGGTTTTTAAAAATTGTTTGAAAATAGTTCTGTGATAAACATCCTGAAACAAAGATTTTTAGTTTCACCAGTACTGAATGAGTTTGGCTTTTTATTTATAGCTGGCAGATTGATTGATTGATTGATCGATTATTTTGATAGAGATAGAGAGAGCAAGCAGGAGGGGCAGAAAGACAGGGATATCGAATACCAAGTAGGCTCTGCACTGTCAACACAGAGCTTGATGTGGGTCTTGAACTTAAGAACTGTGAGATTATGACCTGAGCCGAAATCAAGAGTTGATCGCTTAACTGACTGAGCCATGCAGGCACCCCCTTGTTTTTTAAAAAATAAACATTTTCTAGTATAAAAAGCAAAAATTGATATCTTGCTGTTTTGATTTGCAATTAAAAAAATTTATTTCTTCTTTGGTGAATTGCCCTTTTTTTGGTCCTTTGCATTTATGAGTAGGAATTTTAGTTTTATGTATTCATATCTAATGAGGTTTTCCTTTGTTTTCTGTTATGAAGTGTTTGTCCATTTCAAGAATAAGTAGTTTTTAAAAAAACTTTTTATTTTATTTATTTATTTTTTTCAACGTTTATTTATTTTTAGGACAGAGAGAGACAGAGCATGAACAAGGGAGGGGCAGAGAGAGAGGGAGACACAGAATCGGAAACAGGCTCCAGGCTCTGAGCCATCAGCCCAGAGCCTGACGCGGGGCTCGAACTCATGGACCGCGAGATCGTGACCTGGCTGAAGTTGGACGCTTAACCGACTGCGCCACCCAGGCGCCCCTAAAAAAACTTTTTAAATGTTTACTTATTTTTGAGAGAGAGAGAGAGAGAGAGAGAGAATGAGTAGGGGAGGGATAGAGAGGGAGACACAGAATCTGAAGCAGGCTCCAGGCTCTGAGCTGTCAGCACAGTGCCCGGTGCAGGGCTCGAACCCATGAACTGTGAGATCCTGACCTGAGCTGAAGTCGGACCCTTAACTGACAGCTACCCAGGTGCCCCTCCTTTATTTTCTTATAGTATAGTTGTTTAGTATGAGATAGAAACCTGGCGTTTCATATTTTCACCAAAGGTTATTTATTTATCCCATTTATTAAATAATTAATCTTTTCCTCACCAATTTGAAATGCTACCTTTACAAACTTAAGCGGTTTTTGGATTTTTCCATTCTATTCATTTTCTTCTATTGCATACTACTATTTCAGCTATCATCACTTTATACTATACTCTGATCTTTAGCTTCCCTTTCACTATTCTTTAGCTGAAAATGATTTGAGGTGTTTTCTAACATTTCCTTTCTAACATTTCCTTTGAAAATATAGTTATATTTCATAAGAATTTGTTAAATTTTGGAAAAAAAATTACATTATATTTCTAACTTTTGGATGAATAGACATATTTATAATAGAGGCATCACGGCTATGAGCATGGTGTGTATATTCTTTTATTCTGGTCTACTTTATGTCTATTAAGTTTCATAGACCAAGATATGCTCAGAAAATATGTACGTTTAAACTGGGAGCCTTTCCAAACAAAATATCTCATCTCAGGGAAGGTTAACTAGTTTAATATTGCCAAATTAGAAAGGCACTTTCTACACATAAATGGAATTTTAAATTTTGGTCATCTTGCTTTCAACAATTATTTGAATCTGTTGTTTTGTTAAATATTTCAGTGCTCATTTCTAGGCACTGGACACTGGAGTTTCTCCATGTTTTGGTTTTTCTTTGATTCATTTTGTGTTTGACGTGCATCTTTGAATACTTTTTTCGCTAAGTTTACATGCATTGGAATTTACATGGATGAAAATCTTGTGGAACTATCGTATAACTAAATAATTTTCTCCCCTCATTTTTTCTCCCACAAATAACCATTTTTTTTGGAATGTAGAATTCTTGTGTCATGTGCTTTCCCCCTCAGAATTATTTTCCTCCATTGTCTTCTGACATTTATGGTAGAAGTCTGATGTCTGCTTGATTTTTCTGTTTAGTTTATCTTTAAAAAAATCTACAAGTTTGGGGAATTAAAAAATATTGATCATTTTGAATAAGTTAGTATACAGTTATTTATAATGCATGCTTGTAGTTTTTTTAATTGACCTTCATATTCCCCAGCTATTGGGGTGAGTGATCATAGTTACAATTGTTTCTACATAAACTTCGCTGCTCCTAGCAGACATTTGTGTGGAGTGGTTACTCAGATCTTTTACTTAATTGTTTGAATCATTCAGTAATTCTGGATACTGAGTATGTGGCCCATGTTAGTAAGAAAATCATATTTGTTCTCCTAAGGAAAATTGTTGGCAGAAGTATGGTTAACAATTGTAGAGTAGGATTTAGATTTAGACTTGGTTCTACATGGGCTAACAATTTTGAAAAGACAAGTATATGTGAATGAAAAGAATGAATTAATTCTATATTACTATTTATATATGGTATTATTTGTTTCCACTCAGTATCCTTGTGTCTTTCTTGGAACGTATTTAAGACAGTTCGTGTAGAGTAAAACCCAAGAAAACATGTTCAGCCTCTTTTCTGCTTAATTAACCTATAAAATCATACAGCCTGCTAACTTGCTGAGATATTTTTGTAGCTGGAGCATTTGTGGCAGTCTTGATGTGTGGGTGATAACAGCTGTTGAGCATTATATTTGGGGGCTTTGAATTTAAGATAACTCGGCTAGAAAGTTGTGTGGTCAAGAAATGCAAAAAAAAAAAAAAAAAAAAAAAAGAAGAAGAAGAAGAAGAGAGAACGAGAGAAAAAGAAATTACTTACCTGCAATGTCCAGTATGTAAGCAATTAATATATTCAGAAAATATGAAAAGGCACTTTGTTTAATTTACATCTCTAGAGAAGCCAAAAATAACAAGACAAAACCAGAGTTAAACTCTATATGTCAGTTTTAAAATCGAGTGTCCCCCTCAACCCAAGTGACTGTTACTAATTTCCTTTGAGTTTTTCTTAGTTAACCCAGGTAATCATAAATGTGAAAGAAATAGGAGACTTACCTCAGGATTCAATATATACACCTTTTGGGGATAAGATAAGACTTCCTAGAAGACAGTTGTTAAAGACTTCTATGTAGGTTGAAAGCTGGAAGAAAATCTAATGTCTAAAAGTATGTTTTTAAAAAATTAAATGCAGGATGTTATGCAATGGTATGTTATCAAAGATTTATTGTAAACCAGTGTTCTTTCACTAGCTCTATAGCCCTTTGATATTATTAATACTTAGTATCTTTAGATACTTTAGATTTAGATTCTTTTCTAGCTATGCTACAATCATTACTTGTGGAAGCTTGGTATATCCCATTGAGGCATCTATATGGGAATGTTTATATTCGATAAAGCCTCTGCTAAATGTTGCTCGTAAATGTTAGGTATTAAATCTATAACTTTGTCCAGTCAGTTGATATTATTCCTTCTTTAGAGTATATTTCTGTATTCAGGGTTAATGGTAAAACTAGATGATTTTTTGTTTGTTTTTATCTTTTTGGTGCACTAATTTTTTTTTTTTTTAAGTTTTAATTTTAACTACAGTTAGCATACAGTGTTATATTACTTTCGGGTATACAGTGTAGTGGTTCAGTACTTCTGTACTTCAGCTGGTCCTTATCACGATAAAAAAACTAGATGATTTTTCAAAGTCCCTTTCAACTCAGTATCAATTGAAAGATATTGCTCTAATATATTGCTTTCTAGAAAAAGGCATAATGATTATAAAAGTATTTTTTTCTTTTTTCTGTGGAATTATATATATGAAATATTTTATAATTATATATGAGGTATGCATAATATATGTGCATGTATATACATATGTATATATATAAAAATTTATATCTATTATATAGATAAGGTGTGTGTGTGTGGGGGGGGATGTGTATGGCTTATTTTCATGGAATTTTATTTTGCTCCAACAGGTAAGCAATAGAGACTGTAATTAGATCATTTTTAGCAACAAAGAAGAAAATCTCTGTCATTTGGTCATTGCTGATAGTTGCAAAGTTTCACTTGATTAATCACAAAAAATGATAGGAAGAATATTTTTTCTTGAGAAACGTTTACTCTGTTATTGGCTAAAAAAAGCAACATTATTTTGGTGAGTGATACGAATTATTTTTGAAGTCACTATGACATATTTTTAAGTTTATTTATATTTTGAAAGAGAGAGAAAGAGAAAGAGGGAGTGTGTAGGGGAGGGGCAGAGAGAGAGTGAGAGAGAGAGAGAGAGAATTCTAAGGAAGCTCTGAACTTTTAGCGCAGAGGCCAACATGGGCTCATTCCCATGAACCATAAGATCATGAACTGAGTCAAAATTAAGAGTTGGACGCTTAACTGACTGAGCCACCCAGGAGCCCCACTATGACAGATTTTTGATGTGGTTTGTACTATGGCAGTAAAATCTGTTGAAAAGTAGTATTTCTGTGTCTTCTCAGCTCAAAAGTTAATCAGCTTTTCCTATTCATAAAGTGGTTATCACATTTAATTTCCCTTCATTTTCTGACTTTAATATTTTGCAGAACAGGCTTTACCAAAGAGTTGGTAATGGTTCTGTGGTTGTTGGGTAGTTTTGTTACTGACCTGAATAAATGTAAAGAAGATATCACATTGAAGAAGTTGGGAGATCATCACAGGATGATAGGATTTGGATTTAATATAAAGTCAGAGGAAACTAGAAAGACATGTAGATGCAAACTTAGAGTAGAGAGAAAAGAATGTGTATAAGCTAGGTATAAGCTATAAGGGAGATGGAGATTCAGTGGTTTATTAAAATATGATTTCATTATAACTAGGGCTTATTATGGAATACAAATTTTTAATATTATGAAATAAGACAGTGTACTCTTTACCATTATCACTGTTCAACATTTTGTTGTTAAAGTTTATTTTTGGGAGACATGTGCATATGTACACATGTGAGTGGGGGAGGGAGGGGGAGAGAGAGAGAGAGAGAGAGAGAGAGAGAGAGAGAGTGTGTGAATATCAAGCAGGCTCCCACTTTCATGGTGGAACCCAACTCAGGGCTTCATCCCATGACCTGTCAGATCATGACCTGAGCTGAAATTAAGAGTTGGCCATTTGACTGACTAAGCCACCCAGGTGCTCCACTGTTCAATACTTGATAGAACTTCAATCATTGCAATGAAAGAAGAATATGAAATGAATTGTGCAAAAAATAAAGAGGAGAAGAATTATTTATTTTAACTTGCAATACAATGCCATTTATTGGATAAGCCCAAGAAAATCACTTGGAAAATGATTTGAACTAATGAGAGATTAGTGACTAGTCAATATATATATATAAATCAGTGCTTTACCATATGTAAGAAATTACAAGTAGAAAAAATGGGAAAAAAAACATACTATATACAAAAGCATTGACAACAACTACACATACTCAAATATATGTGTACTTCCTAGGAAACAATAAGACAATTAAAGAACTTAATGAAACTAACAAGGAAGATGTAGGATCTGTGCGAAAAAATGAGCAATCAACATTATTAAGGGACATGAAGTAAGACTTTAATAAATGAAGAGACTATGTTGATGAATGGGAAATCATAAATTTAACATAGTTCTAATGAAGGTCACAATGAAATGAAATTCTTTTGGGTAAAATGAAAAAGTGATTCCAGAATTCACTTGGTGGAGTAGCTATAATCATAGTACCATGAATAATGGTGTGTGGCTTTTGTGGTATGTATTATTGATTTGCTGCTAACATATGAAAATATATAAAGTTACAGCATACAGTAATGATAGAACAATAGACTGGAATAGAAAGTACATAAACAAACCCTAGTACATTTAAGAAACTGATATATGATAGAGGCAGCATTTTAAATTACTAGTAAGAAGACTAAAGGGTTCACTGTGGCACATAAACAGTACAGGTGGATTAAAGAATTAATGTGAGAAATCATCAAAGTACTGGACAATATGATTGACTATTATTCTTGAAGTCAAGGAGGATTTCTAAACATGATTATTAGAAGAAGTATAATGGTGTCTGGAAAAAATTTGGCAGATTTCATTACAAATTTAAAAACCTATGTCTTATTATCAAAAGTGAAAGGTCAGTTGCAGACTGGGAGAGAATATTTCATCTGATAAAGGACCTGTATCCAAAATATACAAAGAATTTTTATAACTCAACAATAAGTTAAACAGCCCAATTATTAAAAATAGATCTACCCTATGACCCAGCAATAGCACTGCTAGGAATTTACCCAAGGGATACAGGGGTGCTGATGCATAGGGGCACTTGTACCCCAATGTTTATAGCAACACTTTCAACAATAGGCAAATTATGGAAAGAGCCTAAATGTCCATCAACTGATGAATGGATAAAGAAATTGTGGTTTATATACACAACGGAATACTATGTGGCAATGAGAAAGAATGAAATATGGCCTTTTGTAGCAACTTGTATGGAACTGGAGAGTGTATGCTAAGTGAAATAAGTCAGGCAGAGAAAGACAGATACCATATGTTTTCACTCTTATGTGGATCCTGAGAAACTTACCAGAAGACCATGGGGGAAGGGAAGGAAAAACAAAAGGTTAGAGAGGGAGGGAGCCAAAACATAAGAGACTCTTAAAAACTGAGAACAAACTGAGGGTTGATGGGGGGTGGGAGGGAGGGGAGGGTGGGTGATGGGTATTGAGGAGGGCACCTGTTGGGATGACACTGGGTGTTGTATGGAAACCGATTTGACAATAAATTTCATATTTAAAAAAATAAAAAAATAAAAAATTGGCAAAAGCGCTGAACACTTTGTCAGAGAAGATACTAACATTTGAAAATTAGCATATGAAAAGATGGCTGTGTGTCATATGTCAGTTGGGAATTGCAAAAGATGATGAGATACACTACACACCTGGTAGAATGGCTAAAAATTAAAAAAAAAAATTTTTTTTTTAAAGTTTGTTTATTTCTGAGACAGAGAGAGACAGAGCATGAATGCGGGAGGGTCAGAGAGAGAGAGAGACACACAGAATCTGAAACAGGCTCCAGGCTCTGCAGTGTCAGCACAGAGCCCGACGCGGGGCTCGAACTCATGGACATGAGATCATGACCTGAGCCGAAATCGGACGCTTAACCGACTGAGCCACCCAGGTGCTCCAGAGTGGCTAAAATTTAAAACACTGACAGTACCAAATGCCATTGATGATATGAAGCAACAGGAACTTTCATTCATTGCTGGTGGGAATACAGAATGGTCCAGCCACTTTGGAAGCCAGTTTGGCAGTTTCTTAAAAAACTAAATACACTCTTACCATATGGTCCAGCAGTCATGCTTCGAGGTTTTTCCCCAAAATATGCGTTTGCACACAAAAACCCGCACCTGAATGTTTATAGCAACTTTATTCATCATTGACAAAATTTGGAAACAACCAAGGTGTCCTTCAGTAGGTGAATGTATAAACTGTGTTTTTTCCCCCCAGACAATGGGATACTGTTCAGCACCAAAAAAAAAAAAAAAAAAAAAAAAGAATTGGTAAGCCATGAAAAGACATGGAAGAACCTTAAATACATATTGCTAAGGGAATGAAGCCAGTCTGAAAAGACTACATACATGTGGTATGATTCCAACTATATGACATTCTGGAAAAGGCAAAACTATGGGAGAACAGTAAAAAGATCAGTGCTAGTGTGGGGGGTGATAAGTAGGTAGAGCATAGGGGATTTTTAGAAGAATGAACTATTCTGTATGATACTATGATGGTAGATATACGACATTATACATTTGTCAAAACCCACAGAACTGTAGTATTAACTGTATTAGTTAAAAATAATTTGTCATTATTGGTTCATCAGTTGTAACACATGTACCACACCAATGCAAAATGTTAGTTTAAAAAAATCATGTCTGAAAAAATCCAGACAGGCAAAACAACTGGAAAGCATTTGTATTCTGGAACATAAATAAATAGTTAACATGTTTAGTTTTAGAGAACTCTAAAGACAAGAGCCCCATAAAAAATGGGCAAAAAGTATGAACAGATTGCTTACAAAAGAAGGCAACTTCCATAAAATATACTTTAAAACTCTAATATGATGTCATTTGTCACCTATGAAACTGGCAGGGATTTTCAAAAAGTGGTAATATACTGTGACCAAGAATGTAGAGAGACAGCGATTCTCACATACTTCTGATTGGAGGAAATATTAGTCAGTGAGAGAAAATTTGAGAACACACATTAAAAGCTTTTACCTAGGGGCGCCTGGGTGGTGCAGTCGGTTAAGCGTCCGACTTCAGCCAGGTCACGATCTCGCGGTCCGTGAGTTCGAGCCCCGCGTCGGGCTCTGGGCCGATGGCTCAGAGCCTGGAGCCTGTTTCCGATTCTGTGTCTCCCTCTCTCTCTGCCCCTCCCCTGTTCATGCTCTGTCTCTCTCTGTCCCAAAAATAAACGTTGAAAAAAAAAATTAAAAAAAAAAAAAAGCTTTTACCTAGAATTTCAAGGTTGAGGAATTAGCCCACTTAAAATCAAGGATGTGTCCAATGATCTAGATATAAGGATATATACTGCACTATGTCAGTAAAAATTGGAAACTACCTAAATGTCCACCATTAAATAAATTATTTCATGTTTAAACAGTGGGAGAATGTGCTGAATGGTGTTCTAGAACTGAGGCACATTCAGGTTTGAAAGTTACTAGGTTGAAGGTTACTTGGTTACTAGGACCCTCTTTTCAGAAATTCTGATTTGCCAGGTCTGAGGTGCCATGAAGTTGCTCTTGATCAGCACCTGGTGATGTTGACGTTGCTCATCTGGGGACTGACCATATTTTGAGAACCACTTTTTTAGATAAATATTTAGGGAAAGAATGAAGATTATAAAACTGTTTATAATATGATTCTACTTTATAAGTGAGTTGAATAAAATGGATTTGAAAAAAAAAAGTCGAAATAGTATTACACCAACATGTTTACTGTGGTTATTTTGTATAATGGAAATGTGGGTGATTTAAATACTTTTTGTTAATCTGTGTTTTTAAAAACTTTCCATAATGAAAAGAGTTTTAAATGAAGGAACAAATTGAAACAATTTAAAAAACCAAATGATAAGGTAGAAGAAGTCTTAATTCTTTTCAGGTTTGGTGTGAGAACTAAAAATCTCAAGTATACATGATTCCTTTCTCCCCTATTACCTTTCACATGCAATCAGTTATAAAGATCAATTTTACTTTCTAAATATTTCTTTATCTTTCCTCAGCTTGGCATTCCTTCTGCCATTCCGTCAACCTAGTCTGTTATAATTTCATTGTTGAGTTCCTGGAATAGACCTTTGTCTTGTTCCCTTACCTCCAGTCTTGTTCCTTTCCAATCCATTCTTTACACAGCAGCCAGAGTAATCTTTGTAAAAATCAAATTTGAAGCATTAAGCACTTAATGTGTCTTTAGCTGCCAGGATAAAATCCAGACTCTTTCCTCTCTTGCTTGTCTTTTATAATTCCCCCCTTCTACTTTACAGACATTCTAAGCTCCTTTTGTCTTAGTTCTTGTAAAATACATTTTAGTTTCCCCATTCAGGTCTCAACACTCCCCCCCCCCCCCCCACACACTGTTTGTGGGACTTACCCTGCTATTTCACCCCTGGCCTGGCTAACTCCTGGTGACTTCAACATAATATTGTTTCCTCTGGGGAAGTTTTTCCAAGATTCTTCTTCCCTGTACTACTTTCTGTGTTAATTCTGTGTTAAGTACCCTTCCTGTGTATTTCCATGGCATTCTTTACTTTTCTTAACGTCGGACCTTCCACATTGCTTTTTATTTGCCTCTTTCCTTGTCTATATTAACCCATTTGACTACATCCTCATAGGGATCAGTACCTAGTATAGAGTGGGAGCTTCAGAAATAATTGTTGATGACTGAGTGAATGAATGGATGAAAAATAAAACATGAAGATGAGATGTAGAGATGTACTGATGGATGGGTCCTAAGTATAATTCATGTAATGTGTTCTGATTAGACTGGAATTCTCTTTACTCTCTGTTCTACCAGAAGACAAACTTAGAAAAGATTTGGAAGAGAATTACCCTGATGATTAAAGAGCTAGAAAGTAGAACCAGTGAGGCAAAATTAAAGGAATTGAGAGGAGTATAAGTAGCCTGAAAATTAGGACGATCTAATAACTATCTTTAAGTATATACATGCACAGTTAATTTTCTAAGAATATTGATGAGCTGTCCACCATTTAAAGAGGATAAATAATTTGGTTGATTCTATAGCAGAATTTAAATTCAATATCTGGGGGGAAATTTTAACAACTGCCAAGAAATTCTGGAATTACTTATTGTATGAGACCATGGGAAGGGCCAATTTTTTTTTTGTTTTAATTTGCAAAAAAATCTTATAAGTAAGAAATATTGTAAAGAAATGGTGTTAATTTTGTTAGTGGATAAAATACAGATAATTGTAGTGCCTCAGATACTAAGGGGATTTGAAACTAAATTTTCTCTTCTGAAAGCGCTGTTTAGAATTGAATATTGTTGATAAGTGAATAGTTTTCTGACCAATCTCTAGGTAGCCTCACCAGTTTCCTCTCAAGATTTAAGAAACTGTAACCTTAATTTATGGAGAAAATACTGTCAAAATCTGAGATGTTAATAATCAATATATAGAGAGCTATTTTGGGGGTAACATGAGCCTAGTAATGTTGACTTGAATGAATGATGTGTATCCTATATAATCAGCAGAATGTAAGGTTTAGCTTTCTCTGCAGCTGCAGGAGACATATTTAATTAATACTGAAGCAATTATCTTGACAAGTAAATCAAACTCAATTAGATCTCAATTAGAACACTAACATTTTCTCAAATATTGTATGGTTGCCAGATGGTTACACTTTTTTTTTTTAACCCACTGTCTTGCACACCCCCGTACCCCCTCCCCCCGCTTGTTTTTTTAAAGATTGACTTTCCAACTGCTGTGTTTATTAGGTATAATCACTCAGTTTTGTTTTCTTATTTTAGGGAGGAAATTTGAAATTTAATATGATGTATATCAGAATTCTGTTACCTGGCAATGTATGGTTTTGTTTTATAGAAATTTGGAAAAGTAACATATGGTGACTCATTTATAAAATGCATAAATTACAAAGTAGAAATTGTGGATCATTTAGAAGAGACTTTTAGAAGTTATTTAATTCATATCCTTGCCAGAGGCAGACCATATTATACCTGGATCTATATATTATTGTGTCATACTTATATTTTGTTTTCAAGTAGAATGAAAGCATTGATTTTTTTTTTTTAGGCTTAATAAGTGTAGGTATTGCAATTATAAACTTCAATGCTCACTAAATAAATTGTTGTAACATCTTCTAATCAATTAGTTATACTTAGAATAATTGTGTCTTCAGAGGTTTTCCTTTCAAGTGCCTTTTCAAAGGTCAATTAAATTTATATCCGTTTAGGTCCAGCTACTTCATTTTGGTATTAAATTTAATTTCCTACATCTTATTTGGTTGTCCACTCACAGATGAAGGTAGAGGATAGTGTAATAATGGCAGTGTTGCATCATGGATTAGGATTGAAGGTGGGGCGCCTGGGTGGCTCAGCGGGTTATGTATTTGGCTTTTAATTTCAGCTCAGTTCATGATCCCAGGGTTGTGAGATTGAGCCCTGTATGGTGGGGCTCAGTGTAGAGCCTGCTTAGGATGCTCTCTCTCTCTCTCTCTCTCTCTCTCTCTCTCTCTGTCTCTCTCTGTCTCTCCCCCTCCCTCCACCCCCTCCTCCTCCTCCTCTCTCTCTCAAATTAAAAAGACAAAGAACTGAAGGCTTTGTGGGTCAGACTACTTGAATTTTGAATTCCTGTTCTACAGTTTCTAATAGGCTTTGGGTGAGGAATTTAACTTTTGTAATTTACAGTTTAAGGTAATAAACCTAACTCAAATGGTAGTTGAAGGTTTAAAGCAGATTAAGTATTAGATAGTCCTTAGTGTAATTCCTCGTACACAGTAGCATTCAGTAAAAATTGGCAGTTGTTTTTGTCGTTATTCATTTGCTTAGTCATTCACCGATTTTATTCAATTCACTTTTTCAGTGAATACTTGGATAATACTTATCTTTAGATGACCATTATTCTTAAAGTTAAGGATTCAGAATTTTATTGCTTAGCATATGTATAGCATTTTCAGGAGAGATGAAATAGTCTCCGAGATTATTTTCTTGTTCCCATTTTTTTGTCAGTTTTCTCTCCAGTCCCAAATACTCTGCATCCGGTGTTGGCAAACATTTTGTATAAAGGTCAAGAGAGTAAATACAGATAGTAGATATTTTAGGCATTGGAGCTACATACAGTGTCTGTCATATGTTCTTTTTACAAAATGTTTTATTTTGAAATAATTATAGATTCACATTAAGTTGCAGAGATAATAGAGAGGTCTGATATACCCTTTATACACTTTCCTGAGTGGTTACGGCTTACATAATTATAGTACAATATTAAGACCAGGGAATTGAAGTGTGTGTGTTTGTGTGTTTCTATGTTATTTTATCACATATGTAGATTTCTATAACTACCACCTCAATCTGCAGTCAAGGTACGCAACTATTCCATTAAGTACAAAGAATTCCTTCATGCTACCCATTCCTAGTCACACCCACCTCCTCCTCTCACCCATCTTACCCATCCCCAGCCACTGGAAACCATTAATCTGTTTCTGTTTATTTATTTATTTTGAGAATGTTATGTGAATAGAATCATCCAGTGTATGACTTTTTGGGATTAGTTTTTTTTTCAGTCCTTGAGATACATTGCTTCATGTTATGAATGTGCTACAGTTTGATTTTTGTGTGTAGTTTTCAAGGAGTCGATCCATTTCATCTATGTTGTCAAATTTATATGAAATTTATATGTGTAGAGTTATTTGTAATGTTCCCTTATTAGTCTTTTCATGTTAGCACAGTTTGTGGTGATATCCCCTGGTTCATTCCTGACTTAATGCCTTTTTTTTTTTTTCATTTTATTCTTAGAAGTCTGTTGATTGATATTTTCATCAAAGAAGCACCTTTTTGTTTCATTGGTTTTTTTTTTTCTCTGTTATTTTCCTGTTCTCAAGTTAATTGATTTTCGCTTTTATCCTTATTATTTCCTTTCTTCTGCTTTTTTGGGTTTATTTTGTTCTTCTTTTTGTTTCTTGAGGTGGGATTTTAGATTATCGATCTGAGATTTTTTTCCCTCTTTCCTGATGTGTACAGTTAGTGCTATGAATTTCTCTACTGCTTTAGCTGTGTCCCACACATTTTGATGTACTTTATTTACATTTTCATTCAGGTCAGTGTATTTTTAAATTCCTTTGATACTTTCTCTTGATTCATGTGTTGTTTTGAAGTGTTTTGCTTAGTTTCTAAGTATGTGGGAGATACATTGTTTTCAGAGCTCACACTATATAATTTCAGTTCTTTTAAATTTGTTGACATGTGTTTTATGGCTCAGAATATGGTCTGTCTTAGTTCTGTGGATACTTGAAAGGAATGGATATTTTGCTGTTAATGAGGAATGTTCTGTAAATGTGCTCTTGTTGGTTGATGGCATGGTTGAGTTCTATATCCTTGCTGATTTCCTGTTCACTTGTTCTACCAGTTGTTGAGATAAGGGTGTGGAATCTCCAGCTATAACTGTGAATTTGTCTGTCTCTTTTCCATTCTATCACATGGACATCATGCAGAGGTTCCCTGTTACTGCCTGATAGGCATTAAAGTTCTGACTCCCTACTCTCCCTTTCCTGACAGCATCTCTTAAAGGGGGGAGGAATTAGAGCACATCATTGTAATCTGGAGGGGGTATAAATATCGACTCCTCATTAGGCCTTTGATGAGGTGGTGGTGGATGGGGCTGCAGTCTTTTTCTGTGGTGTGTGGCCAGAGCAGAGTCAAAGTTTTCTGACTTGGTAGACTGACCCTTTCCTGGTCCTTTGGCTAGATACAGGGAATTTTTGGGTCCTTTTTTTGGTCTGTTTTCGTTGACTTTTCCATGTTGCTGGCTTCCCTAGTATCCAGTGTGGTATATATGAGTCAAATAAAACTCAGGGAACTCACTTCATGTTGTTTGTTGGGTCCCAAGGTCCCTAGATGATTTGCTGCCTTTTCTCCTACTCTCAGAATGTTTATGTAATGTCTAGGGTTCTTAGCTGTATTTAGGAAGAGTAGGAAAAAAATACATCTATTTTTCTGGACGTTGAAGTTTGCTTTTTGTTTTGTTTTTTATTGGTTTATTTTTCTAAAACCTTTTTTTAGAGCTGTTTTAGTTTACAGCAAAATTGAGAGCAAAGTACATCCCCCACACATACATAGCCACCCCCATTATCAGCATTCCCCGTGAGAGTGGTACCTTTGGTACAACTGATGAATGTATGTTAACACATCATAATCACCTAACATCCATAGTTTACAGTGTGGTTCATTCTTGGTGGTGTATAGTTTGTGGATTTGGGCAAATGTATAATGACATGTGTCTACCGTTACAACGTATCATACAGAGTATTTTCATTGTCCTAGAAATCCTTTGTTCTCTGTTTATTTACCCCCACCCCACCCAACCCTTGGCAACCACTGATCTTTTTATTATCTCCATAGTCTACCTTTTCCAGAATGTCCTGAGGCTGTAGTCGTTGTAAAGTATGTAGTCTTTTCAGATTAGCTGCTTTAACTTAGTAATGTGCATTTAAGGTTCCTTCATGTTTTTCATGGCTCAATAGCTCATTTCTTTTTAGTGCTGAATAATATTCCATTATCTAGAAGTACCACAGTTTGTTTACCTACTGAAGGACATCCTGGTTGCTTTCAAATCTTGGCAATGACAAATAAAGCTGCTGTAAACACTTACATGCAGGTTTTTGTGTGGACATAAATTTTCAGCTCCATTGAGTAGATACCAAGGAGCACAGTTCTGGATTGTATGGTAAAATTATGTTTCGTTTATAAGAAAAGGCCCAACTGTCTTGCAAAGTGGCTGTGCCATCTTGTATTCCCATTGGTAATGAATGAAAGTTCCTGTTGCTTTACATCCTTGTAAGTATTTGGTATTGTCAGTGTTTGGGATTTTGGCCATCCTGATAGGTGCATAGTGGTATCTTGTTTTGTAGCGGGTTTTTTTTTTTTGTTTGTTTGTTTGTTTTGTTTTTGTTTTTGTACAGTCCTTACAAATGTTAAAAACCATTCTTAGCTCAAAGACTGTGCCAAAACAGGCTGTGGAGTAGATATGGGTATATCTGTAGTAGATATATCCTGTATATTTATAGTAGATATATACTATCTATAGTATCGTCTACTATAGTAGACTGTAGTTTTCCAATGTGATAGCTGCCTTCATCTTTTTAATCTTATCTTGAGTCCCTTGGTTGCTCAGTGTGCTACAGCCACTGGCTTTTTTTTTTTTTTTTAAACCATCCAACTCTTTTCTGTCTTTGGAACTTCACACATGCACTTTCTTTCATCTGTATCATTCTTCTCTCTATTGTCTCCCTAGATATGCTGTTTATCCATCAGGTTTCCGCTTATGTATTATATCTTTTCAAAGGGAACCTCCTTGGCCCTTAGCAGTCTAAGTGAGATTCTCCATGCTGCTTCATAGCACTGTCAACTTTCCTTTTATCATACTTTTAACAATGTTATTCTAAATTTATAAGTGTGATATTGGTTTAAAGTTTATTTTTATTCTCACAAAAATGACAAGTTCTTTAATGGAACAAATTCTGTTTTATTTACTAGCTTCCAAAGCCCTAGAACAACATTTCAGTGTTTAACACAGTAGTTGACATTTTGGCAGTTTTATTAAGGGGAAGTTGAAACTTTAATTTGAATGAGTTCCAAGAGATTGTCTTAGGAGTTTTAACTATGTTTGCTAATTAAATATTAACATAAATCTTTAAGATGGATATTGTTCCTCCTTTTTATAGGTGAGGATGCTGAAGGTCTAAGGGCTAAAGTAATTTGTTTAAGGTTGGAGGGATAGAAAGGACCAGACTCAGGTGACAGTCTGAATCTAAACTCATTTTGTTTTAATTATACCAGTGGTTCTCACTGAGGCCCCAGAATCTTGTTGACAGTAGGGGATTGGGAAGTGATATTAAAGTAACAACAACAACCACAACATCAACACAAACACAAACACTATATGATCCTGCCTAGTTCCTTCCCGAGTTCAGGGGTGTGAAGATGAAGACAGGCAGATAGGAATATGCTCCTATGTTTAGAATCCCTGCACCTCCACCTGCTGGCAGATAGAGTACTTTTTGTTAAGGGCCTTAATATTTGGTGTAAGAGGCAAATTTTGTGTTTGGCCATTTGCTATTGAGCTTATAAACTAATAAGGCAAGCTAAATACATGGTGTAATATAAAATACAAAGAAGATACATCAATGGATATACTCAGGAGGGTACAGTTTATTCCCGCTGGACAGTTTAAAGAAGTTAGCTCATATCTCATTTTCATCATTGCGAAACCAATGTGTAAATTAAGAAGTTGGTATATGGGACTTAATTCTTGGGGGACAGTTATTGTAGTTTCTTATCAGATGTAATATTGGGTACTTAGAAGTTGAGGGGGGGCGCCTGGGTGGCGCAGTCGGTTAAGCGTCCGACTTCAGCCAGGTCACGATCTCGTGGTCCGTGAGTTCGAGCCCCGCGTCGGGATCTGGGCTGATGGCTCAGAGCCTGGAGCCTGTTTCCGATTCTGTGTCTCCCTCTCTCTCTGCCCCTCGCCCGTTCATGCTCTGTCTCTCTCTGTCCCAAAAATAAATAAACGTTGAAAAAAAAATTAAAAAAAAAAAAAAAGAAGTTGAGGGTAAACTAAGTAGAGTGTATGAGATTACCATTATTTAATTTTTGCTTATTTTCCTATAGAATTTTTCTCTTCATGGTGATACCTTGAAAAACAATCTTAATTGTTCTGTCTGTGCAATTGTGTATCTTATTTTATACATTTACTTATAAATATTTTCATGTTATATATTCTGTGTAAATTTCTCTTTTTAATTAGCCTGTTCTTCTAGAGAGTCATTATTCTATATGTTAATCAATTATTTTTACTAATTAATGGATATTTAGATTATTTCCAGGTTTAAAAAAATATTAAAACACCAACTATGTGCTCATAGTCTTGTCCATATTAAGATAATTTAAGATAGAGTCTCTGAGAAAAGGAATTATTGAGTTAAAGGGTATAAATATGTTTAAGGCTCTTGCTACATATTAAAAAATTGTTTTCCAAATTAATTTTTCACATTTTCCTGATACTTTCAGAGAATTTCTGTTACATTGTACTCTTGCCAGTAGATCCTATTATTATTTTCTTCAGTCTCTTAAAATTTAATAGGCACTGTTTTACTTTACATTTCTCTAATCACTGGTGATACTGAAAACTTTTAACATGTGTTTATCCACTATTTACATTTTTCTTCTGTGAATTGTGTGCTCATTTCCCTTGTTCATTCTTGTATTCTTTTGGGAGGTAATGCCTAGCTTTTTTCTTTCTTGCTTTCTTGCTCTCTTGCTTTCTTGCTTTCTTGTTATCAATTTGTATCCACTCCCATAAAGTATGTCTTCTGATCTTTTTTGTTTGTGATTTATTGTTGTTTTTTGTTTGGATATTTATATCTGATCTTGGTTTTTTGTTTGTTTGTTTGTATTCTTATTTTTGTTTTTAATGGCTTGAGTGTTTTTTCCCCCATAATTTGACTCTTTAATCAATCTGGAATTCATTTTGGCATATGGTGTGTTATAAAAATCTATATTGCTTTCCAAGTTGGCATCAACATGTATTGGCTAATCTGTGCATTCTGTTATGAATTTGACTCCTGTACATACTCTTGTGCTTGTACGTTATCTTTTACAGATTTGATGTCGTACTTAAACATTATGATTGGATGTAGTGATGGAATAGAATAGTCAGGGTCCTATATAGTAGTGATGTGGGATTATGGATAATTTATCTTTGACTCATTTAAGTTACATTGTTTTACACACACACACACACACACACACACACGTATATACATTTATAAATACACACAAGTACAATTCTTTGCTCTAGAACTATGAAGAAGTATTAACTATGCCATGTTGCCTGTTCACACTATGATGTGTTTTCCTTTGTAAGTAAAAGTTAATTTTTGCAGGATGTTCTGATTAGTGATGGTAATGCAAAGTCATGATGAATGTGCTATTATGTAGTTTGCTATGTTAGAACATCACTTTGGGATTATTTAGTTTGGTGATTTGATACAGTGCCAGTGATTCTCCGTTAGGGTTGACTACTGTGATGTTATTATTCATATTGCTACTTCCTCCTGAGATTTGCACTGGAGCATTAGAATTTTTTTTTCCAGGGCAAAATGCAGTTAATATTCTTCAGGATTGCTATTTCCCCTATTGTAATTATTTAATTAGCTAGCTTGGGAGTTCTTTTCTCTTATTTAACTTGAAAAATAATCCTATATTTCCTAACTTCTGGTAGCATTATTGTTTTCAAAAATATTAAAAGTTTTTTTTTTTTTTCTGTTTGGAAAAATCTATACACATTTATTGTACAATATAGAAAGGTATGTAGAAGTTTGATCTCAGAATCAGATTCCAGAGGTCACAGTGGAAGGATTGGTGGAAGAGGTCATGAATATGGATAGGACTAGGTTACATTTGGACAGATGTTGCCTATTCAGTTAACTCCAGGAATTAAGGTGGCATGTAAATGAGCATAGTAAAGACTATGCAGGTCTAAGGGGATTAGCTACTATTCAACTTTAGCTGATTATTTTTATATTTTTCATTATTTCCATTATTATCAGACCTTAATTTTTTCCCTTAAGAGGTGTTGGCAACCTGGATTTTGGTATGAATTCTCCTAATTTCTTAATATTGGCAGGTCACACATTTGTGATTGCTTACCTAGGAGATCTAAAGAGTATGTGGGGATGAGTCTGGAAGGTAATGGATGATTAAAGAATGTTAGGCCCCAATCACTGATGGGAGGTATGATAGAATTAGTCCCTGAAGCTTATGAAAGGGTGGTGAGTAAACAGATCTCTTGCTCTGGTTCTTGATATTTCTTTTCTGCATTTATTGTCTATTTGAGGCTTGGCGTGATGTAATGATGACCATGACTAATGATGTCTCCAAAGGCTTGCAGTCTTTTGAGTATTAAAGAGAAGTAAAGAAGAAAGTATAATAAAGTACAGTGAATGCTATAATAGAGGAAGTACAGGGTTATTTTGAATCCTAGGAGAAGGTTATCTAACTCAGATTTGGGTGATTAAGGGAGGCGTCCCGTAAAAGTGGTATATCAGCTGAGTTTGGAGATGGGGTGGTAGTTGGGTTGTGTTGTGGGTAGAGAACAAAGTTTGCAAAGGTCTGAAGGCTAGAGAGGATGGTACATTTAGGAATTGGAAAATAATTTACTTCTTATAACTGTTTCTTATTTTTAACACTGTTTTATATCATTGACATCTTAGTCACTGTTTATATGTGGTGAAGGATGATGAATTGAGTAAAAAAGATGAATAAATAGATAACTGATCGAACATAAAGTGCAGTGATAAATGCATCTGTGAGAAGGGATGATTGCTGCCCTTGTGGTCTTATATAGTAGGGTCCTTTGTGTTGAGTCTTGGCTTTTTTATCAGAATAAAGATGTTAAGGGCATATGCCTATTATATTTCTGATTACTAGCTGGTGAATAGAATGAATGAATCAAGATTCTGAAGGGTCTCTACAGGGTAATGAATTGGCTTTATCCAATACAATTTTATCTTGAGTATATTGCACTGCTCTTAAATCTAAAATAATTGTTAAGTACAAGATGGGAAAAGTTTATAAATAGTGGTGTGTGTGTGTGTGTGTGTGTGTGTGTGTGTGTGTGTGTAGAAAGGCACTGCAATATGGTCACTCTAAAAAACCAAGGATGTATGAATTTAGTTTAGTACTGGATGAAGGAGTTGATCATTCCATTCCTGTTTGGAACACACCTGGAATGCTATTTTCAGCTTTTGGAGCCACGGTTTAATAGGCTATAAGTGAAGCAGAACATCTTCAGTGGAAAGGAAATAGAGTAGCTGTCCAACAAAACATGACTGCTATGACGAGAGTTGAAGGACTAAAATATGTTTTTAATCTGGAAAACAGAGAACTTCTGGGGCTGTTGATATGGCTTTATATTTTAAGAGGGTTAACATGGAAAATTGGTTAGAATTGTAATGTTTAGCCCGAGAGTAGCATTATATCAGGTGGGTAGAAGAAGCTTTGGGATTGGGTAAAGATTAGGGTGCAGGAAGAAGGAAACAAAGGGATGGGGAGCAACATTCTATATTCTACATGTGACTTCATATGTATTACATCATATAATCCTATAGCATCCAATACAGTAAATATTATTTTAATAATAATTTAATTTTCTATAAAAACATGGTTTTAAAAGTAGTAATATCTAAAAAAATTTGCTAATTCCATGTTTGCTTGAAACCACATTTAAAAGCTAATCCAAGGGGCACCTGGGTGGCTCAGTTGGCTAAGTGCCTGACTTTGGCTGAGGTCATGATCGCATGGTTTGTGAGTTTGAGTCCTGCCTTGGGCTCTGTGCTGACAGCTAGGAGTCTGGAGCCTGCTTTGGATTCTGTGTCTCCCTCTTTCTCTGCCACTCCCCTGCTCATGCTCTGTCTCTCTCAAAAATAAATAAGCATCAAAAAAAAAATTAAAAAAAA
>NW_024412452.1:11233605-11332041 GCF_014898765.1 Herpailurus yagouaroundi
TTCATTTGAACCTGCTCTCCTTAAATCTTCAACTAGTCTGCCCTCTGCAAAGGAATTCTCAGTCAGTCTTAGGAAATAGAAATTAAAATTGCTTCTGAATACTAATATCTATCCAATATGACATAGATCAGATTAATCCTTTTTTTTTTTTAATTTTAGAGAGAGAGCGCACACAGGCACATAGCGTGAGGGGGATAAGAGGGGAGGGAGAGGAGCAGAGAGAGAGAGAGAGAAAGAGAGAGAGTAAATCCCAGGCAGTCTCCACCCTCAGCATGGAGCCCAATGCTGGGCAAGATCCCATGACCCTGGGATCACGACCCAAGCTGAATTCAAGAGTCAGACACTCAACTGACTGAGCCATCCAGGTGCCCCGATCAGAGTAATCTTAATTAAGATCATGCCCAGTAGGGATCAAACTTTAGCCCACAGCATAAGATTAGTACACCTTAGATTACTAATAAGCATATTTAGAAATAATATAAAAACCAAAAGGGATTTTCTCTCCCTTATGTAGATTATGGGATACTGGGGAGGGAAACTGCTTTCCTCTCTCATAGTCAACAATATTTAGTAGTATATATAAAGTATTGTGCCAGTTAGATGCCAAAAATTCATCTAAAAAGTCATGATGTTGTCTTTAATGTTGTTATAATCTACATGGGAAGACAAAACTATTATACATAGAAACTACAGTGGTTATATAAACAGCAGATATTATAGGCATTGTATAGTAAAGGTTATCAACAGGGAGAGATCATTGTTGGTAGGATGGTCAAGGCCAGCTAAATAAGAGAATTCACAGTCTCGCAGTTTGAAAGGATCGCGAAATCATCTTGTCATAACCCATTTAGGGATTGACTAGTCGGCAGTCAGTTACCTCTAAAAATTGCACATTTAACATTTTTGGATGAGACTAAATCATAAAATATTTATTAATTTAGACTTGGGAGCTTTTTTGCTAGCTATTTATTGCCTTAAGAGGAACTCTAAATACTGTTAGGAATCCTTGGTATTCTTCTTTTGATAACCATTTAGTGTGAATTCTCTTCTTGATAGCTCCAGCTGGATGAATGCTGAAGGAACCATTCATTTTTATTGTTGAATGTGAGTTGTCTACAAGAATAAATATAGGATAGTTTTTTATTTCATCATTTCTTATTCAAGTAAAAAAATGTGTGTTTTGGAATTTTTTAATTATTTTTTCTGGATTCAATGAGGTATTCTGGGAGATGGGAAAGTGTAACTTTAAATTCCTTTGATTTATGCAGTAGTCCTGAAAAAGGAAAGGAAAAGCTACTGTTAAATTCTGATGGAGGGTGAATTCAGAAGGGAGGGACAGATGAGTAGAAATTTTGAAGGATAGCCAGAACATATAAGTTTAGTCTCTTTGAAACCACGGAAAAGTTATAGTTTTGTAAAAGCCACAGTAAATTCAGTTGAAAACCATTGTTTAGTGTAAATGATGACCAAATGTGAATTGGAGGTGAAGTTCCTGAAGTTAGATTTGTAACGGACCTACTGTGGTGGCCTTGTAGCAGTGGAAGGAGAATAGAAATATCCTCAGATATTTATACAATTCTGTAAAAGACCAACAATCCCCAGAGAATGCATGACATTTGGGATCTTGAAGAATAGTGCAGGAATTTGGAGGCAATTGGTATGGCCTGGAGCCTTTCTTGGCGTATGCTAGCAAATTTTGGAAAAAAAGTTCTCTTTCCAGATGTGTTACATGGGAGAATTTCTCATGAGTTGCTGGAATGAGGACAATAAGGAAAACTAGAAACTGATGTGTCCTTACCATCATTATGGACAGGCAAGAGGGCCAGTTCTTCAGAGACAGAGACTGGCAGTAAATTGTGTGAGAGAGAACTGAAAGCAGGGATCCTAGCAGAGCTGTCTTGAGGGCTCTAGATGTGTGTTTGACTATATAATTACAGACAAATATGAAAAGACTGTTTCAGTCGCACTTGGAATTTTATAATTGAACAAATATTATGCAGTATCAAAAGTCTTTTTTATGTCTCTTTAAAAAAAATTGTTTTAACGTTGATTTACTTTTGAGAGACAGAGAGAGAGAGAGAGACAGAGTGTGAGCGGGCAAGGGGCAGAGAGAGAGGGAGACACAGAATCGGAAGCAGGCTCCAGGCTCTGAGCTGTCCAGCGGGGCTCAAACTCGTGAACCACGAGATCACAACCTGAGCCAAAATCAAACGCCAAACCAACTGAGCCACCCAGGTGCCCCTATGTCTCTTCTTATATAAAATAAAAAATGTACGTTCTTGAGCATGGAAAAAGGTATGGAAAGACAGACCAACCACCACGCTGTTACCGTTGATTAGTAGAGGAAGAGTATAGACTGGTTCATTCCATGTGGACTCTGCAGCCAGACAGTCTGTTTCACTTATAATATGTGTGACTTTGGGGAGCTACCTAACCTCTTTGTGTCCATTTTTTCTTTCATAGAGTTGATAGGAAAATTAAATGAGGTAGTATGTGTAAAGTACATAGAATGGTGCCTGGCAAATGGCAGGTACTATATAAACGCCTTTTAGAATAAATACAGTAAAATAAGATCCTCTAATCTTGAACTAGTGGAGAAAATATAGAAAGTTACTCTTTAAATCTTCCTTCTTCATTTCTACTGAGGACTAAAAACGGCATAGAGATTAAACTTCTCTATTAGCATTATATTTGGTTTTTGACTATAGAAGTGAAACTGGAAAGTAGTTCCTTATATATTCAGAAATAGAACGATAAAATATGAGCAATATTCCAATCAAAAATTACAGTCATTCACAGTTCATTTAGTCCTGTGTAGTTAGTTAATTCTTGTTCTGCTTCATCTTGGGTTACTTGTCTCATGAACTCATCTGCTTTCAACTGGTATTCTAGAAATCCTCACTTTACTAGTTTTGCCTCAAAGTGATGTATCAGAATCCTATGCCCAAAAGGACCTGCCAAAGTCCTTATCCAAAGTTGGGTTCCAAGATTTCTTTTTGTAGATGAAGCATTCTAGCCTGTAGCTGATTGCACGTACTTTCAGGGAAACATCAGAAAAATATATGTAAATGACAAAAGATTTAAATTTGCTGTGTTTGATTTACTTTAAAAGTGGAAGATCTGGGGCTCCTGGTTGGCTCAGTCGGTTAAGCCTCCAACTTTGGATCAGGTCATGATCTCATGGTTCATGGGTTTGAGCCCCACATCAGGCTCTCTGTGCTGTCAGCTGGAGCCTGCTTCAAATTCTGTGTCTCCCTCTCTCTTTGTCCCTCTCCTGCTTGTGCTCTGTCTCTCTCCCTCTCCAAAATAAACATTAAAAACAATTTTAAAAGTGGAAGATCTAAGGAGAGTTTATTATGATAATAATATAAGTGAAATTTGGTTGTTTCTGTGGCATGGAAAATATAAAATTCAATTAAAAATTTTTAAATAAATATTTAGTCTAAAAACATAGATTAACCTTATTTCCAAAGAAGAGTATATATTACTTCTAATTCATAAAAATGGACACCATCTTTACTGATAAAAATATCTTCAGCTATAACACAATAATCCTGACATATCACAAAATATATCAAGTATATCAAGTAAAGAGATTCTATATGTCTGGAGTAGGTTCTAAACATCTGTATATGAATAAAACTTAGTGGATAAGTGATGTGGATCCCTAGTTGAAAACCACTGTTCTGGAAGATTTAACTTAAGTAAAGTTGCGGTTAACACTTTAAACACTAACAAATTATGATGACACTCTACTATTATCTAATATCAGGCAAAGCAGCACCAAGACTCTGGTGTCCATATCATTGACAGTTAGGATATTACAGTTTTCTAGGATCTTCTCATGCAGCAAACGATTTCTGAAACACCACATTTTACAAATTTAATCTAGGGAAGGCTAAGCATCTCTTCCGATTTGCTAACTCAGTAATAGTAACCTATCAACTAAACTTAAATATTTGTAGCACTTCTGTTTTTACACGGTGAAAGAAGAAGTCCTTTGTGATTGTCCAGGGTCTCTTTCAGAAATCTCAAGGACAGTTTGATGTGCAAAAGATATCATTTAGGATTCAATTTTAGGAAGGCAAAATATTGAAGATTGTTAAGAGATTTGAATATGTGGTTGAGATGGGTTCATGGTTATAGGGAAATAATACTTGGTTATCTATTTTTTTTAATGTTTATTTTGTTTATTTTTGATATGTAGAGAGAAGGTAGGAGAGGCAGAGAGAGGGAGACAGAGAGTCTGAAGCAGGCTCCCACCCTATCAGCACAGAGCCCAATGCGAGGCTTGAACTCCTGAACCATGAGGTCATGACCCGAGCTGAAGTCGGATGCTTAACAGACTGAGCCACCCAGGCACCCAATACTTGGTTATCTATTTAACCAAAGCAACAATAAACATGATTCTAAAGAAACCTCTTTCCTAGTGAGAGATTTTTTTTTTTTTAATAATCAAGGAGATAATAAAGTCAACATAAATCATAGAAGGTTTTTTGATTAAGACACAGAATCCTTACTATCTGGGCAGATAAGAGGGTACAAGAGGGTAAAGAATAATATTTTACAACCTCTTATTAAAAGCAGGCCAATATCCCCCCAAAATTTGCCATTAAAAAATTTTAATGCTTATTTATTTTTGAGACATAGAGTGTGAGCAGGGGAGGGGCAGAGAGAGAGGGAGACACAGAATCTGAAGCAGGCTCCAGGCTCTGAGCTGTCAGCACAAAGCCTGGTGCGGGGCTTGAACCCACGAACCATGAGATCATGACCTGAGCTGAAGTCGGACGCTGAACCGACTAAGCCACTTAGGTGACCCGAAAAATTTGCAATTTTTAACAGAGAATATAAATTATACTTTTGTATCAATATAATATCTGTTACTAAAGTTCTTTATGAAAATCTTATAAATAAGCCCGTCAAACCTTAGTTAGTTTTGACCACGACAAATACAATTTTTTTTCAAAACTTTGCCTAACATTTTTTATCCATACATATTTCAAAGTGGCAAAACTGAGTTCATTCATTAACAGATTTAAGTGTATGTAGCTTCTCTGTAGCATATTCTCTGTAGCAAATTTGTAGCAAAAAGTGTACAAATTTAAGTTATGTTTAGTAATTAGTTGTTTCCGTATACTTAGAAATGGTCCAGGTATCTAATGACTGCCCACTAACTAACTAAATTTAGTATTGGTGCAAGATTTTAAGTTACCTAAAGATGTTGGAAACTTTTTTTTTTTTAATTTTTTTTTTTTAACGTTTATTTATTTTTGAGACAGAGAGAGAGCGCATGAACAGGGGATGGGCAGAAAGAGAGAGAGACACAGAATCCGAAGCAGGCTCCAGGCTCTGAGCCATCAGCCCAGAGCCTGACGCGGGGATCGAACTCACGGACCGTGAGATCGTGACCTGAGTTGAAGTCGGACGCTTAACCGACTAAGCCACCCAGGCGCCCCTGGAAACTGTCTTTAAACATTTTTTTTTAATGTTTATTTATTTTTGAGAGACAGAGCATGCATGAGACGGGAAATGGCAGAGAGAGAGAGAGAGACAGAGAGAGACAGAGAGAGAGACAGAGAGAGAGAGAGACAGGGGATTCAAAATGGGCTTCATTCTGGTAGCAGAAAGCCCGATGTAGGGCTCAAACTCCCGGAATTGGGAGATCATGACCTGAGTGGAAATCGGACGCTTAACTGACTGAGCCACCCAAGCACCCCTGGAAGTTGTCTTGAAGCTGACATAATTACTGTTGAAATAAAATGTGTCAGAATAAGTTTTCAATTTGGATAAATACAGATTTACATTTTTCACAGTTTTAAACATTAAGTAGATACAGCACTAGTTTATTTGATCAGTAAGGTAAAAGTTTAGGAAGAACATAGTAGAATTAAAAAATCTCTGCATATGTTATACTTAATAATGGTATTAGAGAATAAATAGCTGTTTTTAATGAACCAAAATAAATAGTCTTATTTGCCAAAGATTTACCAATATTGTGTGAACTTGAATTCATGGAATATTTTGGAGTTCCCATAAGAATACCTTTTTTTTTTTTTCACACTGAAAGCATTAGATATTTAATTTCCTTAATTGCTAGGAGTTCAAGGACTGTTCTCTTTGTAGAAGTGCTTGTTTATCTCTGAGCCAATCAGAATAGAGCTACTTTAAGAGATAATCTAATTTGGTTTTACCATCTGGAGATAGGCAAATATACAGTCACACAATGAGAAGTACATTTCTAAATTACAGACATGTAAACACAGACACTTAAAGAGAGGAGGCTGGTTTAATGATGTACCTGAACAACTTATATTCAGAAGTTTTGAAGAGTTGGATGGCAAGCCCAGAATTTTATGATAACAGCATTTGAACTGGAGTTGGTGTCCTGTGATGCTTTGTTACCATTCTTTCTACCCTACCCTACCTGGAAGGAATTCTGTTCAGTGAGTTCTGGAATAGGACTTAAGTCAGTGGTTTCCAAATCTTTTGATAGTACATCCCTGATAGTAAAAAATATATAAATTTATTGATTTAGGTATTAACTTATATATAATATAGTAATATGTTAATATATAATTATATATTTACTATACTATAATGTAAATATTATAATATAATAAATATTTATTTAGAAATGAGTGCTACTATACTAATATACTATGACATTATAAAACATGCACACAAAATAGAAGTTAAAAAATTATCATATAATGAAATGAATTTTTAAAATAATTTTCATTTACTAACTGGAAAGAATTTCTTATAATTCTCATTAAGTCACTTTTTATTAGTATTTTTAAGGGAAAGCAATGGTAGAGAAAGGTGAACGTTCTTTACTTTGGAAAATCTTGGTTTAACATTTTGTAATATAGCAAAGACCATATAATAGGTTTTCCTTCTGATACTTGGTTTTTATGATTTTCATAGCTGAAAAAGATAACCTCACAAATATGTGCAAATGCAAATGGGAAAAGTGTGTGACTGGTTGTGCTTTTAAAATAATGACTTCCATTTTTCCACCTACCAGTTATGCAGATTGTTGTTGTTTTATTCATCCTGTATCTTTTGTGCCTAGGTAAGTGCCCTGGCACACAGAATAATATTTGTTGAATGATTGTTGGTTTTTCAAACCTAGTAAAATCTTAATTCTTAGGTTGGCTCTGTCTTCCTGCCTTCTCCCCCCTTCCCTATTTGGAAAGAGCTTCCTATGGATTCATTTTTTGCATAATCAGATATGCTTAAAGTACTAATATGGATTGCTTACATTTTTTTATTGTAAGGAGAATACATGCTCATTTTAGAAAATATAGAAAATAACATGTAATTTCATCACATGGAATTTTGCAACCCACAGATAGCTTTGGCAATGTATATATTTTCAATATTTATTTATCTTGAGAGAGCGAGAGAGAGAGTGTGTGTATGCAGAGGAGAGACAGAGAGAGGGAGAGAGAATCCCAAGCAGGCTCCTTGCTGTCAGTGCAGAGCCTGATTGTGGGGCTTGAACTCATGAATTGTGAGATCATGACCCAAACAAAATCAGGAGTCGGATGCTTAACTGACCGAGCCACCCAGGTGCCCCCAATATTGTTTTTTTTAAACAATAATTTTTAAATAAATATGGGTAGTACAATGTGTATACTGTTTTGTATGTAGGTTTTTATCTTTAAAATATGTTAGAAGTATTTCTTCACTTGACTAAATATTTTTTTGAAACCATTTTTAAGTGACTGTGTCATCATTATCTATGTGCCACAGTTTATTGAGCCATTTCTCTACTACTGGATATTTAAATTATCACCAATCCAAATATTAGGGCCAATGGCAGCTCTTTCAAAGATCTTATATATATTGCCTTGTTGTAAAAAACAGAATCTTAATCTCACTCTAAAGCTATGATTTTGATTTAAAATATCTCTGATGGCTCTAATTAAGATGGACTAAATAAAATCACTTTTTAAACCTTGAGACTATCTGCTTTTACTTTATTTTTATTAAAGTTTTTAAAGTTTGTTTTTGAGAGAGAGAGAGAGAGAGAGAGAGAGAGAGAGAGAGAGAGCATTGAGTTGGGGAGGGGCAGAGAGAGGGGAACAGAAGATCCTAAGCGGGCTCCATGCTGACAGCAACGAGAATGATGTGGAACTTGAACTCACAAACTGTGAGATCATGACCTGAGCCAAAGTCTGACCCTTAACCAACTGAACCACCCATGGGTCCTTGATTTTACTTTATTATATTCTATTGAATTTATTCATAACCCAGAAATAAATCATGGGTTTTGAGAGAGCCAGTGAATTACAAACTTTGAAAAAATGGCAGTTACCTCCTGTTGAAATTTTATTTACTTTTTTCTGATTCGAACACTAATAAAGAAGATATATATGAAAATGTAGTGTTGTGCCTCCTTTCTGGACTGTATCCAAATATTTAAGCAGGTCATACTTAAATAGCAAATTATCAGGCACCTGAGTGGCTCAGCTAAGGTAAGTGTCTGACTCTTGATTTCAGCTCAGTCCAAGATCCCAGGGTTTCAGTTCGTGGGATTAAAGCCCTGCAGAGGGCTTTGTGCTGACACAGTCTGCTCAGGATTCTCTCTTTCCTTCTCTCTCTCCCCCACTTGTGCTCTCTCTCTCTCTTTCTCAAAATAAATAAACATTTAAATAGCAAATTATTATCACTATTTACATTCCTATAATATGAGATAATAAGGTTAGAGCTTTTTCTTTTTTTTTTTTTAAGTTTTTTTTTTTTTTTCCAACGTTTATTTATTTTTGGGACAGAGAGAGACAGAGCATGAACGGGGGAGGGGCAGAGAGAGAGGGAGACTCAGAATCGGAAACAGGCTCCAGGCTCTGAGCCATCAGAGCCCAGAGCCATCAGCCCAGAGTTCGCGGGGCTCGAACTCACAGACCGCGAGATCGTGACCTGGCTGAAGTCAGACACTTAACCGACTGCGCCATCCAGGCGCCCCTATTAGAGCTTTTTCTAAAATTTTTGTTCATTTATGAGCTAGGGGCAAATGAAAGGTAATTTAGCACATTAAACTCAACTCAAAGAACCTTGGTTACATTGAATAATGCTTACTTTTTTATATTAATAAACATTTATTAAACATTGACAGATAATGTAGTCTTTAATGATCTCTAACTTAGACCTCCTTGGACTTTTGGCTTTTTAGAAAATTTTAAAATCACTCTAATTTTCTTTGGTTAACAAAGAGCTTTCACACTTGCTTTATTTCTTTTATCCCTTAAAAAATTTATGTGGTTAATGTTTATATGATATGTGATCTAATATTTATTAGTTTTTTAAACAACTAAGATATAATATATGCAGATGAAAAATATTACAAGCCACTATTTCGTTCCTTTAACTGCTCTATACACAATCTCATTTAACTTTTACAGTAACCTTGTGAGGTTGGTATCAACTCATTTTTGTAAAGGTAAAAACTGATGCAGTGAAAGTTAAATTACTTAATCTAAGTCACATACCTAGTAAGTGGTACAGCTAGAATTCAGACCCATGTTTAACTGATTTCCTGTACTTCTTTTACTATGTACTAAGTTCTCCAAATATCTAGTATTTTTTACTATTTAAAAACCTATATTGTTTGCTGATATTTCTTCTCTGTGATTCTTGTTATTTGGACACTTACGGAGACATAAGGAGAAGACACATAGGGAAAAGATTGAGGCTACCTGCTTTCCAGGGATATTACTGCTTTAATAGTTAAACAGGCACTGCTTTATCCGATTATGAACGTTTCTTATGTTTTCTCAGTGTGGAGTCTATGCTTCTGCCAATCTTTAGTGCTTTTGGAGTGTGCCTAAAATATGTGATGTTTTGTTTTCTAGCTACATTAGTTATATTTCTTAAATTTCGGGTTATTTTGCTTTACTAAATCTAAGTCTTTATACTGTTAATGAAACTTTACTCATTCAAGTTTGGACTTATTTCTGAGATTTCCATTGACTGCAGAATAGTTACAAGTTACAGAGACCTGCCATCAAGGCTTTCCCCAGCCTATTCCAGCCTATCATCTCATTTTTATAAAGGTAAAATGAGCCTATCACTCTAATCTCGCCCTCTGCTCCTTTACTCAAATATTCTCTTCCTACCAAGGTTGTCCTGTGAGCATATCAGGACCTTAGTTTACCTATATTTTTTCCTTGTACTTACAACCCAGCACTACATTTAAATCCCAGATCAACTGCCACCTTCTTTGTATAGGTTTTTGGTGTCTTCAGTTAGCTTTCTTTACAAGCTTTATTTTGAGGGGTGCCTGGGTGGCTCAGTTGGTTAAGCATCCGACTTTGGCTCAAGTCATGATCTCACAGTTTGTGGGTTTGAGCCCCACATTGGTTTCTGTGCTGACAGTTCTGAAGCCTGGAGCCAGCTTCGGATTCTGTGTCTCCCTCCCTCCACCCCTCCCCTGCTCATGTTCTGTCTCTCTCAAAAATAAATATTAAAAAAAATTTTTTAAGCTTTATTTTGAAATAATTATAGAATTAACAGAAAATTGCAAAGATAGTTTAAAGAGTCCTGTGCACCCTTCATCCCAGTTTTCCCCAGCGGCCATATCTTACACAATTATGGTAAAATATCAAAACAAGGAAATTGACATTGATACAGTGTATTTTTGTGTGTATGTGTTATTTTAGCACTTGTGTAGTGGATTTCTATTAAGTATTGTCACAGTCAATATATAGAATTATTCCATCACTGCAAAGATCTATTGGTATCACAGTTTACCAATTAAAGTGTAGAAATCTTACCTCTGTTGTCTCTTTACCCTCTTCTGTTGATAATATAATTGTCTTAATTTTTCCTATGTATATTGAAATCTATGCCACACAATATTATACTTTTGCTTTAATCATATAATTTAGAAACCTCAGGAGGAGTAAGAAAGCCTATTGTATTGGCTCATACTTTTTTTCCTCTTTTTATTATTTCTTATTCCTTGCTGATGTTCTAAGATTCATTCGTCATTTCCTTTCTATTTGGAGAACATCTTTTAGCCATTCTTTAGGGTAGGTCTGTGGGTGACAAATTCTTTTAGTTTTCCTTCATTTTGGATGTCTTGAGACATTCTAATGAAGATATCTAAGATATGTTTTATTTCTCCTTTAGTCCTGAAGGATAATTTTGTTGGGTATAAAATTTGGGGTTGACAGTTCTTTTCTTCTAGCACTGGAAAGATATTGCATCATTTCCTTTGGTTTTCCATTGTCTCTGATGAAATAGCTACTATCACTTGAATTTATTCCGCCCTATAAGTAAGATACCATTTTCCTCTGGGTGCTTTGAACACTGTTTTCATTGTCTTTAGTTTTCAGAAGTTTAATTATGATGTGTTTTGGTGTAGATTTCTTTGGGTTTATCTTGTTTGGAGTTGACTCAGCTTCTTGAATCTGACTTCCTACTGGGCCTTCTCTGACACTACCGTGGTCTCACTGCTACTTTATGGGGGTTGGAAGCCAGGATCCCCACATGATCTCCACTGACACTCTATTGAGGGGTCTTATTAGTTGCCTGATGAGGGTGGAAATCTGGGCTTCCCACCCAGCCTTTTCTGATGGGGTAGGGGTGGGGTTTACATTTTTTCCATATGATGTTTGGCTGGAGTGGGATGGTTACTATCTAAAAGTTTGCTGTACTGCTAGGTTGCCCCTTTCCAGTCTTTTGGCTGGAGAGAAGGTGCTTTTCTTTGACCTTGTCTGCTTTTGTTGGCTGTACCTGGGGGTTAGTCTTATACCTACTCTGGCATATAAAAAACCAAAAAGGAAAAACAAAACAAAACAACAACAACCCATCAGGCAACTCATCACCTGATGTTCCTTGGTTTCTGAGGTCCCTCTCCTCCCTTAGTGGGCTAGTGTGGTGCCCTGTCCATATCTCCATCACTGCACTTAGTCTGCAGTGCAGTGATTTGTTTTTGTTGGTCTTGCCCACCCAGTTGGGATCTTTGAGGGTAGAAACCATGTAACATTGATATTTATATAGAGCATTAATAAAGTGCCTGACACACAGTGGATGTTTGTAAGATTGAACTAATTGTTATATATTCATCTTTTTATTTCTAATATTAACCAATGTATGTGTAATATACTTGTTGCTGTCTAAATACATGTTAAATGAATTCATTTGTTAGTATGAAGCTGTGCAGTGTTTTTCATTGCATAATGAACAGAAGGACGTGGGAAAGTTCTTTGCTAAACAGCCTATCTTTGAAATATTTTATTTATTCATCTAAATATCTGGAATCAGTAATTAGAAGGTAAGTAAAATGCTTTTTATAAAGTATTTCACTGGAAGCATGGTATGTTGGATGTAATGGTTCACATCTTGCTTCTGCTTTGCTGAGTGATACTGGACCAGTAATATATATGTGTGTATATATACACACACACACACACACACACACACACACACATACACATACACATAACTTTGAATTTTGGTTTTCTCACCTGAAAATACTGGCAGTTAATGCTGATAGTCTCTATGGGCCATTGTGAATACATTAGAAATCACTGGGCTATCATCAGTACTTTTATAAATGTTTACCTTTTGTCCTGATCCATTCTTGATATATTTTCCCAAACTCTGCTTTTTCTTATTTTTATTAAAATTTTTTTTTATAATCTTTATTCATTTTTGAGAGACAGCGAGAGACAGAGCACAAGCAGGGGTGGGGCAGAGAGAGAGGGAGACACAGAATCCAGAGCAGGCTCCAGGCTCTGACCTGTCAGCACAGAGCCTGACACGGAGCTTGAACTCATGAACTGTGAGATCATGACCTGAACTGAAGTTGAATGCCCAACTGACTGAGCCACCCAAGTACCCCTAAACTGCCTTTTTTCTTTTTTTTTTTTTTAATATGAAATTTATTGTCCAGTTGGTTTCCATACAACACCCAGTGCTCATCCCAATAGGTGCCCTCCTCAATGCCCCTCACCCACCCTCCCCTCCCTCCCACCCCCCATCAACCCTCAGTTCTCAATTTTTTAAAAGTCTCATGTTTTGTCTCCCTCCCTCTCTAACCTTTTTTTTCCCCTTCCCCTCCCCCATGGTTTTCTGTTAAGTTTCTCAGGATCCACATAGGAGTTGCTTTTTCTTATGGTGACTGGTTCATGTTACTGGGTTTATTTATGGTCTCTTGGGAATCACTTAGCCTAGGTTTTTTGGTGATTCTTTCTGTTTTGTAAGTAGGCTAATTCTTGCCTCTGACCTTGTATTGGTTTTTGGTTTTTGGATTTGAGGGGTGTGTGTGTGTGTGTGTGTGTGTGTGTGTGTGTGTGTGTGTGACTTTTCTCCCTCTGGCTTTGATGATGTCAGGACTTCTTATTCTTGTAGTCTTAATAGCACCCTTGCCATCATAATAGTCCTGCCAGATTGTGCTTTCTCACTCTTTAAATCTGGTAAAAAATGTGTACTTCGTTGTTGCACCCCCTGTATTTTTGAATACTTGGCGTGTAAAACCCTGAAAAAAAATCCTTACACATTTGTTACACAGCTGTAATCTACTAGTGTTATAAGTGCTTTGCACTGACTATTTAATCTCTGTCACATCTTTATGATTTCCATTGGGTAGGATGAAAAAATGAGAGGATTAGCTTTGCACTCCCCAAATTTCTCAGTTAAGAAGGAAGAAAATGTGCTTAACTTTCCATTCTGTGCTTACTTTGTATTCTTTGCAAGTGACATTATCTAAGAGTGAATTTTTTACCATAGTAGTTCTAACTGTTTTTGTTGACTGTCATTTCCATTTTTATTTATACTAAAATACATATGAATCAGTTTATAATAGAGATTATGGGTAGATTCAAGCAGCTTGTTCTAGCTCTAGCACATGAAGAAGAATGTTGTGGCTGTATTTGGTTCTAGTTTTGCTCCCGACTGGTCTATGACTTTAGTGAAGTCATTTAAACTTCGTGAATGTATTTTTCCAACCATCATCTGAAATGGTTACCTCCTAGAATAAATTGAAATTAGGAGAATGACTAGCAGGATCCACAATTCTGTGAATACTTGCTAAATACTTGGTAAGAAGTTAACTGACTTTTTAGATCTTTGATGGTAGATTCTAGTTATAAACCTTTAGGCTCAGTCTTCTCCTACAGTTGACTTTGTATTCTATTTGCATTTTAACCTTATTCTTTACACTTACCTGCTTTTCCTTTAGCTTTATCTCAGCCCCACTCTTCTTCTCATGACACCAAAATGATTGCTTCTGTGATTTTCTCCCCTTCCACAATTGTGAGAGTATAAAAATCCAAGGGATAGAGAGAAAGAAGACAGGATAGCAACCTCTGCCTCACCTTTTATCTTTTGAGAATACTTTAGCTGACTTAAGTTGCCTACCTGTTTGTTGACCTTTGTGGGTCTTGCATGGACATGATCAGACTGTAGGCAGCTAATTATCAATTCACACAATATGTTTTTTGGGATCATATGTTTTTTTGTTTATCAGAAACAGAAGTAAAAGTTGAGAACATGGTTTTCTAAGTCCAATTTCAGTTGTCGGTATTTGGAATAGTTTGTTACCCACATCTTTGCTTTTGATGGTGCTCTTGGCCTGAGAACACTGTGACCATTTCAGTATTCCACTGTTTTTTAAAGTTTCCCAAGGGCTACATTATTGGGGACTTTCCTTATGTGAAACATAAAAGTGTTGTTGTTGTTGTTGTTTAAATTGCGACCATATTTTTTTATTAAAATCTGTTGCAATTCCACTGAACACTAAGGCCGAGATTTTTCCAAACATTTGCCTTGAGCTGTTGTTTCTATTTTTAATTTTATGGAAACTAACTTTTTTTTTCTGATTATAAAAATAATATATGTTCATTCTAGAGAACTTAGAAAATGCTAAGAGGTACAATGAAGAAATATATATCATTAGTGATGTATCATCTAGGAAGAAGTTGTTAACACTTTAATACATATTATTTTTTAAGGATATACAAGCACATATATTTATTTATTAACAACATTGGCATCATATTTATAAATGGATTATTGGACATAGTTTAGTATTTATATTTTCATTTGTTATTAAATACTTAATGCAGTCAAATATGTAATGTATGTAAATTATAAAGCATGAAAATAAGATAAACATCTTTGTACTGCTTTCCAGGCTAAGGTAGATGTCATCAACAACTTTGAAACCCTTTGAGTTGCTCTGCTTCATTATATTCCTATTTCCTCCTTCATCAGAGATAACCAGTAATGCTACATTTTGTATATATCATTTACTTCTGTTTTTTGTAGTTCTGTGTGTAACCACAGCTAATATATTATTTAGTTTTCCTTGTTATTTGGTCTTGATAAAAAAGGTAACAGATCTTGGGTTTGCATTTTACACTGAACACTATGTTACTACAAATCGTCCATTTCTTGGTGGCTCTTTTATTTTCATTGCTCTAGAAAAGTAGTAGGATGTACTTCACCATTCAACTAAAGGTGGATACTGGAAGATGGCAAGTTTGGTGACCTTGAAAGTAGTATAGTATGGTTTGGTATGTAAGATTATATATATAATGGTTATGCATGTGCATATTATATTGTACATATTATCACTGTTTTACTTAAATTGAAGCTGTGTTATATTCGGTGTTTGATTCTAATTATAAGATTGTTTTTATCTCTAGTAATGCTTTTGCTTGATATTTCGTGTAATATTTAAAAAAAATTATACTGGCTTTTCTTGTTGTCAGTAGTATTTTCATGGTGCAATATTTATTTTTACTTTTTTTGAAAATAAGTTTTTAGATTTGTCTCTTTAAATAGCATATCCTTTATCAACATTTACTAATGGGCATTCAATCTACATTTTTCATCTGCTACTGATGGTATTTGAAATTTCATCTATCTTCCGAACTTGAGTTTTTAAAAATTATTCCACCCCCTATCTCTCAAACTCTCTTTCGTCTTTTGAGAGTTAAATACACTTTCTGTTCTTTGTGTAGTTAGCCTAGAAACACCCTTAACTTAGACAAGTCTGAAGTTAATCAAAAACCTTTCTCTCCACCTGGATAGAGACCTTACATTATCTAAATTCCATTCATCTCCCACCTGATCTGTGATATCATTATTTTATACTTCATTAAAAAAAATTTTTTTTTAATGTTTATTCAGTTGAGAGAGACAGAGCACTAGCGGGGGAGGGGCAGAGAGAGGGTGACACAGAATCCAAAGCAGGCTACAGGCTCTGAGCTGCCAGCACAGACCCGACTTGGGGCTTGAACCCACCAACCATGAGATCATGACCTGAGCCACAGTCAGCCTCTCAACTGACTGAGCTACCCAGACACCCCAATACTTCATTCTCTTTTTAGTTGTACCAGACATTATTATTACATACAATCAATGCTAGTTTATATTTGCCGCATTTTAGCTCTTTATTCCTTCTTTCCCTTGATCTCAGACCTTCCATTTGAGATTACTTCCCTTCTGCATGAAGTATGTCCTTTATAATTTCCATTGATAGAAGTCTGTCTTTAACATTTTCAGTTTTTCCCCTTATTTAGTTTGAAAATTTTTTTTATTTCACCCTTATTCTTAAAAGTAGGTATGTAATTCTGGGCTTGCAGTTCTTTTCTTCAGTACATTACATATTATTTCACTGTGTTCTAGCTTCTATTTTTGATGCTTTTAAGTTAGCTGTCAGTCTGGGTGCCATTTTGAATTTAATTTATCCCTTCTCCCACCATGTGATTTTAAAATTTTTTCCAAGTCTTTGGTTTTCAGCAGCTTCATTGCGATTATATTTGTAAGTAGATTTTTTTTTACAAATTTATACTATTGGTTTGTTGTATATCTTAAATCTATGGATTGGTGTCTTTAATCAATTCCAGAAAATTCTCAGTTATTCGTTCTTTAAATATTGCCTTTGCCTCAATCTCTCTGCATTCTCTTTATGGAACTTTAAACGTATATTAGATTCATTTCATACTAAACTGCTTGTTATTATCTGCTCTATATTTTTCACCCATTTCTCTCTGGCTTCATTCTGTATAATTTCTGATCTATTTTCCACTTAACATTCTTATTTCTACTGTGTTCCATCTATCAATGGTATTCATAAAATTTTGAATTTCAGTTTTTTTCTTTTCTAGTTTCCATTGTTTCCCTAAATCTGGAATCTCTCCTCTCTCTCTCTCTCTCTCTCTCTCTCTCTTTCTCTCTCCCTCTCTGTCCATCTCTGGCTCTCTCTGTCACTTGTTTCTTATTTCTGGGAGGTATTTTCAATAATTTTATTTTTTCAAACAGTGTAAGAAGAGTTGTAATGTCTGTGTTTGTTCATTGTAAGACCTGAAGTCTTTATGGGTGTTTTTCTTTTTGTCCACACTCATGGATCTTGATTTTCTTTTGTGCCTGCCTTTCTTTGACTCTGACTTGGCTAGTGTCCCTTGAGGCCTGGGATGAAAGTTCCTTTCTCCCAAGATATTTTGTTTATTTCTGTCAGGTACCTTAGAGCACTGCTAATAAGGGACTGTCTTAAACCAAACTCATGTGGTCCATCCAGGCCTGGGTTCCAAAGGTTTGTGAGCCTGAGACTTAACTTCTGCCCTCCTCACTCTTTCAGGTTTCCAAAATGAACCCAAGTTTGAAGTTTCTGGAATTGTAACTGGCAAATGCCCTCAGTTCACCTTTAGCTTTGGTGCTGTAAGTGTTCTTACTTCTTTGGGTGTAAGTTTTCTCCAGGAATTTGTCTCCATGGTTCACAGTAGCTTATTAGCATTTCAGTGCTTTTGACTTGGCTTGATGTTTATAATATTTTATCTAACATTTTTGTTTGTTTTAAGCAGAAATGTTGGTTTGAGTAACCTAGCTCTCCATTATTAGAATTTCTGTTGTGATTTGATGTTGTTAGTGCTGACTCAGTTTCTTTGGAACTTTATTTATGGGTTCTGTAGTCTTTCTGAGAAAAGTTGTAGTGCCTTCAGTCAGGTGCTTGTAGGGTGGGGGACACTGATCGCATGAGTCCAATTTTAACTAAATTTTCAACTTGGTATTTTTTGAGTCCCAGACCCATATGCAGGCTGTTCAGTGGCCACAAATGCTCAGGGTAACTCGCCTTCTTACCCCTGTCCCCTGCCCTGCTCTCCTCTTTTTGAAGAGTCATTGTGGAAGCAGGCTTGTGTCTATGCCATGTGATTTTGTGGGATATGTATTTCTCTAGTTCAGTTTTTATTATGTGTCTAGCCCTTTGTTGTTACTGCTTTTTTACTGCATCTCTACTTTGATTCCTTGCCCTGCATGAGCCAGAGGCTTTATTTCTTGTCCCCCTTGTGTATTCATTAAAAATGAAGTTGTAGGCCAAGTATTGGCAAACTTTTTCTGTAAAGGGCCAGATAGAAAATGTTTTAGATTTTTAGTAGTTGCAAAGAACTACTCAGCTCTGCTGTTGTGATATGAAAGCAGTTGTAGATAGTTCTTAAATGACGAGCATGGCTGTTCAAAAAACTTTATTGACACTACAATTTGAATTTCACATAATTCCATTTGTTAAGGTTTTTCTTTTTTCTTTTCAACCACTAAAATTTTAAAAAACGTTCTTGCTTATGACTATAAGCTGGATTTGGCTTGTGGACCAAGTTTTTCCGACTCATGTTTTAGGTTATTAAGATATCTTTCCTCCTTGCTGCTGTCATTCTTGGCCCTTTTAGAATTTTTCTCACTTCCATGCAAGCTTAAGCTTAATATTCATTTTAATACAAGATTGAAAGAATATTTTTTATTTTATCTAGGATTTTTAGGTGTTTTGCAATGTTAGGATTTCAGGATATGTATCTCCAGACTCATATTTACTTCATCATTTCATATTAAGTAATATATAGTAAAATATAAAAGAAATGACAGAACATTTCCTTTTTCAGATTTTATGATCCTTCCTGATCCATATTATATTCTTTGTTTTTACATAACTGTAAGAGCTTATGCATGCTGTTTTGTTCTATATTCTCATTTAACGTTCCTTGGATATTTATGCATCCCTGCAATCTCCCTATTTATTACTTAATAAATATGTAATATTCTTTGTTTTACTATTATAATTCTAGGTTACTTTAGTTTTTTCTTCAGCACTTAAACATGTCATTCCATTGTTTTCTGCTTCCATTGTTTCTGATAAGAGAGATCCATTGTATTCTAATTGTTCTTTGTCTGAATGTCATGCATATCATTCTTCTAGCTGTTCTCAATATTTTTCTTTATTGTTGAGTTGTACAGTTTACAGGTGAGGGCTTGTGGGGTACTTGTATATCAGTTTTTAGCCTTCTTGGAGTTTACTGAGCTTCTTGGTCTGTGGTTTGAAATCTTTCATTAGTTTGGGGGAATTCTTATTCATATCTCTTAAATTTTTCCCCCCTATATTGTGTCTCTCTTCCTTCTAAGAATCCAGTTATACATCTGTCGTACTGTGAGAAATGGACTCATTAATCTCTGATCCTTTTTCTGTACTTTCATAGTTTGATTTCATTAATGCTTTCCTCTAGTTTATTCAGTCTGCTTCTAAGAACATCCAATAAATCCTCATTTCAGATACTGTATTTTTCAGTACTAGAATTTCTGTTTGATTATTTTTTGAATTTTTATTTCTCTGCTGAAATTGTCTACATGTTCTCTCTCATTTCTTCCAGTTTTATAAATTCTTTACATATTTATAGTAAGTATTTTAAATTTTTTGTCTGCTAATTTGGACAACTAGGTCATCTATGGGTCTACTTCTATTGCTGTTAAGTTCTCCTGATTCTGAGTTACATTGTTCTGCTTCTTTCCATGTCTCAATTTTTGATTCCTTTGCTCTTCCAACAGAGTTTTGAGAACTAAGCACTTAAGGCTGTAGATTTCCCTTTGTTTTCCAATACCCTTTCTGTCTTCCCATATGTTGCTTACTTGGTTATGGACCTGTGAGCAGAGGTGGACTATGAGGGGGTGATCGGAAAGTAGGAATAACTAGGTTTGTGTTTGGACATCTCTAGATTTCAGTCTCCCATACCAGCCCAAGGGTTGGTATTAAATATTTGACTGGTTTCTCCTTGTTCCAACATTTTTTTTTTTTTAAATCTATGGTAGGATTATTCCTTTCTCACCTGTGACCCAGACTTGGCAGCTGTCTCCAGTGAAGATAATGGATGTCATTTTCTGTTAACATCGAGAAGGGCTTGTTTCCTTCTGGTACTTTGTTCATTTAGATTTTTGTTCCATTCATACCTCATGTGTAATAAGAAATATATTTACTTTTTGATATGTATTTTCATTGTTGTTATTGGTGTGGTGAGAGCAATGGTCTACTGTGATTTCTACAGCATAATTAGAACCAAATATCCTTTTTCTTTGAATTTAGGGTTTTTAAAATTTAAAGTTTAGTTTTTAAAAATTTCTTTCAGCTTTTACATTCATTGCTGAAATATTAGCGTGGAGGGAAAGTAGGTTGAAATCTCATGGCTACTGTGTGTGCATGGGTAGGCAATAAAAGAAATGATAAAGAATCTTTGTTTCAGTAATGCTTGTGTGCATATATGACTATTTTGGGGCGGAGGGATGGGGTTGGATATAGGAAGAATAATTAGGCTACTGATGACCATTAACATTAAGACATACATAGGTCTTTTAGTTAGTTTAATAAACTACTCACTGATTTCTAAGATCAGGGATTTTTCACCCCTCACAAGAAAGACTTTCTGGAATTTAATTATCTTTAGTATCTGGAAGTCTTGCTATACTTTATTGTTTGTCCCTTAATCTCTCCTTTTTACACTTAACATCCTTTTAATATCTTCTTTGTGATGGTACTGAGTACCTTATTAAGTTCTCAAGGGGTTTTAAAGTTCCTTAAAGCTTTGAATCTTTATGTACTGAATATTAATACTCCATTCTGAGACTCATAAAGCTAAGAGTTCAGGGTAGAATTGTTAGAATCTTGTATTTTGTTTTCTGTTTTCATTTATTTAGCACTGTGCATTCTGGTCTAAACAGCATTGTTTAGTTCATTTAAACTTATTTTTGAAGATGACCTTTCATATTTGCTGAATTTATATGGAATGACCATTCCTTCAAACATTCCATTCATTGTGACTCATTTCCTTAATGTCTTTTTTTTTTTCCACTTTAAATTGGGATCATGTGCTGGCTTTTTGTTTTTTTAACATATGTATCCCTCTTTTCTTTACAATAGGCACTTTTTCAGCCTTACTGAGGTATAATTGATAAATAAAACTATAAACCATTTAAGTGTACAGTGTGATGATTTGATATACGTATACTTTGCGAAATGATTTCCCCCCTCGAGTTAACGAACACATCTGTCACCTCACAGATTTACCCTTTTTTTTGTTGTTGGGAACATTTAAATTCTGTTTTTTGCTTAAAAGCAAATTTCAATTATACAATACACTGTATATAATCACCCTGCTATACATTAGATCCTCAAACTTTATCTTATAAATGAAAGTTTGTACCTTTTTAACAACCTCTCCCTATTTCCCTCATCCCCTACCCGCCATCCTCTGGCAGCTACTTTTCTACTCTGTTTCTTGAGTTTGACTTTCTTTGTTTTTAGATTATGCATATAAGTAATACTAACACGTGGGCATTTAATTGACTTAATGTGTTTCCCAACATCTTAGAAAAGTTATTTATATAAAAAGTTTTTTGAACTTAGAAGAAGATTTATCATGTTATTAATTGTCCAGTTACCATGTAAACCTCATTAAAAAGGGGGACTGATTTTTCCTATTTATAGATCAGGAAGTGTCTAACTGGATGCTAGAGTGTAACATATTTTTCCAAACATTGACCCAAAGATTTGGGTTGAGCATTATACAGTATTTGTAAAAATGTTTCTTCTTGAGAAGGAGAGAGTTTGTGAAACTTAGCTGTTTTTAAAAAATTGGGTACATACAGTTATATCTTCAATAAGTTATGAGAGGCAAGATTGTCCTAATTATTTGGGGAAAGAGCTTGAGACTTAGAGTTAGGTTTAGTTCAAATCTAACCATATCTGGGAAATAGCTTTTTAAAAATATATTACAGTCTCTGTTCACTGTCTTTCCTTAATGCTGTTTTAAGAATGGCAATATTTTTTAAATGCCCATGAAAAAATGATTTCACTGAAATAAATTTCTTGTTTGTTGTGTTATATGCATTAGCCATGAGGGTGTTTTTGTTAAGTTTGATACTTAGAATATGTGTTAGATTAAATCTTGGTAACATTAGGTTAGAAAGATTGTGAATGGACTGTATTTTATATTTCTGGGAAGTACTTATCTTCTAAAACTTATATTATAGAATCCTCATTAATATATGGTTTCTTATGGAAAGGGGATGGATAGAAAGTTTTGCTAGTATGGAATAGTTTTTTAATGTTTACTTCATAGGCCTGTCCAGTAGTGTGTGTGTTTATTTATTTATGGCATATGTATATAGTAGTAGATAAATAGATCCTTTTATCTTTATAGGAAATTGAATTTAAATAAGCTTGATAAATGATCTCATTGGACCTGAGAAAGATTTTGCTTAAAGAGTTGGAAGCATGTAGAATATTTTGTCCGAAGTTTATTTGGTTGAAAATGAAAGCAATTCCTATTGACCTATCTAGAAAATAAAATTTTATTAGTGCATACTAACTGAATCTTTTGGAGAACTCTTTCTTTAGTTCTCTTTCTAATTCATTCCACTGATGGCCTGCAGAGGGCATTACATGTATGGTAAATACAGATAGCTTTGTGTTTTCAGTTTTCATCTAAAGTCATTGTACGTGGTGAATAGTTTCTGAGTTATTATTCACATATTCTATGATATATCATAAATATGAGGATTATTATCTTTGGTGATATTGGGTTGAGGGAAAAGATAGTTACAAAACTATAAAATTAATTCAATTATAGTGAATTTTTTGTTACAATAATATTTTATTTTACTGTCGTTTCATTTTTTCTGAGGACTAAATGAAGGAACTAGGCTTAAAGGGATTTTAATAAATATAAATATAAATAAAACTTCCTAAGAATTCTTTGCCTGGGATGCATTAGTTTATGAATCAGGCTTTAATGTATGTGTGCTGGTCTGATCTTACATGAAATGCCATGGAAGTGATCCTTGCCATTGAACAACAACAACAGAAAGAATAAAGGTATCTTCTTAATTGCAGGCATTTTGGGACCTTAAAATGCAAAGAAAGCAGCTTAGTTCTTTTTATCTTTGAGACAAGTTAACATGATATAGTGAGAACTGTAGTAAAAACTTACAAAAGGCTTTTCCTTTGGGCTAAGAGGACGGTTATATAATCAAGACAAGCATGGGAAAAGCTGGACTGGGCCTTGCGAAACCCTCAGTGATGTCTCTTCACAGTATAAACTGATGGACATGCCTTCTCATGCGGGGTTTTAGTGTTTCTGTCCCTAAGTTAGAGATTGTTAATCGTGACCTTTATAGGTACTGTTTTGCCTTCAGATTTTATGAGCTGCTTAAGTGAATGAGAGGTGCTTGTATTTTTGTGCACGCACCATTGAATTCAAGTACATCGGGCTTTCACTGTTTTTTGGGGGGGTTGTTTAGTTGTGAGTAGTCAGGAAATTGAGTAAATGAATGAGAAATAACTCTGAAGAATTAATTTGTATAAAATTTGAAAACTTTATTGATGAGAAAGCCCTTTTTTGTTTTGTTTTTTTGGCCAGGAATGTTTTATTTTATTTTATTTTAGTTTTTTTAAAGTTTATCTATTTATTTTGAGAGAGAGAGAGAGAGAGAGAGAGAGAGAGAGAGAGCGCACGCCAGAGCACCAGCAGGTGAGGGGCAGAGAGGAGAGACAGAATCCCAAGCAGGTTCCATCCCATCAGCTCAGAGCCTGATGCAGGGCTTGAACTCATGAACTGTGAGATCATTACCCGAGCCAAGATCAAGAGTTGGACGCTTAACCCATTGAGCCACCCAGGCGCCCCTGGCCAGGAATGTTTTAATGCTGTCTCTCACTTTTTGGTATCACATAGACCAGACTTGGAAGTAAATAATTCAAATATAATCGGTGGTATGGTATGATCAGTAAGAGAGTGTAATTATCATGCACATGAGAATACACTTGCAGTGATGGAGGGTATCGCCACTGTTGTCATTTTGGCCTTCACATCTTGGTTCTACGGCTCTCTGAGGTTTGTGACCTGTGGTCACTTAAAGCCACCCCTCTAAACTTTAGGTTCCTCTTGCCTAGAGTGGGAATAACAAAAGTAACTACTTTATAGTTGTTTGTGATGTAAATTAAAAAATTCAGATTATGTGCTTAGGATGGTACTTGGTGCATAAAGAGCACACAAAAACATTTTTATTGTTATTACAGGATTCCTTTTTGTAATTGTTTTTTAGACTCAAAAAATTATATGGTTTTCCTCATTTGAAGGGCAAAGGAAAAATTTTAAAAATATTTTTGAAGGACCTGAAACCAGATTTTGTTCACACATTTTTTTTCTATTTGGTTTAAGACTGTGAATAACACTAACTCTCAGGAGGAAATCTCCATGCATCTGTGAGATTTATTTCAATAACACTTACTTTGGGTTTGTATTCTTCTTCCTTAGGTGGTTAGAGCCACTAAATCATTTGGGGACTCCAGAAGATCAGTGTGACAGAAACTTCCATCAGCATCAAGTGACCAGGGACTAATAAATCTAAGATTTTTTGTTCCCCCTGGCATAGTTCATGATTATTCAGAAACTACTTTACTGGAACATATAAATGAAAAAACATTCTAACAGTTCAAGATCTAGTCTTGATATTAAGAAAACAACAACAACAACAACAACAACAACAACAACAAAAACAAACTCCAGGACCATAAAGGAAGAATGTGGTGGGTGGGGGAAGTCCTTGAAAAGTTGTTAACTTGGGTAAGGGAAATACCAGTATCTCTGTGGTCTTTCAGGAACAAAAAACATTTTTTTTTTTGCAGAGGTCTAGTGTTTGAGCCAAGATACAAAGTGACCTTCATGGCTGGCTGGCTCAACCTCAAGTTTTCCTAGGGAGAGTCCGTCCGCATTGCTCCAGGGCTTGACAGTGGGGAGCAAGGAAATGATGGTTGAAGCAAGGAATGACTGTGATTTCTCACCAGCAGATAGGTACACATTACTTGCTGAAATGATTCAGCAGTTTAAAGTAGAGAGCCGTGAGACTCAGCGAGTTACACATAGGGAACAGAAGACCCAGGAGGGGCAGCTAGCTCCCTTGGAATACTTCTGGGATTGCTCTGTTCCCTTCTGCTTTGAATCACAGGCTGAGGTGTGCTTGTGCTTGTAGGCTTTTTCTTCTTTTTCTCCTCACTCCTAACCCTGCCCCCAAGGTTCCTTGATTGTTTAGAGTGTCTAGAGTGTTCTAGACAGCAGCAGGGAAAAATTTTCAGGGGGTGGGGGTGGTGGGCCAGGGATGGATAGGAGGGGAAGGAAGGTGTTTCATCTATCTCATCAGTGTTTAAGGTACTACCATTTTTTTTTAAAAAATGACATTATTCTGTTCCACCCTCACTCCCTGGAAAAAAACAGGCCTCTTGTCTGGATCTTTTCGTTTTAATGATTTCCATGAAAAGGCTTTTACCCAGGCTCTGACATGACTGTCAGAACACACATTTAAATGCGAGACTGCTTAAAAGGCTATTGATATTCCCTGGTGGAAAAGAAAGTGCTTTAAAAAAATCCATCTGTCTGTACACAAGTTAACCCTGACTATTGTCTTTCTTCCTCCTCCTCTTCCTCCTCCTCCTCTTTTTTTTTTTTTTTTTTTTTTCCTGGTGGAAGACTCAGGTTAAAGCCAGATCTTTGGTCTCACAAAAATTTGTGTGTCACCATCTTCCAGAAGCTGTCATTTTCATACAGTGATGGCTCTGATTAATTTAATCCAGATCCAAGGATATTGAGTGAGGAGGAAAAATGCTTAATTTTGATGTGAGGCTGCTGTTCAGTCTCAGACTGCTTCTTTTGAATCTGGGGCTCATTTCTGTTTGTATGTCTTGGATATGTTAGCAGAAGTCAATGGTCTGTGTAGGAATTACGTATGGTATTTATAATCGAAGACACATTTGGCATGAAGTTACTAAGTGTTAGGAATTAAAGTTTGTATCAGTTGCTGTACTATAGAAGCAGTCTGTTACGGCAAATGGGTTCTGAAGTAACAACCAGGTATTTGATAAGATTTTAATTAATTGTTGGGCATGTGAGTTGTCAGCGTGGTTGGTATGCTCTCATGTTGCTGAGAGAATATTCTGTTAACTGTTAGCCACTATGTTTTGTTGTTCTCTTTCTCACATGAAGTGTGATGGTTTTACTGAACAAGCAAGAGATAGAGGCAGTAAAATCCATTAACCGGAAAAAAAGAATTGCTGCTATTGAGAATTCATTCCTGGAAAAAGTAATATGATTATCCACATTTTATCCATTGTAATCATGCTACCTGAACTCACCTAAGCATTCAGGGCTACCTAATTATCTCATAAGTCCTGGTTTCTATTCTCAACTCTTCTCATGTTGCTCAATCCCACAACTTCTATTCTACATTTGAGCAGATGATTTTTTACCTAGAAAAGAAGGTCATTAGGTAGAAATCTAGGCCATTAGGATAATTTTCTCAAATTTCTTTTTTTCTCTTTCAAATTTCCCCTAGGTCATCATCCTCCTTTGCCTATTTCAGAGGGAAAAAAAGGACCTGGTGCCCTTAATATAAGCTTTTTTTTGATGCTGTTTCTTCCTAATTTCTTTAAAATGTTTCAAGTAATCTCTTCTTTTACTTACATGTTCAGTCCCTTGTTTGGTTTTCTTCTGCCCACAAACTTGGTCTTATGCTTTATAATAATAAATAATACTAATACTAATAGACTAAAAAAGAAAAAAGTATTCTTTTAGTCATACTCCCCTCTCGAATGGAACTTTAGCTTTATAGTTCTTTTTAATGCTGTAGCAGTCATACTTTTGAAGTTTTTCAGTTCAGTTCAGTATTTACTGAGGCCTTCTGTGTGCCCAGCACAAAAATCAACCAGTTTACAGCCTCTGTCTTCTAAGAGTTTATGTGTATTTCAGTCTAGTAAAGAAGATTAGATCTAGTTATAATATTAAATGATAAATGCTCTTTTTTTTAGAGTTTATTTATTTTGAGAGAGAGAGGGAGAGAGAACAAATAGAGGAGGGTCAGAGAGAGAAGGGGAGAGAGGATATGAAGTGGGCTCTGTGCTAACAGCAGAGAGCTTGATGCAGGGCTTGAACCCATGAACCGTGAGATCATGACCTGAGCCAAAGTTGGATGCTTAACCGACTGAGCCACCCAGGCACCTCATGATAGATGCTCCAATAGAGATATGTACTCAGTGCTGTGGGAGTTTACCCTGGCATTCACAGTGTGCCTTCAATTTGTCTTTTGATTCTTCATCTCTTTTTGAATGTCTGATGAGTCTCCTAATGGAGGATAAAGAAATTAATGCTTTTATATTCCTTTTCTTTTCATCTCTTTTATTCTTATCTTTTGTTGGGAAGGATGAGATCTGGTTATAATTATAAATGAGTTGTTCTTTTTATATAAAATGAAGTTTTTTATATGTCATAATTTTTATGTAATATCAAGCTTCTGCTAATTATAGAAGGTTCATGTTGTCTTATCAATATGTGGTAAGTTATTTAGCGCTAATTAAACTTTAAAATAATTGGTGTTCTTCCATTCATTGCCAACTTTCCCAGTCATGAGTAAATTATTTTGAATCAAGCTTAGCTGCATTTCTAACTCCCAAGTTTTCAAGAAGGTTCATAAGATGCAGTTTTACTTAGGGATTTTTTAAATATATGAATATGTCTCCCTAATATTTGTTATTTTATTTATTTATTTATTTATTTATTTATTTATTTATTTATTTTAACGTTTATTTATTTTTGAGACAAGGAGAGACAAAGCATGAACGGGGGAGGGTCAGAGAGAGGGAGACACAGAATCTGAAACAGGCTCCAGGCTCTGAGCTGTCAGGACAGAGCCCAACGCGGGGCTCGAACTCACGGACCGTGAGATCATGACCTGAGCCGAAGTCGGAGGCCCAACCGACTGAGCCACCCAGGCGCCCCGTAATATTTGTTATTTTAGAAGTTCTTCTTGGCTTTTTCCTAAATTAATAGGATGGTTTTTTTTTTTTTTTTAAGGAAAGTTTTAGGTTAAAGAAAAATTGAGCAGACAGTTCCCATATGCCTTTTTTCTTCCTAGCAATTTTCCTTATATTATCTTGCATTAGTGGATTATATTTGTTGGAACTGATGAACCAATACTGATATTAGTTTTAAAAATTGGGATATAATAGGGGCTCCTGGGTGGCTCAGTCAGTTGAGCGTCCGACTTCGCCTCAGGTCACGATCTCACAGTTGACTAGTTCAAGCCCCGCGTCGGGCTCTGTGCTGACCGCCCAGAGCCTGGAGCCTGCTTCCGATTCTGTGTCTCCCTCTCTCTCTGCCTCTCCCCTGCTCATGCTCTGTCTCTCTCTCAAAAGTAAAGATAAACATTATAAAAATTTTAAAAAATTGAGATATAATTGACATATAACATCGTATAAATTTGTGCTGTACATTTAAGCTGTGTTGATTGATATATTTACATGTAGCAGTATGATTACCACCATAACATCTCTATCATGTCACATAATTATCATTTCTTTTTTCTGGTGAGAACACTTAAGATGTAGTCTCCCAGCAGCTGTGAAGTTTATAATACAGTATTTTGGGCCCTAATCACTATGCTGTGCTCGAGCACTTCTTTCTCGACTGGTGGCAAATTTGTGCTCTTAAACAACATCTCCACAATTATTCTACTGCCCAGCCCCTGCTAACCACCATTCTACCCTCTGTTTTTATGAATTTGGTTTTTTTTAGATTCCACATATGGCATATCATACGGTATTTGTCTTTCTCTGCCCAACTTAACTTGCTTAGCATAATGCCCTCAAAGTCCATCCATGTTGTCACAAGTGGGAGGATTTATGAAAGGAAATGAAAACAGGATATCAAAAAGATATTTGCACTGTTATGGTTATTGCAGCATTATTTACAGTAGCCAAGATAGGAAAACAACCTAAGTGTCTGTCAGTGAATGACTGCATAAAGAAGATCTGGGAGGTGTGTGTGTGTGTATTAGTAGCTTTATATCTGTATGTGTAGAATGAAATATTATTCAGCTATGAGAAAGAAGGAAATCCTGGTATTTGTGACAATATATTATTATTATTCTTGTCATTTTGTGACAACATAATATATCGTTAACCAAAGTTAATCATTTACACTAGGGTTTATTCTTTTTGTTGTAAAGTTCTGTAAGTTTTGAGAAATGCATGATGTCATGTATTCATCATTGAAGTATCATACAGAGTAATTTCACCAGGCTGAAAATCCCCTGTTCTTCACAACTGTTTACGCCTTCCCCCACCCTCAAATCTCTGACAGCCAGTAATCTTTTTATTTCCTCATTAGTCTTGCTTTTTTCAAAATGTCATGTGGTTAGAATCATACAGTGTGTAGCCTTTCAGATTGGGGTTTTTTCACTTAGCAGTATGTATTTAAGGTTCCTCTCTTTTTTATGGCATGGTAGCTCATTTTTCTTAATTTTAGAACAATATTCCATTGTATGTATGTATGTATGTACCACAGTTTGTTCTCCATTCTGCTATCTCGGTTGCTTCCAGCTTTTGAGAATTCGGAATATATAACTGCTATAATACATTTGTGTGCACATAGATTTTAAACTCATTTGGGTAAATACCTAGGAATGCACATGATGGTTCATGTGGTAAGGCTATATTTAGTTTTGTAGGAAACCACCAAACTGTCTTCCCAAGTAGCTGTGCCATTTTGCATTCCCACCATCAATAAATGAGAGTTCCTGTTGCTCCACATCCTCACCAGCATTTGGTATCGGCAGTTGTTTTATTTGTTTTTAATTTTAGCCATAATAGATCTATACTGGTATCTAGTTGTTTTAATTTGCAGCTCTCTAATAAGAGATGGTGTTGAGCATCTTTTCATATGCTCATTTGCCACCTGTACATCTCCTTTGGGGAGGTGTCTATTCAGAATTTTTGCTAATTTTTAAATTGGGTTTTGTTTTTTGTTATGTTTGTTATTTTCCCAAGTATATTTTGGATACCAATTCTTTAACAGATAAGCGTTCTGCAAAGATTTTACCACAGTCTGTGGGCCGTCTTTTTATTTTCCTAATAGTGTCTTTCACAGAACAGATGTTTTTTAATTTCAGTGAATGAACTTCAACTTAAAAATTTTTCTTTCATGGATCATACATTTGGTATGGTTGCCCAAGATGTCTTCACCAAACCCAGAGTCACCTAGGTGTTCTCTAATGTTCTCCTCTGGTAGTTTACATTTTTGCATTCTACATTTAGGTCTATGATCCATTTTTAATTACTTTTTTTTTTGTGAGTGGTATTAACATCTGTGTCTAGCTTTATTTTATTGTATGTGATGTCCAGTTCTAGCACCATTCGTTGAAATGACTATCTTTTTTCCACTGAACTGCATTTGTTTTATTGTCAAAGATCAGCTGACTATATTGGTGTGAGTCTGTTTATGTACTCTGTGTTCTGTTCCCATTGATCTGTTTGTTCTTTTGCCAATACCACACTGTCTTAATGACTGTAGCTTTATTTATTTTTTTTAATTTTTTTTTATTTATATATGAAATTTATTGTCAAATTGGTTTCCGTACAACACCCAGTGCTCATCCCAAAAGGTGCCCTCCTCAATACCCATCACCCACCCTCTCCTCCCTCCCACCCCCCATCAACCCTCAGTTTGCTCTCAGTTCTCAACAGTCTCTTATGCTTTGGCCCTCTCCCACTCTAACCTCTTTTTTTTTTTTTTTTCCTTCCCCTCCCCCATGGGTTCCTGTTAAGTTTCTCAGGATCCACATAAGAGTGAAACCATATGGTATCTGTCTTTCTCTGTATGGCTTATTTCACTTAGCATCACACTCTCCAGTTCCATCCACGTTGCTACAAAAGGCCATATTTCATTTTTTCTCATTGCCACGTAGTATTCCATAGTGTATATAAACCACAATTTCTTTATCCATTCATCAGTTGATGGACATTTAGGCTCTTTCCATAATTTGGCTATTGTTGAGAGTGCTGCTATGAACATTGGGGTACAAGTGCCCCTATGCCTCAGTACTCCTGTGTCCCTTGGATAAATTCCTAGCAGTGCTATTGCTGGGTCATAGGGTAGGTCTATTTTTAATTTTCTGAGGAACCTCCACACTGCTTTCCAGAGCGGCTGCACCAATTTGCATTCCCACCAACAGTGCAAGAGGGTTCCCGTTTCTCCACATCCTCTCCAGCATCTATAGTCTCCTGATTTGTTCATTTTGGCCACTCTGACTGGCGTGAGGTGATATCTGAGTGTGGTTTTGATTTGTATTTCCCTGATAAGGAGCGACGCTGAACATCTTTTCATGTGCCTGTTGGCCATCCGGATGTCTTCTTTAGAGAAGTGTCTATTCATGTTTTCTGCCCATTTCTTCACTGGGTTATTTGCTTTTCGGGTGTGGAGTTTGGTGAGCTCTTTATAGATTTTGGATACTAGCCCTTTGTCCGATATGTCATTTGCAAATATCTTTTCCCATTCCGTTGGTTGCCTTTTATTTTTTTATTTTTTTATTTTTTTAATTAAAAAAAAATTTTTTTTTTCCAACGTTTATTTATTTTTGGGACAGAGAGAGACAGAGCATGAACGGGGGAAGGGCAGAGAGAGAGGGAGACACAGAATCGGAAACAGGCTCCAGGCTCCGAGCCATCAGCCCAGAGCCTGACGCGGGGCTCGAACTCCCGGACCGCGAGATCGTGACCTGGCTGAAGTCGGACGCTTAACCGACTGCGCCACCCAGGCGCCCCCCGTTGGTTGCCTTTTAGTTTTGTTGGTTGTTTCCTTTGCTGTGCAGAAGCTTTTTATCTTCATAAGGTCCCAGTAATTCACTTTTGCTTTTAATTCCCTTGCCTTTGGGGATGTGTCGAGTAAGAGATTGCTACGGCTGAGGTCAGAGAGGTCTTTTCCTGCTTTCTCCTCTAGGGTTTTGATGGTTTCCTGTCTCACATTCAGGTCCTTGATCCATTTTGAGTTTATTTTTGTGAATGGTGTGAGAAAGTGGTCTAGTTTCAACCTTCTGCATGTTGCTGTCCAGTTCTCCCAGCACCATTTGTTAAAGAGACTGTCTTTTTTCCATTGGATGTTCTTTCCTGCTTTGTCAAAGATGAGTTGGCCATACGTTTGTGGGTCTAGTTCTGGGGTTTCTATTCTATTCCATTGGTCTATGTGTCTGTTTTTGTGCCATTAATGACTGTAGCTTTATACTAAGTCATGAAGTTGGATGCTATTAGTTCTCTGATACTTTTTGCCATCAGTATTATGTTGACTATTCTGTGTCTTTTTTTCTTCCATATAAACTTTAGAATTAGCTTATCAATATCTACAAAGTAACTTGCTGGGATTTTATTGGTATTGTGTTGAATCTATAGATCAAATTGGGAAGAACTGATATCTTAATATTGAGTCTTGTTATCAATCAACATGAGATTTTTCTCCATTTATTTAGATCTTCTTTGATTTTCATTGTAAGTTTGCAGTTATCTTCCTATAGATTTTGTACATATTTTGATAGATTTATACCTATGTATTTTATTTTTTAATTTTAATTTATTATTTATTTAGAGAGTCCACAAGTGGGGGAGGGGCACGTAGGGGGGGCAGGAGGAGAGAGAGAGCGAGAGATAATCTTAAGCAGGCTCCATGCTGAGCTCCATGGAGCATGGAGCCTGACTTGCGGCTCAATCTCATGACCATGAGATCGTGACCTGAGCTGAAGTCAAGAGTGGGATGCTTAACTGACTGAGCCACCTGGGCACCCCCCTAAGTATTTCTTTTGGGTGCTAATGCGATTAGTGTTATGTTATACGTTTCTAATTCTGATTGTTCATTGCAGGAGTTTAGTGAAACAGTTGACTTTTGTGTATTCACCTCCATCCTGTAATCTTTTCTGTAATCACTTACTAGTTCTAGGAGCTTTTTTTGTTGATTCTTTGGAAATTTCTATATAGATAATCATGTCACCTTTAAACAAAGACAGTTTTATTTCTTCATTCCCAATGTATACATGTAATTTCCTCTTTTTTGCCATATTACTTTAGCTAGGGCTTCTGATGTGATGTTGAATTGCAGTGGTGGAGCGCACATGTTACCCTCTTCCTGATCTTAGGAGGAAAGCATGTAGTTTCGCACCATTAAGGATGATTTGCTTAAGATTTTTTTTATAGGTATTCTTCATCAAGTTTAGGAAATACATAATTAAGTAACACCCTTTTTTATTCCTGATAATTTTCTTTGTTCTGAAGTCTGCTTTGTGTGAAAAGGATGTATAGTTAAGTTCGTCTTTCTTTGGATTAGTGTTAGCATGGGGTAGCTTTCTTCATCCCTTTACTTTTTCAAATCTATCTGTGACTTTATATTTGAAATAGGTTTCTTGTGGGGAACAGATAATTGGGTCTTGTTTTTTGTTTTTTTTTAATCAACTTTCAGTTGCTTCTAATTGTTGTATTTAGACCATTCATTCACATTTAAAGTGATTATTGCTATAGATGGATTAATATATATCATATTTGTAATTTTCTTATTCACTGCATTTATTTGTGTTTTATCATCTCTTTTTCTGCCATGTCTGGTTTTAATTGAGTGTTTTATGATTTCATTTTCTTTCCTCTCAACAACTGATTATGCTTTATTGAAGTTTTCTTATACTGGTTGCTTTAGCATTCGCAACATACTTTTATAATTAATCTAAGTCCACTTTTAAATAATGCTGTACCACCTCACAGGTAGAATAGATATAACAGAGAATTCCTCCTTCTGGTCCCTTATGTCATTACTGTTATATATTTCCCTTATCCATCAACTGTTACAACTGAATGCATTTAGCTTATTATTATTAAAATTTGTAAATTTTTTTCATTGAACTGAAATTCAGATAACATAAAATTGACTATTTTAAAGTGAACATTTTAGTGGCATTTAGTACGTTTTTGTTGTTGATTTAAAAAAAATGTTTGAAGATAATTTGGTACTTACATAAGAGTTGTAAAAATAGTGTAGAGATTTCCCATATACCTTTACCAGTCTTCCTCTTAGTATCTTTCATAACTGTAGAACACTAACATTTACTAAAATTAAGAAATTAACTTGATACAGATCTATTAACTACTGTACTGAACTTATTTGAATTTCACCAGTTTTGCCACTAGTATCCTTTCTTTGTTCCAGGATCCAATCTAGGATCCCTTGTTGCGTTAAGTTTCTCTGTCTCATTATTATTATTTAATCTGTGACTTTTCCTCAGTCTTTTCTTTCTTTTATGACCTTCATATTGATCAGTTATGTTGTAGACTACCCCTAAGTTTGGGTTTGTCTGATTTTTTTTTTTTTTTTTAAGATTAGATTGATGTTGTACATTATTAGGATGAATACCAAAGAGGTAATATGTCTTCAGTGCATCATTTTGGGGGTTACATGATACTGATATTTATTACTAACTTTGATTGGTTTGTTAATAGGATGTTTGCCAAGGTTCTCCACTGTAAAGTTACTTATTTTCCCTTGTAATTAGTAAGTGTGAGTTGGCCATAAATGTCTATTCTGTTGTATTTATCTACATGTCTATCTTTATACCAATATATACCATTCTGTCTTACCATTGTAGTTTTATAAGACATTCTGAAATCAGGTTGTGTAGACTATGTACACTTATTTTTCTTCTGCAAAATTATTTTGGCCATTTTATATCCTTTGCATCTCTATAAATTTTCAAATCAGCCTGTCAGTGATTGGGAGTTTTATTGCATTTATAGATCGACTTGGGGAGAAGTAACATCTTAACGATAATAAGTCTTATCCAGGGGAATTATGTACCTCTCCATTTATTTTAGTCTTTGTTGGTTTTTTGTCAGCAATACTTGCCATTTTTTACTGTACAGGTATTATACACTATTGGTTGTTCAGTTGTTTACCATTAAGTCTGATGTTATACACTTAATCCAAGTAGAAATCCTTTAATTTGAGGAGGTTTCCTTCTATTTGTAGGTTGCTGAAAGTTTTCGCTTGAAAGGGTATTACAAGTTTTCACTTTTTTTTTTAATGTTTGTTTTTGAGAGAGAGAGAGAGACACACAGAGTGTGAGTAGGGGAGGGGCAGAGAGAGAGAGAGAGAGAAGAGAGGGGCAGAGAGAGGGGAAGACACTGAATCTGAAATGGTCTCTAGGCTCTGAGCTGTCAGCACAGAACCTGACATGGGCTCGAACTCTGGAATGGTGAGATCATGACCTAGGCCGAAGTTGGACACTTAACCGACTAAGCCACCCAGGCGCCCCAGGTATTACAAGTTTTCATTTGTTCTTTTGTGCATCTCTTAAGGTGATCATTGGTTTTTCATTTTATATATTTTATTTATGTATAGTGAATTACATGGTTAATTTTTCATTTTTTAAGTTTATTTATTTTTGAGAGAGAAAGAGGGAGACAGAGGATCTGAAGCCAGCTCTGCTCTGACAGCAGAGAGCCCGATGCAGGGCTTGAACCCATGAACTCTGAGATCATGACCTGAGCCAAAGTCGGATGTTTAACTGACTGAGCTACTCAGGTACCCATTTGTGGTTGATTTTTTAATGTGAACCTGTGTTGTACTGCAGTATAATAAAATGTACATATTTGATCTTCATCCTTGGTTCCTGGCAAAGAGCTGCTAAAATCCTTGGAATTTTTTGAGTTATAGGAGTGAGAGGAGCATCTTTTGTTATTCATAACTAACTTCTTTCAATCATAACTGAGTTTATGCTAATGAGATTACTCTATGTGGGTCCTTATTTAGCTCCTAGATGGATGCTGGTCACCAGGGGAGCCAACCTTGTGATTAAAGGGCTGCAACTTTTTTTCTTTCTTTTTTCTTTACATTTTTTTTTTTTAACATTTATTCATTTTTGAGACACAGAGACAAGAGTGTGGGTGGAGGAAGGTCAGAGAGAGAGTGAGACACAGAATCCAAAGCAAGCTCCAGGCTCCATGCTGTCAGCACAGAGCCCAATGCAGGGCTCAAACTCGCGAACCATGAGATCCTGACCTGAGCCAAAGTTGAATGCTTAACCGATTGAGCACCCAGGCCCCCCAGGAGCCCCAAGAGTTGCAACTTTCAACCCTACTCCTTTACTTTTGGGAAGGGGAAAGGAGGGAGGGACTAGAGATCACGTAAATCATCAGTGTCCAATGATTTAATCAACTGCGCCTATAAAAGTCTGTGAGCCATGGGATTTGGAAAGCTTCCAAGTTGGTAAACACATCAAGGTGCTGGGAAGGTGCTATACCAGGACAAGGCATGGAATCTCTGGACACCAGTTCTCCTTCTGACTCCACTCCCTTATTTTACCTTATACATCTCTTTCATTTGGCTGTTCCTGAGTTTTATCCTTTATTATAAACTGGTATTAGTAAGTAAAGCACCTTCTTGAGTTCTATGAGCCACTCTAGCAAAATTTTGAACTTCTGAAAAGGGCATAGGAACTTTTCTAATTTATAGCCAAATTGGACAGAGGGGTGGGTACCTTGGCACCCAATATTTGTGGCTGGTGTCTGAAGTGATGGCAAAATTTTGGGGCTGAGACCATACACCTGTGGAGTCTAACACTAACTCTGGGTAATGTCAGAATTGAATTGAATGGTAGGACACCCAGTTGGTTTGGGTGGAAAAACCTGCACATTTGTGCATACAACAGATGTGTTGTATGTAAAAAAGATCTTAGCCCCAGATTGCATTCCTAAGATGAACCCCATCTTGTCATGAAGTATTAGCAACACACATACCCACACATACATTTCTACAGTTTGATTAGTTTAGTTTTTAGTTTGCTAAGAGTATTACATATGTTTATGTGTCTATTTTTACAAGGGATATAGGTCGTTTCCTTGTATAGTTTTTTTTTTTTTAAATATCAGAGTGATCCTGGCCTCTTTTTTAAAAATTAATTATTTTAAAATTTACATCAAAGTTAGTTAGCATGTAGTACATCAGTGATTTCAGGAGTAGATTCCTTAATGCCCCTTACCCATTTAGCCCACCCCCCCCCACAACCCCTCCAGCAACCCTCTGTTCTCTATATTTAAGAGTATCTTGTGTTTTGTCCCACTCCGTTTTTATATTATTTTTGCCTCCCTTCCCTTATGTTCCTCTGTTTTATATCTTAAAGTCCTCATATGAGTGAAGTCATATGATATTTGTCTTTCTCTGACTAATGTCACTTAGCATAATACCCTCTAGCTCCATCCACGTAGTTGAAAATGGCAAGATTTCATTCTTTTTGATTGCCGAGCAATACTCCATTGTGTATTTATATACCACATCTTCTTTATCTACTCATCTGTTGATGGACATTTGGGCTCTTTCCATACTTTGGCTATTGTTGATAGCATTGCTATAAACATTGGGGTGCACATACCCCTTTGAAACAGCACACCTGTATCCCTTGGATAGATACCTAGTAGTACAATTGCTGGGTCATAGGGTAGTTCTATTTTTAACTTTTTGAGGAATCTCCATACTGTTTTCCACAGTGGCTGCACCAGTTTGGATACTGACCTCTTAAAATGAGTTTGGATATGTTCTTTTCTCTTCTATTTTCTGGAAGCATTGTGTGGAATAATTTTTATATATTTTAAAAATATGTATTTATTCCTTAAGTGTTTGATTGAATTTACTAGTGAATCATCTATGCTATTCAGATTATCTATTTATTCTTGACCTTTAGTAGTTTATGTATTTCAAGGAATTTGTCTCTTTCACCTAAATTGTTGAATATGCAGATATACAGTTGTTAACAATATTCCCTAATCTTTTGAATGTATGTTGGGTCTGTAGTGATGTCCTAATTTTGAATCTTTGAAGTCCATATCTAATAATTATGAATTTTAGATCTCTGATGTATTTCCTTCACCTCCTCTTTCCCCCCACTGGTTTCTGTGCATGTTGTCTTATCTCCTTTTGTGTTTGGTTACTTTTGGTTGTTGCTAGGTACTGTAATTTCAAAATTGTAGAAACAGTTTAAGTCTAGAATGATGGTATTCTTCCTTGGAAAAGAATTGTGCTTGCTATTATGAGATACTAGTAGACAGGATTATTCTAGGGGACTTTGGGATCACTTTGATCCAATTTAATGCATACTATGAATCTCTATAAGGGTCTGTATGATTCCTGGTTTACATGTGTCACAGGGTGCAACTATTCAGCGTTCCAACCCACAACAAATGGTTCACCAAAGTCTTTCCTTCCTGATGGAACTCAACTCTTATTCTGTTTTCTAATCCTTTGGCATTGAAAAAGGTGCTATTTAGTCAGTCTGTTACCCTTTTAGTATTGGCAAATGCCCTCAAAGGAAGAATAGCTTCAAATATTGCTATTTCTTACCCATGTCACTTCCCTTTCCTGCATTCTGGCCTAATAAGTTTCTACAATCTTGTTAGCTCTCTTGAAGCCTTTGAGCAGATGGCTTTTATATTTTATTCTGCTTTTCTTGTCTAAATTATTTAGTTCAATGTTGCCTGAAGAGAATATTCCTTTATAGTTATTTATATCCACATCTGTTTTATAAAATTTTGATCAAATTGTATATGTAAATTATATCTTAACTTTTTAAACTTAACATAATATTAATAGCTACTTCTTAGTGTAAATAAATATTCTTGAAAGTCATCGTTATTAATAAATTGAATAATATTTCTTCACATTATGTTGTATAATTTTCTATTCTTTTTTCTGGTTTAATTCCATATTACTAGACATTTACATTTCTTCTTTGTATTTCCTACATAATGATATTTCTAGAGTCAAAATTATTTGCAGACCCTCTACTTTACACATTTTATAAATGTAAACTTGATCATTTTTACTGAACTAGATGCCTGCTGTGATAACAAAATTGAATTTTATTATGAGGATGCATAGAAACCTTTAATATCTTGAGAAACACCTGGCTTTTAAGTTAAAACTGGAAACAGAAGCTTGTGTTAGTGTATAGTTTTACACCTAGCAATAAGAGAACACATGTCCATCTGATCTTAGGAAGATTTTATAAGTTTCAAATGGGTCTTTGGCCCTGAGCCATTTTTGCTGTCATTTTTTATTAACTTTGTTCTCTTTTTCTTCTTATAGAAAGCCTGCTTTTTATAATATTGTTTAAAAAAATATGATTCCATTCAAAAGGATATTGTAAAATGGTGTCTTAAAATCGTGTGTCTCAGTCCATTAAATAGACTCATGAAACATCACAACACAAAATATGCAGTAACTAGTCTGAACCACAGAGTTAGCCTTAACTCACTTCTAGTTCTGTGTCATAGTAAATCAGCTTGTAATGATCATCACAAGACAACAAATTAATTTTTCTTTTTGAAACGATCATCCCTGGCTTCTTTTGTGGATAAGAGTGAGGCATTTAAAATCACATTTGTAAATAGATATTCCTGATTGGAACTGAGATTAAATCTTATAGCTTAGTACTCAGTTTTTGTGTAACATTTATTATAGCCTTTTTATTTGTTTTTGTACAATAGTTCGTATTTGTAGTGATGGTCTTTCATAGATTGGTTAAATTGTAATTATTGTTTTTTTTTTCCTGTGGCATTTTTGGAGGAAGCAAAGACATGCTCTTTCTATTCTATAACACTCTTCTGTCTACTATGGTTCATCAAAGGTCAGTTTTGTGGGAATTTGGTTCAGTTTTTTATTATGAACTGGATTGTGGTTGTTATGTTGTCTTTTATAGGTTGATTAAACTGCAATTATGTTGTTCCTATGGCACTTCTTTTTTTTTTCTTTTCTTTCTTCTTTTTTTTTTTTTAAGTTTATTTATTTTTTGAGAGAGAGAGAAGAGGAGCAGAGGGAGGGAGAGAATTCCAAGCAGGCTCTGTACTGCCAGTGCAGAGCCCGAAGTAGGGCTCGAACTCACAAACCCTGAGATCATGACCTGAGCTGAAACCGAGTCAGATGCTTAATCAGTTGAGCCACCCAGGCACCCTCCTATGGCACTTCTCATAGGAGTGGGTAGTTAGAGATATGCTTTCCCTGTTCTGATACTCTTCTTATCCCTCTGGTGTGGTTCATGAAAAACATATCTTCTGTGTTGATAGGAAGCTAATGATAAAGCAAGAAAACATTAGATTATGGAAGGAAAAAAGAAACTGTCATTATATTATATGTGCTAGGCACTCTCACATAAAAGAGGAGAATGATTTGCTTAGAACTTTAATGCTTCTCAAGGTGAAAATTTCTCAAGGTGGTTGAAGTTAAGCTTTGGAAATCTTAAATATTTTAATTTTTTCTTTGTTATTTTTGCTATTTCCAGAGGATGTGAATCAAGCACAACATAGTAACACATGCTTTTTATGTAAATACTCGTATTTTTAATAGATTGGGTGTTCTGATAGCTTTTATTCAGGCACTCTGTGTTAGAATGTGGACATAAGCTTAGTGTTTTCATAACTTTTCCATTTATATTTATAAACAACAATGTTATCCATATTATCTTTCCAGATATGCTTTGTTGTCAATAGTTTATACATTGTATGAATTTTACTAGGACCATAACCAAGTTTTTCCTTGTATGGAGATTTTCTTTGTGGGAAATTGTCTTCTATACATTTTGGATTCCCCATTCTTGGTCTCATTAGCACTCTCCATAGTCAATGACTTACATCCAGTAACTTTACTGCAGTCCTAAGATCATGCCCCAAAGTCAAGGTAATTTACAGGATAGGAAAAGCATACCCTGGCTTTCCTAGTTAAACCACACTAAAGGTACTGGTTTCTCCTGCTAAAAATTGGCTTCCTTCATCAGTCTCCCCTCTTTAGAGGGCAGTTTGGAGTATTGCCCTTCACTTTGATGTGGTCTTTAAATTTCTTCTCTCTTCATTGGACTTCTTACAGAAGGCTTTATTTGAAACAGAATGTTTAAATTCAGCTGTGGCTTTCTAACACATCATTTTTTTTTTTCATTCACTACCATGTCAAGTAAGTTATGTTGGATCTGTTATATTATTTTTTCGGTACAAAAACATAAGGAAAAGATAGTAAGATAGACATGGGGGAGTAATTGTAGTGACTCAGTGTACATATAGTAACTTGTTTTTAGATTTCTCTTAATTCTGCTAGGGGAAAATCAAATTTTAGGCAGTTAATATGTCTCAGTGATCACTTGGGTACAAAGAAATTACAAATATACATTTGATATCCTGCTCCTTTGCAAAATTTAAAACTTATTCTATTGACAAAAAATTACTTTTCTTTTTCTGGACCATATGCTTAGTGTTTTTTCAACATTCAATATACTACTGAATATTTTCCATCTTGATAACGTTTAAGAAACTCAGAGCACTTTGTAACACTTTATTGAAGAAGATGGAAGAAGGAAAAGCAATTTGTTGTTTACATAGCACTAAAGTTATTATTTCCAGTCAAATTGTATGGATTTTAATTATTATAGGAATTGTAACTTTGTATCATCTGTCTAGTCAGAGTTATGGTACTTAAAAAATCAATTTTTTTTAAAAATTTTCAACATCTGATGAAAATTTATTCTGTATTTTAAAACTGAGTTTATGTTGTTTCATGTGTTTAAATAATACATGTATAAATTTTAATGCTCGAATTGTCTTTAGCAATTCAAAATATTTGTTTCAGCAAACAAACTAAAATTATACAAGGTTGCGCAACTTACTAGTAGCAATTAGGACTACAAGTTTCATCTCATGATTCAGTGTCCAAGTTTTTTCTTCTTAGCTCACACTGCTTTGTTGTTTTGTCACAGCCATTGCTTTAATATTAACTTCCCTGGGAAGAAGTCTGTCAGGAAAAAAGTCTTTCTGACAGACAGTTCCAAACTGAGCCCAGTTGGATTCTTTTTCTTATGGTAGGTATTACAGAGAGAAAGCCTAACAGTACATTTGAGAAGAATTATACTGGATTGAAATCTTCAATACAATGTTGTTATTTTTGGAAGCATTTGCCCTTTGGGATCTATTAGTAGTGATACCTGGTTGTCATCTTCCTTGTCATCGTCTTCTCCTCCCCGTTCCTCTCCGCCTCCTCCTCTGTCCCCATGTCCTCTTCTTTTCCTCCTTCTCCTTCTCCCCGCTCCTCCTCCTCCTCCTCCCCGTCCTCTCAAACCAATATAATCATCAGAGTTTGGAAGGAATGAGGAAATACATTAATAATGTAATAATATTTGCCTTGGGTAAAGTAACTTGTTTCTGAGATTTTGGAAAGACGGGAATCTCCTCTGCATCTGAGATTCTTGAGACCCTGGCTTTTATTAGGAATACACTACAGAATTTAAATGTCTGGGCAAAAGGCAAGCCTTACCTGGTTTCCTAGAAGGAAGATAATGGATAAATAAAGATCGATATATTAGAACTTTTATTTTGCTGAAAGGGTGAAATCAATAATTTATGTGATTATGGAATAATTCTTGTTGTTCAGGAATAGACCCCAAGATGCTATTGATTTTACTTTCTATTACTCCAGTTCTTTGTTGTGTCTTTCTGGTTTTGTTGTTGTTGTTGCTGTTATTTGTTTGTTTTTTTTTTTTTCTCAACTGCTTTTGATTGTAAATCTTGTAAATGGAATAGAAAAAAGAAGTTATTTCTCTTTGAGTTTGTTTTGTAAACCAGAAATGGAAGGGACCCAAAGAATAATAGCTCATTATCTAGTTTGGTGATTGATACACTATGACTGTGCTGTCCAGTAATACTTTTATTATAGATTTACTTTTGAGGTGCCATTTGGGTTCTGTTGACTGAGGGAAATGACTTAAAACCTTTGTGAATTGTTCAGCTGACCACAGAGTGTGTGTAGTTGGTGGCTATATGCCTACTCTCTTTCTTCCCCCTAATTTTATCAGTTGTCTTCTGAAAAAGAATATGGCTTGGATAGTAGTTTAGTAAGATGTTCTGATGTTCTTTATGTAATTTTATTGTTCATTACAATGAAAACTTAGCTAAATTAGGATATTAAATTGGGATCTTTGTTGATACTGTAGTTATAGTTGAGACTACTGGTTTGAGTGAAATATTGACTGAACTGTTTTAATTATAACTTTTTCTGGCTCTTTTTGGGTGGGATTGGGTGGTCCTTGAGTGAAGCCTTGCTTATATAGGCCTTATCTTTTCTGGAAGAGTAGGTTAAAACATAAAATATTAAGCACTTAGGGGAATACTACTCTGAGAGTAGTAATCAATAACCCTTGATTATTTTTCCTCCCAGTTTTACCTTTCCTTTGGGTATTTTGGGGTCATTTTCACCACCACCTAAAGATGACAATGATAAAAGATGTAAAACTCAAACTAATCTGTGGTAAAAAATTGTAGACAAGAGTTGATGCTATTGTCAGAAATAATAAAGATTATATTTGAAATTTAGTTCATTCATGAACCAGCCTATCTTAGAACCATGCATAAATGATTCTGTGCATGAATGATCTATTAATGTGTTAGACATTAAGCATAAGCTACCATAATGCTCCTGTCTTTAGTAGTTGGCATTCATTTTGTATCTTAAAATGACTAAGAAATTCTTGAAATGTGATCAACATGGCTGACATTGTCCTTCTAGATACTAGAATGTAATGTTTATAATAGTTTAAATTCTGTGAGAGCTCAGGATTAAAGGGTTGACCCTATGTAGTTGTCTGTCTTTTCTTAGCCTGTACCAACACTAAATAAATAAGCTGTAAGGTCTGAAACACAAATGATACTTATAAAGGAGACTCTTCTTGATTACTCTGTATTTAAAAAGCAACCTTTCTTCCCTTCTTTTATATTTGCTCAACAATTTGCCATTTCTGATGCCATTAATTAATTAATTAATTCATTTCTGAGGATTTGAGTTTCCATCTGGAACCATTTCCCTTCAGCTAAAGAACTTCCTTTAGCATTTTTTATAGTGCAGATGTGCTGGTCTTAAATTCCCTTAGTTTTCTTTTATCTGAAATGTTTTTCCTTTACTTTCATTCCTGTATTAGTTTCCTAGCACTGCCATAACAAAGTACCACAAATTGAGTGGCTTAAAATAAATTTATCATGTCACAGTTCTGGAGGCTAGAAGTTCAAAATCCAAGTGTCATCTAGGCCATGCTTCCTCTGATACCACTAGGGGAGAATCCTCCTTTGCCTTTTCCTGCTGATTTGCCAGCACTCTTGGCTTTCCTTAACACTTGCAGTTGTAGCACCTCAATCTCTGGCTTCCTCATCACCTGATATTGTTTTCTATGTCTTCTGTCTCTGTCTTGTCCTCTTCTTAGGAGGACACTAGTCATATTGCCTTAAAGGCCCACCTTGATGCAGTATGACTTCATCTTCAATACATCTGCATTGACCCTATTTCAAATAAGGTCACATTATGAGATGCCAGGGTTTCGGACTTCAGTATATCTGTCTAGAAGGTGCAATTCATCATGTAATTCCTGAAGGATATTTGTTACATGTAGAATTTGGGTTGATTACATTTTTTTCATTTCATTTTCTTTTCTTTGACTTGCTGGCCCCTGTAGTTCTCCTGAGAGATAATAGTCATTTATCATGTATTGTTTCTCCACCATATATAATGTAGAGTTTTTTCTTTTTTTTTTTAAATTTTTTTTTCAACATTTATTTATTTTTGCGACAGAGAGAGACAGAGCATGAACGGGGGAGGGGCAGAGAGAGAGGGAGACACAGAACCGGAAACAGGCTCCAGGCTCTGAGCCATCAGCCCAGAGCCTGACGCGGGGCTCGAACTCCCGGACCGCGAGATCGTGACCTGGCTGAAGTCGGACGCTTAACCGACTACGCCACCCAGGCGCCCCTGTAGAGTTTTTTCTTAAGGCTTTCAGATTTTTCTCTTGATCTCTGATTTTCAGTGTTTTGACTCTGATGTGCATAAGCATGGTTTCTTTGCATTTATCTATGTTAGGATTCACTGAATTTCTTAACTCTGTTACTTTATGTTGTTTATCAAATGTAGGAAATTTTCATCTATTATTTTTTCCAGTATTTTTTTACAAAATATTTTATTTCTCCTCTTTTTCAGGACTCTAGTTCTACTTACATTAGACCTTTTGCAGTATTATTCCCCATGTTCCTCTGGTTCTGGTTTGGTGTTTGTTTAATTTTTCATTTCTTTCCTTTATTTTCTGCTTGGATAATTTTTTTTCATCTGTCTTCAAGTTCACTGACTTTTTCTTTTGTTATCTCTATTTGGTTTATAAGCCCATTAAATGATAAATTATTTCAGACATTGTATTTTTTAGTTCTAGAATTTCCCTTTGGCTCTTTTACATAGTTTCTATTTCTTGGCTGAGATTTACTATATTTTCTTTTTTTTTTTAAATATTTGTTTTGATAGAGAGAGAGAGAGAGAGTGTGAGTGTGCATGTGTGAGCAAGTGGGGGAGGGAAAGAGAGAGAGAAAGAGAGAGGATCCCAAGCAGGCTCAGTGCTGTCAGCACAGAGTCTGACAGGGGGCTCGATCCCAACAACTGTGAGATCATGACCTGAGCCAAAATCAAGAGTTGGTGGCTTAACCAACTGAGCCACCCAGGTGCCCCAAGATTCACTGTATTTTATTCATTGTGAGCATATTTTTCTTTATCTCCTTAAGTGTAGTTATAATAACTGTTTAAAAATTCATCCAGTGAATGAATTGAATGAAAATGATAAAAAGGACATAATACATCTTTGGAAGAATGAAAGTAAGGAGGTATACCCAACATTGGAGTACCTAAATATATTAAGCAAATACTAACAGATCTGAAGGGAGAAATAGACAACAGTACAATAATAGTAGGGGGACTTCTGTAACTCATTTTCAACAACAGATAGGGCAGTGGGACAGAAAATCAATAAGGAAGCATTGCACTTACACTATATCTTAGACCAAATAAATTTAACAAACATATACAAATTATTCCAACCAACAGCAGCAGAATACACATTCTCCTCAAGCATACATGGAACATTCTCCAGGATAGATTATATATTAGGTCACAAAACAAGCCTTAGCAAATGTAAGAAGATCGAAGTCATATCAAGTATGTTTTCCAACCACAAAGGTAAAAAACTAGAAGTCAATAATAGGATGAAAACTAGAATATTAATAAATGTGTGGAAAGTAACCAACAGACTCCTGAACAACCAGTGGGTCAAAGAAGAAATCAAAAGGGAAATCAAAAAATATCTTTAAAGAAACAAAAATGGGAATACAACATACCAAAACTCGTGGGATGTACCAAAAGCAGTTCTTTGAGGTAAGTTTATGGCAGTTAATATAAAGATGACAAACAAACAGCCTGACTTTACACCTTAAGGAACTAGGGGGGAAAAAGGCCAAACTAAACCTAAAGTTAAGAGAAGGAAAGAAATAACAAATATCAAAGCAGAAATAAATGAAAGACCAGAAAATCAATATAAAATATCAATGAAACTAAGACAGCTTTTTTTTTTTTTTTAAAGATAAACAAAATTGATACACCTTAAGCTAGACTCTAAGAAAACAATACAGGAGTCAACATCAGAAATGAAGGAGGGGACATTACAACTGACACCACAGAAATACTAAGGATCATAAGAAATCAGTAATTGCAAACAAATTGGATAACCTAGAAGAAACAGATAAATTTATAGGAACATACAACTTACCATGGCTGAATCGGGAAGAAATAAAAAATTTGAATAGACCAGTAATAAATGAGATTGAAGTAGTAATCAAAAACCTCCCAACAAAGAAAAGTCTAAGACCAAATGGTTTCACTGGTGAATTCCACCAAACATCTAAAGAAGAATTAATGCTAATCCTTCTTAAAGTCTTCCAAAAATTTGAAGAGGAGGGAACACTCCCAAACTCATTTTATGGGGCCAGCATTACCCAGGTAAGGGCAGTAGAAGAAAAGGGAACTACAGATGAATATACATATAGATGCAAAAACTGTCAAGAAAATACTAGCAAACAAATTCATCAGCACATTAAAGGGATCATACCATGATCAAGTATGATTTGTCCCTAGGATGCATGGATGGTTCAGCATATTCAAATCAATAAGGGCGATACATCACATTAATAGAATGAAAGGTAAAAATCATATGATCATCTAAATAGATGCAGAAAAAAAGCACTTGACAAAATGAAACATCATTTCATCATAAAACTCTCCACAAATCGGATATAGAAGAAATGTACCTCAGTATAATAAAGGCCACATATGACAAACCCATAGCTAACAGCATACTCGACAGTAAAGGTTGAAAACTTTCTTGCTAAGATCAAGAAGAAGACAAGGGTGCTCACTCTCAATACTTCTGTTTAATATAGTACTGGAAATCCTAGCCAGAGAAGTTAGTCAAGAAAAATAAATAACAGTCGTCCAAATTAAAAAGCAGTAAAATTGTCTCTGTTTACAGGTGATATGATCTTATATGTAGAAAATCTTTATATGTTCCACCAAAAAACCATCAAAACTAATAAATTCAGTACAGTTTTAGGATACAATATCAATACTCCAAAATCAGTTTCATTTCTGTACACTAACCATAAACTATCTTTGAAAGAAATAAAGCAATTTTATTTATGGCAGCATCAAGCATCATAAAATACTTAGGAATAAATGTAACCATGGAGATGAAAGAGGTGAAATATCTATACTGGAAATTACAAGACATTGATGAAAGAAATTGAAGAAGACACAAATAAAGACACATCCCATGTTTACTGATTGGAGGAATTAATATTGTTAAAAAGACTTTAGTACCCAAAGTGATCTGCAGATTCAGTGCAGTTCCTATCAAAAGTCTAATGACATTTTCCAAAGAAATAGTTTAAAAAAATAAAAAAAAACACAGTCCTAAAATTTGTATGGAACTACAAAAGACCTTGAATAGCCAAAGCTATCCTGAGAAATAACAAAGCTGGAGACATTATTCACAATAGCCCAAACATGGAAACAACCTAAGTGTCTATCAGTGGATGAACGGATAAAGAAAATGTGGTGTATATATACTAGAGAGTATTGTTCAACCATAAAAAGAAGGAAATCCTGCCTCTTGTGACAACATGGAATGACCTTGAGGACATTATTCTAATTTAGAAGTCAGATAGGGAAAGACCAGAATTGTATGGTGTCACTTATATGTGAAATGTAAAAAGCCAAATTTATAAAAATAGAGGATAAAATGGTGGTTTTCAGGGCCTGGGAGGTGAGTGGAATAAGAAGCTGTTGGTCAAAGGGCACAAATTTCCAACTGTAAGATGAGTATGTTCTGGGGATCTAATGTACAGCATGATCACTATAATTAACAATATTATATACTTGAAAGTTGTTAGGAGAGCAGGTCATATATGTTATTGCCATGCACAAAAACGATAATTATGTGAGTGGATGGAGATGTTAGGTAACCTGTTGTAATCATTTTGCAATATATATGCATATCAAAACAGCACTTTGTCCACCTTGAACTTATGTAAATTATGTATCAATAATATCTCAGGAAAGCTGGAAGGAAAAAAAAGAAAGCACTAGGAAGAGTGATAACTAATATAGCAGGGTGTATGAATCCACAAGTGAAAGTATAAACAGAGGTACGCGTGGAATGGAGAAGACAGTTCAGGACATATTGGTGCCTCCAGTGAAGCTGAGACTTTGGAGGTATGAGTTAATAATAGATGATGGGGTAAGATGAGGGACTTAAAAATAGTGTGATTTGTTGAATGTTAGTGTGCAAAACAGTGAATTCCTTTTCTTTCTTCTGCCTCATGCATGGAATATTTGCACTTAGATTCTTAGATGGAAGACTAGAAGATTCTTTTCTAGAGAAATTCATAAAAGACTGCCATGAAGTGCCATTTGGATTTCACCAGTAAAGAGGTTATCTCCCTCCTAGAACTCCCTAAAGTGAAGCCTGCTGGTTGACAAGTCTTTTCATCCTTACAGATCTTTCTGTCAACTCTTGAGTGACTTATTGTTAAATATAAATGGCCCCCAAGGATAAACAGACATTTCAGGGAAAAAATATCCAACTGGGAAGAGAGAGACCCAAATTTACCAATATGAGAAAACAAGTAATAACAATAAAAATTATCAGGAGGGAGCAGATAATGCAGAAACAGAGTAATATGTTAAAAAATTAATTTGTATTCTCAAAAATTAAAACAATTTTTTCAATATAAAAGTGGTACAAAGATCATCAGGAGGTTTTATAGGAGAATTCACTGTCCATTAGGAATTCCAGACAAAGGAAGAAAATGATCAGGGCAGTAATATGAGAAAATCCCCTTTATTCTGTGGGACTCAAATATCCAGGTTCATGGATAAATTACTTACCTAGCATAATGAACAAATGACACAATGACTAATACCAAGGTATGCCATTGTGAAATTTACAACAGATAGGGTAAAGAGGTTTTAAAAGCTTCTAGAGAGGAAATGTAATGTCTTATACAAAAGAATGAAGATCAAAATGACATTGTCTTTCTGGTTAGCAATAATGGGTACTAGAAGACAATGGAACAATGCTTTCAATAATCTGAGGAACCTTGAATTCTATACTCAGTTAAATGTTTTATCAGTTTATGTGAAGATGAGTCATTTTTTGATTGCAAGGACTCAGGAAATTTAACTCTCATATTTCATTTCTTAGGAATTACTTGAAGGTGTGCTCCAACAAAATGTGGGACTAAATTAATTGCAAGGTAGATATAGAGTTTATGAAACTATGTCTCTAACCCCAGTGAGACGTGAAAGTAAGTCCCCTCTAGAATGATATTTATGAAGCAGGGCCTATAGTACAATCAGCTCAGGTTACTTAAACCTGTAGGAAAAATAGGGTCTGGATATGGTGCCTATTATGATAAGCTTTTTGAAGAAATAAAGATTATTATAGTTAGAATATTAGAGAATTTTAAAAAATTAGAGAATTTGAAACTCAAGGAACAACAAAAGCTATAATCAAAACAAAAACGTATAATCAAATATATATAGTCATCGTATAGATACATCCTGTGAGACAGGATGCTTACATGACATAATTATCAACACTGATTATTGCTTTAACTTGAAATACTATGCTGGGAAGATAATTGATGAAGCAGAAAGGTAAAAAGGTAAGGAGTCTAGATTTTTTAAAGATTAATTTATTTTGAGAGAGAGAGAGAGAGAGAGAGCGAGCTTGCGAGCAGGGGAAGGGCAGAGAGAGAGAGAGAGAGAGAGAGAGAGAGAGAGAGGAAAGAATCCCAAGCAGGCTCTCAGCCCAGAGCCCAAGGTGGGGCATGAACTCACTAACTGTGAGATCACAACCTGAGCTGAAACCAAGAGCTGGATGCTTAACCAACTGTCACCCAGGCACCCCTAAGTGAGCTAAGTTTTTACTCTAAAGTATAAGGGTATTATTTAGAAATGTGGGTATAAAATGTTAACTCTACAGAACAGAATTGGGGTGTAGGAAAAAGCATAAGGAGGTTCTACTTATTATCATAAAATAGTATTATTGGATTTTAAAAAAAACCATGAACTTATATTCATTTGGCAGACATTTAAAGTGAAATAAATTAATTGGGAAAAGATGAAGTTTTTTAAAAAATGGAGTTGGTGCAAAATAACCATTTGAATGAATGGTTTTCTGTCTCTATGTAACATTCAAGGTAAGTTGTAGGAGGATTAAGCATATTAATGTAAAATAAATGATAAAAGTACTAGAGGAAAATAAATACTGATAAAATTGTAGAGTGGACATTAAATTTTTTTACATAGCCAAATCTAATTTATTTATTTTCAACATTTATCTTTTCATCTAGATTTTCTACTTCTAGAAATTCCCCTAATAAAATAATTAACTATACACACAAACTTTTAGCTCTGGAGATAGTCTGTGCAGCATTATAAACAGCAAAATATTGGAAGCAATATAAATCTCTTATAGTAGGTTATGTTTACATAAATGTGTTCTTTTAGTCATTCATTCATTCATTCATTCATTCATTCATTTATTGAAATTTATTTATTTTGAGAGAGAGAGAGAGAGCAGAAGAGCGAGGGTGGAGCAGAGAGAGACAAGGAGAGAGAATCCCAAGCAGGCTCTGCACTGTCAGTGCAAAGCCCGACATGGGGCTTGAACTCATGAACTGTAAGATAGTGACCTGAGGCCAAATCAAATTGGACGCTTAACCAACTGAGCCACCCAGGCACCCCTAAATAAATGTGTTCTTTTAAATGCAATACAATGCAAATATTGTAATAGATGGTTTTATTTGTAGAGAAGTAGATTTGTGATATATTTTTGAGCAAAAAGAAAATTAAAAGAACTTTATTTAGTATGGTTCTTTTTTTGGCCTACCAGTATACATGGTAATTGCTCATAAATAGAAAATGCAGATAAGCAAGAAGAACAGTCTTTTACATGCACAGAAATCTTTATATGTGGGGTTATCATTCACCAAAATAACTGATATTACTGAGTGGAGATTTTGATAGATTTTTTTCCCTTTACTTTTTTGTAATTTATTTTATAATTAATTGTAATTAACATATGTTTGTGTGTTGACAAAGGAAAATGATAGTGTTTAAAAAGAGCAGAGAATTCTAATTTACAAGAGAATTCTGTAATTTTACTATTGTGTCACACAAAACGTAGCACCCTACATGTAGTACATCTTATTGCAGTGAATTTTGTTAATGCAAAAACATCCCCCTTGCCATTGAAATATAAAATATAGGTTTAAAAATTGTTTTTTAATGTTTATTTGTTATTGAGAGTCAGAGAGAGACAGAGAGTGAGCAGGGGAGGAGCAGAGAGAGAGGGAGACACAGAATCTGAAGCAGGTTCCAGGCTCTGAGCTGTCAGTGTAGAGCCCAATGCAAGGCTTGAACTCATGAACTGTGAGATCATGACCTGAGCTGAAGTTGGAGGCTTAACTGACTGAGCCACCCAGGCGCCCCATATAAAATATAGATTTAAATATGAACTGGAGACTTTCAAAGGGCTAAGGATCCCAGTTATAATTTAATTAATTAGAGAGAGTAAGAGACAGAGGAAGGGAAGAGACAGAGAGCGGGAGCAAGACAGAGAGATTGAGAGAGACAGAGACAGAGAGAGAGAGAGAGAGAGAGAATGAATCTTAAGCAAGCTCCATTCCCAGCATGGAGCTTGATGCAGGGCTTGATCTCACAACTGTGAGATCATGACCTAAACTGAAATCAAGAGTAGGGTGCTTAACCGACTAAGCCACCCAGGCACCCCAGGATCCCGGTTATAATTTCAAAGGGAATGTAGTGAACACCTTCCTCAATTAAAAAACAAAAAGTTCCAATGGTATCATAATCCTAGATTTCTCATCTTACTGATGGAAATTTTTGGGGATCTGATTAAGTTACATGCAAAACTGTTTATCCCTCATTTATTTATGTATTTATTTATAAAAATTTTTGGAGGGCTCCTGGGTGGCTCAGTCGGTTAAGCGTCTGACCTCTGCTGGGGTCATGATCTTGTGGTACGTGGGTTCGAGCCCCACGTGGGGCTCTGTGCTGACAGTTCAGAGCATGGATCCCGCTTCGGATTCTGCGTCTCCCTCTCTCTCTGTACCTCCCCCACTCGTCTCTGTCTCTCTGTCTCTCTCTCAACAATAAATAAAGAATAAAAAATTTTTTTAAAAAAGTGAAAAAAATTTTTTTAATGTTTATTTATTGTTGAGAGAGAGAGAGAGAGAGAGAGAGAGAGAGAGAGAGAACATGAGCAGGGGAGGGGCAGACAACAAAGGAGACACAGAATCTGAAGCAGGCTCCTGGCTCTGAGCTGTCAGCACAGAGCTGGATGCGGGACTCGAACTGCCAGATCACAACCCGAGCCGAACTCGGACCCTTAACAGACTGAGGCACCCAGGTGCTCGTTTATCCCTCGTTAAAAGTATTATACAAAGTACACATACATGTATACATATATACACTCCTATGGACACTAATATGCAACAATAACTTTTAAAATATGATCTTTCATAGGTTGCTTTTCCTTAATTTTGAATCACTATCTTGTTTTGTTTTCTGTTTGTTTCTTTGAATTGGATATTGCAGCTGGTTGCCAGAGCTAGTGCTGGTAAATGTGCAGAAACTCAGTTCTGATATTGCAGCTTTTTTGTACTTCTCTTGTTTGGTGAGATTCAAAGAGGCAACTTTAGATTTTTTATATCTTGATCTTGACAGTTATTTTCATGGTTATTTTTTGGGCCTCAGACTTAAAACAGAGGTCATAGTCCTACTTCACTTTATTATCGTATGGGATATTATTTTAGCTTTGGTTTCTCTGAGGGAAGCTGGGAGGTTGTATTTGAGTGGTTTATTCAAGCACATGATCTATCAGAGTAGGGGTCAGGAGGAGTGAGAAGAGAAGTTGGTGGAGTCCATACAATGTTACATTTGTAGGCCAGTCTGGTTCTTTAATCCATGGGGCCTTCTGAGAAGCCATATGGAACTGATGTCAGTGGGAGAGACAGAATGGGGAAGCATTTATCTGTCAGCTCTTTGGTCAAGGCTGTCTCCCTTCTGGGTTAAGACTCATGAATGCTAAGTAGTTCTGAGGGTGCTCAAAGCCCCAGGGCAGGAAGGAAGCTAGAGGTATGGTATAAGTGTGAGAGCTGGTTTCAGGTTCTACTGTGAGACATTATCCAAGGCTGCCCACAACAGGTTGCTGATGCTCTACCTGGAATAAGCTGAGGCTGAGAGGATCTGAAGTGGAGCACAAGAGGTGTTTGGTACATATATCTAGGCCTTAAAATGTAGTACGAATGCAAAATTGAGTGGCAGTGTGTAGCAATATTAGATGCCATTAATGATAATGCATCTAAATATTGCTAGCTCAGGTGCTTTCATAGCAGATGGTAAAACAAGGCTCCTATCTCATTTTCAGAAGGATGACAGGTGGAACTTAAAATTCTCAGTCTTGTTTTTGTTTTTGTTTTTGTTCTTTGTAGATAGGGATGTTACACAGAGAAGGAAAGAACTTACCCAAAGTTATAGAATTACTGAGTTTAAGAGCTTAGATTTAAAGATGTGGCTTGCTCCAAGAAGCCTATACATATACAGACAGACACACACACACACACACACACACACACACACACACACACACCCACACCCACCCTATAATTGAAGTTTATATAATTATGTCAGGTCTCCAAGCCTATAAGCCTAGACCTCTCTTCTGATTCTAAAGGTCATTTGTATGTGTTTCTTTAGTCCACTAGAGGTCAGTATTGGGTTGATAAAGACTGGAGACTGCTTTATTCACAGAATTTTAACTGAGTCTTACTGCTAGGTACCATTGGAAGTGGTATTTCACAATAAAACTTAACTTCTTAGGATAGGTAGGGTACCTCACAGACACGTTTTGACAGTTTTAAAAGTGTCAAAAGATACATTTTTAGGTTAATAGTCCAGATTAAGTAATTTGTATAGGCGTTCCTTCCCTCCACCCTTCTCTTTTTTGTTCCCTCTTTCATAGGTAGGAAAACATCCAAATCATCTCTTTTATTGAACTAGATTTCATTCTTACATATATTTCTTTTGTTTTCTATTGCCTTTATATAGTAAACATTTATATAAATTTACTCCGTATATATCACTGTGTCTCGGTTTGGAGGATTCTAAGAATGGTAAGATGTGTTTCCTATCCTCAAAGAGAGAAGAGTTACATGCTCAAGGGCTGTACTGGCCTGTTTGTTTTTTTTAACCTGTCTACCTGGCACGTTTGCCAAGCTCATCTTCTCTGTCTTCTTTCAACTTATTATTTTCGTGGTTTTTATTATTTGCCACCATCTAGTCGTCAAGACCAGGATCCTGGAGTTATTCTTATTTCCTTCACCTCTTCCATGTACTTCCATGTACAACAGAAATCAGTAAGTTCTGTTACTTCTACTAGTTATCTGTCTGCTGCCTACCTTTAATTCAAGTCCTCATCGTTGTTGTTTGGACTGTTACAGTGATCTATATTAGTTTTTCTGTTTCTAGTCTTTACCTTCTCCCAGTTGACCACTCTTTTGCTCCTGGAGAATTTGCCTGAATTAGAAAGCTGATCTTGTTCTTCCCTGCTTATGTTCTTTCATTGTTTCTCCATTACCTACTAGTGAACCTTGAAACTGCTTTGTGTGGTTTCTTTATCTCTTGGTAGTTCATTATCACTTACACTTTTATACAAGATTACTTATTCCTTGGGTGAATAATGTTATTTCACATGCGGTGATCTTTTCTCATGCTGTTTCCTTCCTTCTGGAATGCTTATCCTTTTTACCTATCTCCCTTTGTAAAAATCATATTTATCTTTTAAAACCACAGTTTGCTACCCCTTCCTCTGTGGGGTCCATTTTTAATCCCCTCCACACATATATGACTACTTTCTCCTATGTCCAATTATTGTACCTGTGTATCTGTTTTTCTGCTTATTACACTGAATTTCGGTCACTTATTTGCCTATCTATGCTTCCTGTAACAGTATGACATGAGGTTTGTGAGTCAGGGACTCCATCTTATTCTTTGTAGACCCAGTATGTAGCACAATGCCTGGTACCAATAGATATTCAGGACCTGTTTGACTGAAAGTAGGGATGCGGAGAGGATGCTCTGGGAATTAACACAGTGAGAGAAGGCTTCCTAAAGAAAGAATTCTAGTTGGGATTCAGAGTACAGGTTGGATTCAGGTGGGGAGAGGTCATCCGCTAGAGAAATGGCATAATATTCGTAGTATATTAAGTGGTAGAGTTTGATCCAAGTGGAAGACTCATGTTGGAGAGTACTGGGTAAGTACATTGGAAAATTAGGTTCAGCTTCCATTATGGTGGAGTTGAAGAGAAGTTGGGATCGAATTGGGATTTGTACTTTTTGAAAATTTTCCTCCCACTTCCCCTCACACTCAATTTGTGTGATGAATAATGTGGTTTAAGAAGAGCCTGGCTGTAGTATGCAGGGGAATTCTAATGAGAAGGTGATGAGTTCCATTTTAGGCATGTTGGAAGTGAGGTGGAGAAACTCACAAGCAATATAGGCAATGTGCTACTGGAGATGTGCTGCTGGGTCATGGGAGACTGGTAAGAGAAGAGGGCTTGAGGGAGAAATCTTGCTTAATTTCTCTATATTAGGAAATCAGAGAAGAATATACAAGAGGGAATCTTGAGGAAGAGGTAATTAATGTGTAAAAATTGGTCATGAAGAGAATGAACAATTAAGAAAAAGAAAATACCTCAATACTTTCTAATGTCTGCTTGTCTGCTTGGCACCTTCTCCCCCAACTCTAACATAGGAGGCAGAAATTGGTCAGCTGCTTCTTTGGCTCATGGTTATAAGGGTTGTCTTTGGAGGGACAGAATAAATGGTCCTGGTGAGATAGTTTAGCATGGTAGAAAAGAGCTCTGAAGGGCTTTTGTTGTTGTTTTTTTTTCATGGACTTAGGATCCCATTTTAATTTTAGCATATATTACATGTATTTATATACTTACATCTGTATTTACTCTTTCCCACTTCATTCCCACCCCATAACATATGGTTTGGATAGATGGTAATTTTCATTTGCATTCATAATGAGTAATATCTTAGTATTTCATTGTTCTACCTGTGATTCTTTGTTTCTGACTTGGCCACTTCTGCTTAGCAGATCTGCTCTGACTGCTCTTTTATGGACTGAAGCCTTGATAATTTTGACAGGACCCCAAGTTCTGTTAAAGCCTTAGAATACAACTTGCAGTGCTTTGATTTCTAGCAGAGGGTTTGCTGTCTTAATTTGCCTATTTGGCCGAAACTGCATTCCTTCAAATTGATGGGAACACCAGACAGCACCTGAAAAGAACAAATCATAGAAGACCTAAAATTACTTCAATAGGATACTTTCAGATTTGTATCATTTCAAGTTTAAATGACAGTACTGAAGTGTGGCTTCTCTTGATTGCTTTTGATATGCTGATAGTATTTTACTGATTATGAAGAAAAATCAATGACTTGGGATTTAATGGAATAAGACCACCTTATGAAAGCTTTTGGTTTTGTTATACTGAAGAAGATAGGCTTAAAGGACAAGTGATCACTGTAGTCCAGGGCTTGCTTTTTTAAATATGAAAACTCTAGGAAGTTCTTCCTTCCTTTGTGCCTTCCCAGAGACCTGGATCCCTTTTTGTGTGGTTTGCTTGAAAGTAGAAAAGAACTTATTACTTTTGAGAGAGATAGAAAGACTATGCTATCTAATTTAGGGGTCAAATGCTTGGAGGACAGGTATGTTTTATGTACATATGTAAATTAAATGTTTTTGGATATCCTCTCTATCTCAGTTTGTTACTGAAGCCATGTATATTTTATGTAAGTCAAATCAAAATATCAGTGAGTATTATGCATAGGAACAAGCTTGTCCATTGATTCAAATCTCTGGAATGTAGATTCTTTTCATTTTCTTGGCAGAAACTAGCTCACATAGTTCAAGTTTTTTCTCTGTCCTATTATAATTGCCTCATTTAACCAGTGCCTGGACTAACATCTTATACTTAATATTTATCTTGAATTTTTAAAAAGTATTTATTTATTTAGAGAGAAAACAAGCAGGGGAGAGGCAGAGAGAGAGAGAGAGAGAGAGAGAGGAAGACAGAGGATCTGAAGTGGGCTCCGCACTGATAGCAGAGAGCCCGATGTGGGGCTTGAACCCATGAAATATGAGTTCATGACCTGAGCTGAAGTCGGGCACTTAACTGACTGAGACACCCCAATGCCCCTTATCTTGAATTTCTTAATGTCATTCAGAATATTTGGAGACTTTTATTTTCTCCAGAACTATTTCTACCTGTCACTGTGGAAAAATGTCATATATTGATTCAGAAATGTATATTTTGAGAGGCCATTCTTCTTCTTCTTCTTCTTCTTCTTCTTCTTCTTCTTCTTCTTCTTCTTTTTGGCATTGGAATGTGAAATTTCTTTATTTTAAAAAAATTTTTTAATGTTTATTTATTTATTTTTATTTTTCCAGTTTTATTGAGGTATAAGTGACCTATAAGTTCTTAAGCTTTGTATCTTGGGATGATATCAAGTTTTATGAAAAAAACTGGAAGTTCCATTATGAACTTTTGGAACATGCTCAGTTAAACCAAATTAAAGAAGTTTCCTTAAAAAGGATTTCTCTTACTTTTTATTCTGTTAATGTGCATTGTGGCTCCAAGAAGGCTCCAAGACAGCAGTGTTTCCCATTTATTTGACAACAGAACCTTTTGTGGGGGAAATATTTTGTCATGCTTTGAGGGACTGTGGGTAGAGTAGGAAGATCTCTGACCCGGAATTTGGGAAATCACACGTTGAACTTCTGATTTACCACCAACTAGCCTTGTGACCTCAAACGGATCCTTTGCCTTCTAGACTCAGTTTCCTAAATAGTGACTAAGGTCATACAGCTCTAATACTGTATGGATTACTACTTGTGTTGTTGACTGCATCGTGACACTTTCCACCTCTTTGTATGTATTAAAACCACACCATCTGAATCTATTTTGTAAAGTTGAGGGGATTACGTTTCCTTTTTATGAAAGTTCAGAAGAAGAAACCCTTTAAAACTTTGTTTTCCACAGATAAAGGCCATGCAATCCTGAAGGATTAGTTAGTTCAAATTATTAAGATGTTTCATTCCCCTGATTACATTCTATTGGTCTCTTAATACCACAGACATTATAACCACTGTTCTTAAGAGTCTGCTAAGCTAAAAAGTTCTTGTCTTTCTTCCCTCAACCACAATGATTCCAGTATGGCATTTATCTCATAAGAGATACATATTTAGTCATTTGCACTAATCTCTTGGCTACTTATGTGAAAAAGGGTAGATTGTATTTTTGTGATTATTTACTGGGTATATTTGGAAAGTCTAATGATAATATTGATTATCTTTTTTCTTTCTGGGGAAAATGAATCAAGATGGGTAACATCAGGGTTAAAAATATATACATTGAGGGACACCTGAGTGGCTCAGTTGGTTAAGTGTTTCTTTGTTTCGACTCAGGTCATGATCTCACGGTTCATCAGTTCAAGCCCTTCATTGGGCTTTGCACTGCCAGCATGGGGTCTGCTTGGGATTCTCTCTCTCTGTCTGTCTCTGTTCCTACCCCATTTGCACTCCCTCTCTTTCTCTCTCAAAATAAATAAACTTAAAAAAAAATTTTTTTTGATGTTTTTATTTATTTTTGAGACACAGAGAGACAGAGCATGAGCAGGGGAGGGGCAGAGAGAGAGGGAGACAGAGAATCTGAAGCAGGCTCCAGGCTCTGAATTGTTGGCACAGAGCCCGACGCGGGGCTTGAACTCACCAGCTGTGAGATTGTGACCCAAGCTGAAGTCGGATGCCCAACTGACTGAGCCACCCAGGTGCCCCAATAAATAAACTTTTAAAAAATATTTTTAAAAATATATGTTAATATGTTTGATCTTATTTCTGGGACTAAAACTATGAATTAAGACATTTTGTTGTATTTTCCTTTAAGATACCAGTTTGTTCAATATTAGAAGTTCTTTGAATGCTTAATCAAATTTTGTTTCTTTTCTCTCTTTCTTTTTGTAATGTGTGCATATGTGTTTCTATCCTAGGCTCAGCAACAGAGAAACCTGGATAACATTGTCTTGCAACAACCCAGAATAGGTAGCAAGAGAAAATCTAAGAAAGATGCATACACAATTTTTGATACAGAGATAGAAAGCACTAGCCCCAAGTCTGAACAGGACTCAGGAATTCTGGATGTTGAAGATGAGGAAGATGATGAAGAGGTAACCAACATTTGAACTGGGGAAAGGGGACTAATTACTGGGTTTAAATGTAGTATATTTGAGATGTGATGAAGAATTTATCTATGTAATATAGCTTGTGTGATCTTCTGCATCACAATTATCCACAATTAAATTTAACCCACAATCAAATTATCATTTTAAATCCAGATGAGCCTCAACTTAAGGAAACTGAAGATGCACCATGATATCTTAGAATCTAATTTTTTAGATTTTGAATACAATCATCCACTTTTTTTTTTTTTTTTTTTAAGTTTCAAGGTTTTTGATTGTATACTGACTGGGCACTACATTAAGGAAAGAGTAGAGTTTATCTGACCTAGAGAAAGATCTAGATGACCTCCACTGAAACTGGAACATAGCTACTTGAGATAAAATATATTATTTTATTTATTTTTTTAATAGTTTATTTAATTTTGAGAGAGAAAGCATAAGCACGGGAGGGGAAGGGAGAGAGGGGGACCGATGATCTGAAGCAGACTGACAGCAGAGAGTCTGATGTGGAAGCTTGAACCCACAAACCATGAGATCATGACCTGAGCCAAAGTCGGATGCTCAACTGAGTCACCCAGGTGCCCCAAAAGATAGTGTTTTAAACAGTGTGTGCAAATAAAGGGATCTTAGACTGAAAATATAAAGAGGCTTGAGAAAGTTGACAATACATTTCTGGAGGAAATAAATAGGAGTGCTTATAGAGAATTTGGGAATTTTGTGACATATCTGTAACCTCTTAAATTAGTTCTGTGTCACTTTCAGGTAAAGAATAAGATAGAGTGGCTTCAGTAGTACATATATTTATGTCCTGATTTGTTGTTAGAAGTACATTCAGTGGGTTTTTAAAAATAAAACTACTGTGACGTTTGAGAAATCTTGTTAACCTGTTTTTCTAAATACCATTTGCATAAACTGGATCAGTTTCTTTGTGAATGTAGTGGTTAGGAGCATGAACTTGGGAGTCATACAGATTTTATTCAGATTCTGGCTTTGCCTTTTAATTCAATTTTATTTTTTAAAATTCTCATTAAAACTCATATCATTTACTTTTTAAATGTCCACTGACATGTGTGAGGAACCATTTATGCCTGCACTCTGTAACCTGTTTGCCTTCAAGTGCTTGTCTGCTTTTCATTGTTTCATGTCTCCTGATGAAATTGGGTTCACTGTCTTCCCCACCGGTGTTCTTTGTTCTGTCCTCCTGCCCTTCTTATTCTTTATTTTCCTCTCCTCCCCAAAACTATACCCCCAAACTTGTCACTGTCTAATTTTGTAATCTTAGATCATTGTTTAACCTGTTGGAACTTTAGTCTTCATCTATAAAGTAAAGACAGTAGTCTCTGCCCCGTAGAATTGCACAAGTGTCTGCTCCATAAAAGGTAGTCAGTAAATGTTAGTTCCTGTCCTGTTGTTACTCTTCTTTGCCGACTTCTGTTATGTTTCACTACCTCCATATTCTTCCTCGGGATATGTTTATTATGTAAATGAGGGACATTAGTAGGTAATAATGCGTGAAAGTTCCATCAAAATCCCTATTGTACGTGGATAAGAAATAGAGCGAAGAAAAGAATCAGGCGTTTGCCTATACCTGTAGAAATAAAACGGGGCAGAGAAACTTGATCCCCCTGAGTGTTTGGCATTGTCTCCTCTTGTCTGGAATGACTGATATGGTAGGATATGGGTCCATCCTGGAGAGCAGATTGTCAGGTATTAGGCCCATCACTGATGACAAGTTATAGTAGTACCACAATCAAGCATCAGAAGCAACAAAGACCAGCTAATGCCTTTTATTTACATTTTGGGTGCCTGTTAAGGAAATTATATTCTATCAGGCACTATGACCTAAGGAAATAGAAGTTAGACATAGTCTGTGCTTCTGCATAATACACGCCTCAAAGAGATGACTAGATGATAATATGAAAGAATAAAATAATGCATAGTGCTGACGTATAGTGAGAACCTTATGGATGTAAGCCATTCTTTATTATAAACTCACTGAAGATCCTGGGCAAATCCGTTTTAATTTTTGTGCTCTATTTCTTTGTTTTGTCTTCTGAGGTCCAGAGAAGATAAAGAAAGTGGGACTAGTGAAATGTGTTGAGGGTTCCTCATAAATGAAATATTATAAGAATGTACTTGGAAGTTAACATTTTAAAATGGTCATGTATCCCAAATCAAACAGAATCCTGTTAGACTTGCTGATTGAGCTCTTACAACAAGAATTCAGCACTTCGCTGTCATCTAATGGCATCCTATCTTAAAAAAAATCCTACCTTCTATTTATTTACTTCTCAGTTTGAATCTTCTTCAAGTGCACATTCTTAATCTCAAACCTCATGTAGAGAATTATTTATTTAGATGTCTCCAAACTGGTTTCTTGGCATAGTTCTTGCATGGTGTGAATAAATTCTTCAGATAAGGTCTTTCGTGACCCACTGTGACGTTCTGACCTTCATTCTTGTCATTCTTCAACAGACCTCATTGAGAGCAGCGTAAATAGTTTTTGAAATATTTTGACTTCTAAACTGTGGCATACAATCCTGTAGGGCAGTGATTCTTAATCTATTTGGGGTCATATATTCCTTTGAGAGATTGATAAAAAAATATATGGAGTATTTTCCCAGTGAAATATGCATATATTCACTCATGAAAGGTTCTGCTTGAAATTTCAGGGGATTCGTGAAACTCATGTTGCTCTTCAGGACCCCTGTTAGAACCCGTGTTATAGGTTAAGTGCTTCTTAAATTTTAATGTGCGTAGGAATCACTTTGGAGTCATAATAAAATGCAGATTTAGATTCTGCAGGTTGGGGGTGAAATCTGAGAATCTGCATTTTTCACAAGCTCCCAGGTAAGGATGATGCTTCTCTCTGCAGAGCACATTTTGAGTTGCAAGGCTACAGAGGACCTTGAGGAAACATTTTTAGTGCCTAAAGAAAACAAAACCCTTGAATGTTTAGATGTATTACTGAGTTTTCATTAAAATGTCTTAAATTTTTTCTAACAATGAATGCAGTACTTAAGAGAAAGTTACATTTGGTTTCTAAAATCTGTTGCTTACAGATTACCAGCATTATTTTTCGTGAAATTTTATGATTCTGATTTAATGTATTTAAGTCTAGGTATTATCCTCCTTCTTGTGCTTTGAACAAAAGTGTATTTAGTGCACTTTTAGTATTCTTTGAGTCAAATGACATTTGTAGGCTATTAACTATGTCTTTAGTGTGGTGATACTTAATGGGAGACCACAGAATGAGATGGGTAGAAAAACCCGAACACCTAGAAAGTGCTTTGAACTTAGGAAACAGATATTTAATTTATTGTTGAACTGAAGTAAAGTTTGTGCCAGAGGTAGAAAAACTGAATAGCCTGGGAAATGAAGATGAAGTCACAGCAGTAAATTGTCATATTGGATGAAAGACCAGCTCACATGGAGAACCAACTGACAGAGTCAGTCTCTCTCTCTTTTTTTTTAATCAATTGTTTTAAACATTTATTTTATTTATTTTTGATAGAGCTTGAGCTGGGAGGGGCAGAGAGAGAGGGAGACAGAGAATCAGGCTCCATGCTGTCAGCACAGAGCCTGATGTGGGGCTCAAACCCACAAAGCGTGAGATCATGACGTGAGCTGAAATCCAGTTGGATGCTTAACTGACTGAGCCACCGGCGCGCCCTGACAGAGTCAGTCTCTTGATTGCTGAGAAGATGTTGTAGGAAAAGTATTCTTCTGTAAAATTCTCTATTTGTATCTAAGCGAATGAAAGAGTCACCTTAATTAACGTAAGTTTTTTTAAACTTGTTGTATGTTAAAGTTGAACTATGCACTACTGATACTTGATCATTTTTGACCTACAACTTAATTAAATTGATTTTCAGTGGAAATATGTATGATTTGGCACATACATACATATGTATCATATGATACATAATGTATCTCCTCACAGTGCTTGGCACATACAATGCTACCATTATATATTAGTTAAGATGATGGCATTATGACTGTGTCTTTTTTGGGAAATAAAGGTGAAACACAAGTTGATACAGTTCTTGATAATGTAGATTTGCGTGGACTGATGGAACACTATCTACTGTAAACAAAACAATCTGCTTGAAATAAAGCAGTATTGAGTAAGAAATGATTTGGAGAAGCAGGGCCTATGATTCTTTTTTTTGTTTCTGGGTTACTTCAGAACTTCTGCATTTTTTTTTTTTTTTTTTTTGTTTATTTATTTTGAGAGAGAGAGAGAGAGTGCAAGTTAGGGAGGGGCAAAGAGAGAAGGAGAGAGAGAATCCCAAGCAGGCTCTACACTCAATGTGAAGCCCAACATGGGGCTAAATCCCATGAACTGTGACATCATGACCTGAGCTGAAACCAAGAGCTAGATGGATGGTCAACTGACTGAGCCACCCAGGTTCCCCAAAGACCTTTTGCATTTTTCCTTCTTTTTTCTTTTTTCTTTTTTTTTTGAGAGAGAGAGAGCAAGCCAGAGCATGAGCAGGGGAGGGGAAGAGAGAGAGGGAGACACAGAATCTGAAGCAGGCTCCAGGCTCTGAGCTGTCAGCAAAGAGCCTGATGTGGGGCTCAAACCCACGAACTGCGAGATCATGACCTGAAGTCAGACGCTTAACCGACTGAGCCACCCAGGCGCCCCAGAGCTTCTGCATTCTTAAAGCATTCCCTGGTACCATACTTCTGGCACATCTCATATTCTAGTTTGTGTCTCTCTTAGTTATTTTTGTTGTTAGAGAACAGTAGTCATTACTTTATCCATTCAACTGTTCATAGAGTATGGGTCAGATAAATGTTTGTTGACCAAATCCATGTCAGGTTTTCTCTCTCAAGATTTTGGTGTCTGTTTTGAAATATGAAGTTAACAGAATGGGATTGCTAATTTAAATACAAGTATCATGTAAAATATAAATAATGTCTGCTGAGATGTCTTTATGATTGTGGTACTGTACTAATTTTGAGGTAACAAGATTATTTGTTTGCTAGGGATGCCATAACAAAATACCATAGATTGCCTGGCTTAAACAACAGAGATTTATTTTCTCACAGTTCTGGAGGCTGGAAGTCCTAAGGGCAAGGTACCATCAGGGTTGATTTCTCCTTAGGATTCTTTCCTTTGCTTGAAGACAATTACCTTCTTGCTGTGTCTTTACATGGCTTTTTCTCTGTGATTGTATGCCCCTGATGTGTCTTCCTCTTCTTATAAGGACATCAGTCCTGTTAGAGTCCCTACTTTATGACTTTACTTTACCTTAATTACCTCCTTAAGGGCCCTATTTCCAAATACAGTCACATTGGGGTTTAGGGGTTCAACATATGAACTTTGGGGTAGACACAATTCACAGAGTGATTGGAAAGACTGCAAGATTTGTATTTAAAAAATACAAGTTTTGTCAGCCTTGTGTTATTGGAGCAAATCGTGTAATTTCTCGAGCATCTCTTTGTCACCTATAAAATAGTGACAGTGATTACTTAATGCTGAATTGCTTGTGAAAAATGGTGGTTATTATGATATTTTCCCAAATTTCAAAGTGCTTATTGCAATACTTTCTATTGATAGGAAGGTAACAAAATGAGTTGTTACTTATTTCTCAGTAAGTTAAATAAAGGATGCCATTAGAACTTTGGAGTTAAAATCAGAGGTTGCATATTGGCAGCCCATGGGCCAGAAATAGATTGCAAAATGGCTATTGGCTTGCATGGCACTTAAAAGTTTTTAAGTTATTTGCCAACTTTTAAGTAGCGAATTCATGTAGTAGGCTCTTTCCAAGTATGGTAGTAGTAGAATTACCGTGAGCAGCAAGATTGCCACCAGGGATATATTATTTTCACTAATCTACAATCCCTGTTGTGTCTGCACATTGGATATTGCCATTTATTATCACATCTGTGCTGTTATCGAGGGAAATACATTATTACTTATACCATGTCTGTATTTACAAATGGCAAACTGGAAGGTACACTGATGGGGCCACATGTTTGGGAAAAAAATGATGAGAACAGAGTTCTTTGTAAAAATGAGTGATAGTTTTAGATATTTCACATACAACGTATGCCTGTTAAAAGAATACAATATGAAAAGCTGGCCTGACTCACTTATTCCCAGTAGCTACCCACCACTGTAGACTTTGTTTTTCACTTCTGTTCTTAATGTCAACTGTTCTATTAAGAATATAAGCAGTCATATGAAGAATAAATACCCATACTTAAAATCAAATAGCAATAAAAGCAATTTAGAAAGTTGAATGAAAACTAAACATGCATCAAATATTCTGTTTTGGTTTTCTTATTCGTTTGTCTTTTAGGTCTGTCTGTTCATAAAGATATATTATGCTTCACATTGATTTAAGATCTTTAAAATCTTTTCATTGTACTGATAGTATAAAGGTCTTGTCATTTGGGAATTATTTACCTCAATTATAAACATCTACCTGCCTTTTCAGGGCTTTTAGAATTTTTCCTTTATATGCTCATTGCTTATTCAGTCACTCCCTTCACTCTGTACTAAATTGCTCATAACCCTAATTAGGGAATATACTCCTTTTCCCCTCATCCTTGTCTAAAATACTAACTTCTACTTTTCCCTGAGGACTGGCTCAATGTGACCTCTTCTGACCACCCATCATCCATCTGTCCATCTGTCTATCTATCTATCTATCTATCTATCTATCTATCTATCATCTTTCTATTTATCTACCTATCTATTCATACATCTATTCTTTATTTCATTTATTTTTTATTTCTAATTTTTAAAATGTTTGTTTATTTTTGAGAGAGAGAGAGAAAGAGTGAGCAAGAGCCTGTGCACGCAAGTGAGGAGGGGCAGAAAGAGAGGGAGACAGAGGATCTGAAACAGGCTCTGCCCTGAGAGTGGAGAGCCCCACTGTGGGGCTCGAATTGATGACCTGAGAGATCATGACCTGAGCCGAAGTCAATGCTTAACCGACTGAGCCACCCAGGTGTCCCATCATTCTTTATTTTAAATTGAGGTATAATTGATATATAACATTATATTAATTTCAGGAGTACAGCATAATGATTCAATATTTGTATGTATTGCAAAATGGTCACCACAATAGTCTAGTTAACATCCATCAGAAAACATAGTTACAGGATTTTGTTTTCTTGTGATGAGAACTTTTAGATCTCTTAGAAACTTCCAAATATACAATGCAGTATTACTAACTGTAGTTACCATGCTGTACATTACATCTCCATGACGTATTTATTTTATTACTGGAGATTTGTACCTTTTGACCCCTTTCACCTATCTCACCAACCCCCCAAACTCCACCTTTGGAGTAGCACTTTCTTTATAAAAATTTATTAGTTTTTTGAAAAATTTTAAATCTTCAGAAAAGTTACAGGAGTAGTAAAATGAGCATCCATGTACCTTCACTTAAGTACTCTGCTTATTAAAATTTGGCACTTTCTTTCTTAAAAATTTGACTTTGAAAGAATCTGTTTCATCAATCCTCCCCTTCCCCTGCCAAAGCTGAGCCATTTAAAAGAAAGTGGTGTATTTCATGCATTGTATTTGAAATCCCAATACCACAATCTGTGGTTTCCCAGGAATGACATTCTTCTACATAACTACAATGCAATGATCACACTCAGGAATTTTAACACTGATACAACACTACCACTTAACATACAACCAATGTGTGAATTTCCCCAGTTGTCTTAATAATGTCCTTTATAGCAAATTCTTTTATCATTTTTCCTGCAGCCACGTCTAGTCAAGTATCACACGTTGCATTTAATTCTTCTGTCTCTTTATTCTCTTTTAATATCTCTCTATTTAGGTATATCTGATAATCCTCATGATTAAGTTCAGATTAATCATTTTTGACAGGAAAATCACAAAAGTAATACTAGGTCCTTTTTAGTGCATCATATCAGGAGGTACACCAGTAGTGAAGGTGGAGTCTACCAGATTTCTGTGCTGTAAAGGTACCCTTCTTCTTTTGTAATTAATAAGTGATCTGTGGAATGATACTTTAGATCCTGGGACTATCCTGTTCCCTGACAGTTTTTCTGATTTAGTGATTTAGAATTCATTGATGTTTTGTCCCTGAATCATGCAATTTATGGTGATTATAAAAGAGTGATTTTTCTATTTTTATCATTTCTTTCACATTGATTAGCTGGCATTCTTCTATAAAGAAGAACTTCCTTTTTGTCCCATTCCCTTTTTTTTTAGTGTCAGTATTGGCACATGAATTCTTACTTCATATACAATGGGTTAGATTCTGTTCCTGTCTTTCATTTGGATTCTCTAATTGTTCCAAATTTGGCCAGTGGGAGTCTTACCCATTATCTTTTGACATGTTTCCATCAATCTTTGAGCACTTCCTTTTTTTCTGGCACAGGATGTTCTTGGTTCACTCCAAGTTCTGCCCTATCCCCAGAATCAGCTAGTTTGTCAAAGAGTTTTCCCTTTTACTGGAGAATGATATATAGAACTGAGATATGGGCATTAGGTATGCTCCTTCTGTGGAGAGAGCTAAGAAATACACACACTACACAAACACATAGACAGTTTTATAAATCCTGAGTTAAAGATGATGCTTCTAATTTCACCTGAATATCATAGGTCTTCCTCTTTTCCTATTCTATATTTGTATCTCTAAGAATTCTGGTTCCCAGAGTATGAATATATTTACTCATCTGTCTACTCATATAACACAAAAAAGTTTCAGAGTTGCTATGCACATGTCACTAAAAGGAGTAAACTTAACTAGGTTCAAGATTCTTTTTGCAATTCTTTTTATCCTACAATATATCCCACTGGGGCTATAGTTCAGACTATTTTGTTCTTTTTTTTTTTTTTTTTTTTTTTTTTTTTGCTTTTTCTTCTATGTGGTTGTTACCAAGCTGATATATAATTAGGTTCATTTGTTTCTTTTTATATATTTTTTAGGGTTCCTCATCCTTATTAATTTAATTTTTTTGAATATGTAAAATGTAAACATGTTTCAAAAAGCAAAATTAGGGGCACTTGGGTAGCTCAGTCGGTTAAGCAACCAACTTCAGCTCAGGTCATGATCTCGCAGTTTGTGAGTTCGAGCCCCACATCAGGCTCTGTGCTGACAGCTCAGAACCTGGGGCCCATTTCGGATTCTGTGTCTCCTTCTCTCTCTGCCCCTCCCCTGCTCATGCTCTGTCTCTCTTTCCTTCAAAAATAAATAAATGTTAAAAAAAATTAACAAAAGAAAGCAAAATTCTATAAGAAGATTTTTTTCAGTGATATCCCATTCTCCTCTTTATCCCTTCCACCCTGGTCCTACGCACTCTTCCTAAGTAATCAGTATCATGAGCATGTGTGTATGTGTGTGTTTTCACATACCCTTCCCCATACCTTATACGACACGGCTGTTAATAACGTAATACATATATATTTTTGTACCTTATTCTTCCACATGAAAATATGTCCTATAAATTATTCCATATAAATTCGTAGACATGTTTCTCATTCTATTTTTACCGCTAACTAGTACTCCATTATTTGAATGTATCAGTTTATTCAGCCAATCTCCTATATGTAGGCATTTAATGATTTCCAAAATTTTCTTATTAAAATATAGTGTTTCAGCCACACAGCTATTATAATTAGTGTTAAAAAAACCTGACCATACCAAGTACCGGCAGGGTGCCTAGCAACTGTATATATTGCTCTTAGATATTGCTGCAGAAATGCAAAATAGTTTCGTCACCTTGGAAAACACTTTGGTGTAGTAGTGTATTATGCAGTTGAACACACACCATCTGACTCAGCAATTTCACTCATAGGTATTTCCCCATCTGTTCACACAGAGACTTGCACCCGAATGTTTATAGCAACTTTATTCAGAAATTGCCAGAAAGTAGAAACAACCCAACTGTCCTTCAGGGGAAGGGATAAATGACTGTGGTATATCCATAATTGGAGTTTCATTCTGAAATAAAAAGAAATGAACTACAGATACATGAAACAATACAGATGAACCGCAAATGTAGTATGCTAAATGAAAGAAGTCAGACTCAAAGGCTGCATACCGTTGGGACTGAATAAATAATACTCCTGAAAAGGCAAAATTAGGGGCATAAACTGGGTCAGTGTTTGCCAAAGGCTGGGTGTCAGGGAATAATGGACTCCAGGGAGGCATGAGGGAATTTTGGGGGTGGTAAAGCTGTTGTGTATCTAGATTGTGATAATGATTACAGGCTTATATGGTTTTGTCCAAACTTAATGGATTGTTCACTGGAAGGGTGAATTTTACCTTATATAAAAAATCTTAAAATTTAAAAAACAGTTTAAAAATCAACCCCGAAACCTGAGAGTTATTCTTCTTATAGTCAGATATATATCTTCAGGGTAAGTTCCTAGAAGGATTGTTGATTCAAGGAGTAAATTAATGCATGTATAGTTTTGCTAGATAATATCAAATTCTGCTTCATTGAAGTCGTACCATTTTCTATACATCCCCCCTCTAGGTGTGTGTGATGTGTCTATTTCCTTACAGTTTCTTTAAGAGAGTGTTTTGTTAAGCTTTTGAATATTTACAAGTTGCATAGATGAGAAATGGTCTCTCTGTATAGTTTTAATTTGTATTCCTATGGCTATGGGTGAAATGTAGTATCTTATAAGTTTGAGAGCTGTTTGTATATTTTTTTAAAGTAAACTGCTCATGTCCCTATTTTTCTAACGATTTTGGTTTTTTTCCCCCTTTCAGTCTTAGTGAGTTGTTTCTGTATTAGGAAAGTTAATTCTTCATCTATAACATTTTTTTCTACCTACTTTGATCAGCTTAATTTTTCTTCCTCTCAAAACCTTTATATTTAATACTATATTTACAGCTAAAGGTCCTTTTTTGTGTAACAGTTTAGCATGTCTTAGCCTATAGTAGACCATTGTTAAATAAAGACCAGTTGAATTTTTACTGCCTTAGTGTTCAGCTTTAAGCAGAGAATTCTTGAGAGAGTAGCTTTTGATTTTGGCCACAAAGTTTTTTTTGCGGCATTTCAGTATAGGGAGAATGGTGATTTTTCTTGATTTTCTTCTGCTTAGTGAAAACACTTGAGTAAATTATGTAGTAATTTGTTTAGGGATTTCTCAGGAAGAATCCTAGTCATTCGCGAGAAGCTCTTAGTAATATTATGCAGTTTTTAGGCTAGGGCTCTGTTCAGGGTATTCTTACAGGTTCAAAGGTTTAGAAAATTCTTTTATCCTTTTGCTAATTCGAGTCACTTAGAGTCCTAGGCCTTGGAGTTTGTTGGTGCCTCCATGGTGTTCATTCCAGCTCTGTGGAAGATTATGTCCAAATGAATTCTACCTTTCTTTTCTCTGAAGCTTTGGAAGCAGAGTAGTATAGAAAAGCACATTGGTGAAGAATGTTTGCCAGGTATTTCCTGGCTTCCAGACATAATATGGACCGTCGAAATTGATCCTTTGAGTGCAAAGGTAGTGCTCTTTTCAGCTAATCATTTCTTGTTTTCTCCCTTCAGAAAGATGCCTGGTACATTTTAATGACTTGAGATCCAACTAATGCTCAGAAATGGGCACCAAGTCCCTGCATTCATTTACTAATCCCAACGAACTGTTTTGTGAAAAGTGGTAATCAAAAGTATTTTCAAGAAGGAGAATGACTCAGATGTTAGTGAGAAGAAACATCTCTAAATTCTTTGCAAATTTTTATCATACCCTTTTTGGATGTTTTACCGACTTTGAAAGGTTTCATAAGAGAAAAATAAGTGGCCTGTGTGGTATAGTGTATGTGTGTGTGTGTGTATCTCCTGGGACAGCTGTGAACAACACTAATGCATTTCTTTTTTTCAGGTACTATCTTTATCAGCAGCATAGGTAAATATTCTTGAGTGGAAGGAGGCAAGCAGTTGTGTACTTTATTCCCTTTTCTTAACGATATGCTTACCTGTTAGTAAAGCAGGTAGATCCATGATATTGTTACCTGCAGATTTTTTTCTTTCCTGCTTCCCTTCACTAGAAGTAGCTACTAACTTCCAACTCCCTTGTTGGGGGGAAAAGGTGGTATAAAAATGTTAAATAAATGTATCTGTTAAAGCTTGATGTCACTTATTTTAAAATAAAAATCTCCTTTTTCTTTAAGAAATACAATCATTTTTCCTTATTCTTTATGGAAAGAACTTAACCAGTAACCTTTCAATTTTCAATTGTCAATTTTCAATTGTCATCTTTGTCTAATACAAAGATGTATTAGAGAAGAAAAACATCATAAAAGTCAGATCCTGCTGTTTTGCAAGAACTTTTATAATCAGAAATGTTTATTCTTCTTTTCTTTATGACCATCTAATATGTCCATTTCTACTCTGCATCTTTACATCATCTTCTCCAATACATGGTCTGCAGAGTCTCATAAGACTTTTTTTCAGGGTGCCTTTCATTGATTCTAAGTCAGGGTGCCTTTCATTGATCCTATTCATGAATTTACTTTTCTTATTTTACAGCATCCTCTGCCTCCAGACTCTTTTTTGTCACCTGTATAGTGGCACTGTGTGATAGCTAATGTATCGATAGGATATGATGCTATTTAACAAAATCTACAGACAATAAGTAACAAAAACTACAGCTTTGATGGAAGCTATTAATATGTATCCTACAAATGTAAGAAGCATACTGAAACAGACTAGCCATGTATATTTGTATCTGGTGATACATGACCTCTAATGGGTGTGTGAATGCATAATTGTAGCGCGTAACAGTTGTCTTCATGATATCTACCCCTGAATGTTATAGTCCAGTCACTCCTAAATTCTCTTGATAGCTTATTTATTTATGTTATTTTAATATCTTAACTTATATAATATTATAACATGTCCTGAGGCACAAATTTCTTAGTTACAGAATCTAAAATCTAACCTAGTATTTGCTTCTCTGATAATGAAGAGGTTTGAGTTGACAGAAGGCACTAATGCCCTCCATTCAGGAACTATATAGGGAATGGGGCAGCTGCTGTCCTTGGTGATGAAATTATTTCATGTGAATTCATAAGGAAAACAACTAGTTAAAAAGGCAGGATAATCTTGAGTATACTGTTTGTGGCTGCTGTTGGTATCTTCATAGATCTATTTGAACTAGAAAAATACAGACTCCAGTATCTTAATGTCTTGAGTTCCTGACTGCCAGGCAGAGGAAATGTTTAACTATTTTAATCATGTTTCTGTATCTCAGAAAGAAAGCCCTTATGAGAGGAAATGACAACGTCCTACCACAAAGTTATCTCTTATCAGTTATAGTCCCAGTCGATAATGATTTGTCAAACTTGGACATGTGTAAAATGCAAGGGCTATGTTATTTACTTTGGAAAGGAAAAATTAGATGAAGCTGATAAAGACGGAGTCATGGCTTTTGTTAGGAGACAGAAACCATTAGGGACAGTCATTGTTAGCTTAGGAAAGTGTCCTTGGACTCCTCCCTCTGCCCCAGCTGAAACCTAAACCTGCTTGAATCATTCTTTGCACTTGAGGGGAGAGAAGGGCAAACAGGAGGGGAAGAAGAATGAAGACAACCTTGACAGAGATTTTGCATTTTAAATGGGGAGCAAAATGTGGACCTTAAAACAGACCCGTTTATGTGAGTCAGGAGAAGCTGCCTTTTGTTCTCTTTCCCACTCCCATTTATTTAGTTTTGAAAGTTCATTTCTTATCCTTCCAAACGTATGGCATTCCTTCACGTACAGCGTATGTTGCCCTCTTCCTTTTGCCTTTCAGTAGATGTGATTCTTTTTCATTAGTGGAAGCAGAGAAAACACATCTAGCTCAAAGCAACATGAGTCAGTGCATGCTTTACATACCTTTCTCCTCACAGCACTCTTCTTGGTTCCTTGCAGTGTTCCTAGTGTTCTTCACAGAAGGGAGCATGGAGGAAAAATGATTTCTAAATAGTAGGCTATTTTGGGGGTGGAGGTAAAGTTTGTGAACCGAAGCCCCATTTTGCTCCTTTTCTTGTCTACATTTGTGTACCGCTTTCAAAGCAGGCAGTCCTTGGCTGGGGAGGACTTAACTGAATTATGGTTGCAGAGGCTAAGAAATAGCAAAGCCAATACTTCCGGGTCAGGTCACTTCAAACTGTTTGAAGCTGAGGATGATGATGTCAAGACAGCCTCACAGAAGATAGGTTTGGTTGTAAATATTTGCTGGAGCTGACAGGAAAATCTTTCTGTCCTCTCTAAATATATGTATTTTTTGGTTGGCCCAGATAAACCATTCTTTTTAGCCCGTTAGAAAGGTGCACCATTAGCTTACTCATCACAGATTTTTAGGGGAAACTGTCCCCTAATGTGGATGTTCATTCTATAAGGATGGGCCTGACATGTGAAGGGGCCAGGCCTCTGTCTGAGGAATGGCTTGGGAGCAGTTTCCTTTTGAATGAAACTAATGGTCCTGAGTCAAAGCAAAACAAAATAAATAAACTATGTAAAGATGAACATATGAACAAAGTTGTGATTGAAATTTATTTAAATATCCTTAAGCTTTTTATAAGTATATAATTTATTGTAAATAAATTTATAATCATTCATTCTAAAGAAAAGTTTCATTTCTTATACAGATCAAAATTATTTTACATGTGTTCTTATCTCTTTTCATATGTATGTGTAATTTTTATGTAGTTTAAATATTATTAATATAATTTTAGTTTTCATCTTTTGAGCTTGTATTTTGCTTAGTTGTAGTTTTCATTAGTAGGCTCTGTTTTTCTGGCAAGATAAATTTCTTTCACATCTTTACTTTGCAATTCCAGAGAGGAGACTATAAAGATATTTTGATGTTGTGGCCGTTTAAAATAAGACTGCCTAAAATGATCATCTGTTGCCTCTTTTTGTTTTATTAAGATGAAAACGAGTGTCCTTAATTTTTACATGCTTTTTAATCTTTTTGTTTTTAAATACATGGTGCTTATCTGTCCATAAAATGTTTTTCTCAGTGATTTTTTAATGCTGACTTTTCTAATTGCTTTTTTTTTTTTTTAATATATCTATGCTTAGACCATGACGTAGATCTTATGATCAAACTTAGGATTCATAGGAGATTGTTTTGAGTGATTTCAGAGTATATAGCCCTGAGAGATTCTTAAACATAGAGATTTAGTGTGCTATCATGGGTGCAAAGCAAATGAACAAAATAGTCAATAAATTTGAACCAATAAATGTAGAGAGATGATGATTTTGGAGAGATAATAAAGTATTGGGCTGCTGAGTTGTAGAATGAGGAGATTTCTTTGGAAAAGCATCTTGGTGAAGAAAGCTATGCCACCAAAGAAGAAATGATCCTGCTTGATGAAATGAGGAAACAGACTTTGTATTCACAAGTCCGCTCAACCCAATTTAGTGCCTGCTGCTTATATTCTGATGAATCCTACAATTAGCAGTGTTACAGTAAAACCTGCAGCTAGGTCTTTATTTTGATTATTTTTAATGCACTTTTGTCTGTTTTGTTTTTGCTTTATTTTGTTTTGTTCAGTATTTACTTTGTGTCCTTTTACTCTTATTTAATTCCTATAGGTCAACAATATAGGCAATAGTTTCCTTTTTCAGTTGAGAAATTGAGGCCAAAGTAAATTGTTAGTTACTCATTGTCAGGTCACATAACCAAACAGTTTTAGCACTGTGACTATCTCCAGTTCTTACCTAATGTTGTTTGTTTTACTTTGCCTTTTGATGTCTAGATTTAATCTGTCTACATTGTTCGTACTATAATTTTCTGGTATTTTGATTGCATGCTGACGTAAATATTCACTAATTCTTATGTCCTTCAGAAGTTGGCTGGCAGGCCGTTTAATTCATCCTGTGCAGCAAGTTTTGGTTTTGACCACTGAAACTTAGTCTTTTTCTTTTTTTTTTTTCTTTTTTTAATGTTTGTTTATTTTTGGGAGAGAGAGAAAGAGAGAGAGAGATTGAGAGAGAGCATGTGTGCGTGGGTAAGGGTATAGGCGGGAAAGGGGCAGAGAGAGATGGAGAGAGAGAATCCCAAGCAGGATCTGTGCCGTCAGCACAAAGCCCGACGCGGGTCTCTAACTCACCAACCATGAGATCATGACCTGAGCCAAAATCGAGAGTCAGACGTGTAACTGACTGAGCCACTCAGGCACTCCTGAAACAGTCTTGTATGTAGCCTACCATGTGTCCAAGAAGATACAGTCAAGTTGTCAAAGTCATGTTACCATCTTCTCATCCCTTTTGGAGGCCCATAGCCTGAAATACATCTCTAAAAGCAGATGCAGGGCCAGTGACATCTTCTGTTACTCTTCTCTGTTTTCATCCTTCTGTTCTGTGTCAGCCTTGCTATCTTCGGTTATTAATCTCATGGTTAAAATACCCAAACTGGGTTTATGAGAGCATGGTTTGTTTGTTTGTTTGTTTGTTTGTTTGTTTGTTTTGTGTTTTTCTCCTAGAAACTAGAGCTGACTTTTATTTTTTTTACACTTGAGTAATAAAAAAATAAATGCAGTTTAATGCTCCTAATAGCTTTGTTTGAATATTTTGTGACAATTTTGTTTGTCTTGCAGGTACCTGGAGCCCAAGATTTGGTGGATTTCTCTCCTGTTTATCGATGTCTACACATATATTCTGTCCTGGTGAGTCTTTATCTAGCTCTGCCTAATAAAGAGGTATATTGAGTTCAAAACTCTTCTTTCTCATTTTTTATAGTTTTTCTTTTTATTATTATTAGGAGTAAGACAAAAGAAACTATTATTTAAGGAGTATTAATTACAAAAAAAGAATCCTTTCTTTTCTTCTTGAATCTTTTGTTTGCCATGTAATTGAGCTAAGCAAATAACATTAATTTCTATCAGTCATCAACAAATAATAAGATTATACCTAGAAATAGTCACACACTCAGATTTCTATTCTTAATTTAATGATGTAGTTATTTAAATAACAACCTATCTTTATATATTAAAATAATATTTGTAAAAACTGTTTATCTTTTTATTCCTGATGACACTTACTCCTATGCAAAGAGAAACCTCTCTGGGGGCGAAATTATTATGGGTGTTAATGGTATTATAAGAAATAGCCCTTTCTCTATCTTGGTAGTCACCTACGTGCAGATATACAGATATAAAGGCAATCAAAAAATTAAACTAGGAAGCCAAAGTATCATTAAAGACCAATTGATGAGAGAAGTCCATTATTGGTATTTTTTAATAACAAAGTTCTATAAAGATTCTATCAGGTTGTTTTATAATATGATGGAGTAAGTCTTACTTAAGTCTGTTACACATTTTCTTTCTTCATATATCTAATATAGTGTCACTTAGTTGTTACTCCAGACAGTTTGGGACACTGGTCTATGGACTTCATGGCTGGAGTATTTTGGGGTGATTTCCATTAGTTTGGGAAGACTTGGTAATTTTTTCTCCTCTCCTTCATCCTCCCACTTCTTGCTAATTTCCTTTTCCCCTCCTCCCTTCTTTTCCCTCTCCACCCCTTGTCTCCATCTGTCATTCCTTGTTCTATAAAGATGGAGGAGGTCATAGATTGAGTTGTCTCAAGGCACCTAAAATAAGTAATTTTTTTTTCAATCTCAGGTACCAATAATTAAATAAATCATATTCATCTTAGTTTGTGACACAACACACTATTATCGTTATTTCCTATCAGTCTCCCTCTTGTATTTTTTTATCTTGTTTGTTTCCATTCATCCCCTATCCACAAGCCCACAACTCTTATCTCCAAATATACAAACTCTAATATGTTTAATGTCTGGTAATGGTTGTGTTTGTATCCTTGAAAAATATAGAGTAATTTTGTATATGTAGGTATTTTTAATTTACTCAAATGGTGTTATCTTATGGATCTAGTTTTTTCTTGTATTTTTTTATTCAGCCTATTTTTAATATCTAACCTTGTTATAGTCTATATGTCTTACTCATTGCCTCCCACTTCTACATGATTATTAACAAATGGTTTGCATTTGCTGTGTTTTATCTATTACTTCAGTGATCAACTCTTAAATTGCTTCTAACATTCTGCTGTAATCAGTAGGACCCTGTATGGACTTGGGTGTAAGTTTCCAAGGTTTCTATACCTAGGTTGGAATTGCTGGGTCAGAAGGTGTATATATATAATTTTAATTTTAATTTTTGATAACCTGATGGGTATCAAATGATGTCTCTTTGTTTTAATTTGCATCTCTTTGATCACTGATAACATTGTGCTTTTTATAGACTCCCCAATCATTTAAGATCTTTTTTCTCTGAAATGCCTATTTTTGACCTTTGTTCAGTTTTGTTTTGCCTTCCTTGTTTTGTTTTTTTCTCTTTTCTGGAAAGAGAAATTTCAGAAATTCCTTTTATGTTGTACATATTGACAATGGAGGATGTTGCAAATGTCTTTTTTCCAGTTTGCCCATAGACTTTACACTATGGCCATATTATCTTTCATTAACAGGAGTCCTTGATTTTGATATAATCAAGTCCATCAATTTAAACCTTGTAGTTTGTACTTTTTAAGTCTTGTTTAAAAAAGAAAAGCCCCTCTCTATTCCAATGTCATAGGGCATTCCCTTTATGTTAACTTTAACTTTTACCCATTACATTTTGATATTGATTCATCTTGGGTTCACTGTAGTTATAGTATGAGGTGTAGGAATCCAACTTAATTTTTTTTATTTGATGAACTCAGTTTTACCAGTCCTATCTACTACATAATCTGTATATGGCCCACTGGTTCTTGGAATACCTTGGGCATATACTAAGTATCTCTATATATATTTTGGGAAGAATTGACAACTTTCTACTGCTAATTCTTGGTATTCATGGAAGAAAAAAGTCTACTTTTAAATTATTTAGTTAAGCTTTGTTTCTATGTTAATGGTCTTGGGCATTTTTTAAGTAGTAGCAAAATACAGTTTTTTTTTTTTGTTTTTTTTTTTGTTTTTTTTACAATATTCTACCTTACTTTTTAATTAGTAATTGCTGATATTGAGGAATGCTCTCGATTTTTGTAAGTTAACTTATATCTGGCAACCTTGCTCAACTCTTTTATTAGTTATTATGGTTTGTTTTTTTGGTTTTCAGTAGATTTTCTGTGTGGTTGTTCATAATGTCTACAGATACTGACTTGCTTCTTTTCTTCCTACCCATATATCACATTGTTTTTTTATTGTTGTTGTATTGACCAGGATCATCATTACTTACTTTGTTGTTCAGGAAGGTGATAATAGGCATCCTTGTTTCATTTTTGATCTCTAACAGCATGTATCTAATGTTTCTCAATTAACTGATGTTTGCAATAAGTTTTTGGTAAATATTCTTTATCTAGTTATTCCTAGGCTCCTGTAAATTTTTTATAAGAATATAAATAAATGTTGAATATTATTGGATTTTTTTCAAATATATTGCTACAGTTCTGTGGTTTTTATACTTTAGCTCATGAATGTACTAATTAAGTTTCATTGATAGATTTTTGTGATCTTAAATGATTCCTGTATTCTTTAGATAAATCCAACTTAATGAGGACATATTACTGCTTTTTTAAAAAATACTCTGTGAAATTTAACTCCTTTTATTTTTTTTTATTTTAAATCTGTTTTGTATTTTTATATGGTTTTTGTTAAGTCTCAGAATTGCAATGTCAAGTGTACTTTTCCTCTCAAATAGTGTAAAAGTATGAAAATCAATTTGTATAGTTTAATGTTATATCTTCAGTACCAACAACAGTACTTGGCATATAGTAGGCACTCAGTAAATATTAGTGGAATGAATAAGTAAGTGGTAGCTAAAAGAATGCAGTACATTTGTTTGAGCATATGCTAGCTCAAACTTTATTACTCATTTATTCACTAAACACTTACTGAATTTTTGTCCTGCATGAAATGGATATGGAGAGCAACGATGTATAAATAAGTCAAGGACTTATGCTTTTAAAAAAAATTATGATCTACCTACCAGGAGAGAAGTTATAATCTTTGAATGACTAGAATATAACAGCTCTGTATCTCATCACTGTGTATGTTAGTTTTTTAAACTTTGTTAAGATTTTATGGTATAGAAAATGTGACAAGTTTTCTTCAAATGAGAACTCTAATAATGGTTAATAAGAGTACTGAAGTAATTTATTTGCACACTCACTAGCTGTGTGGTGTTAGGCAAGTTACCGAAACCGTAGCTTTCTCATATATGAGCTATGGTAATAATGATCTGCTTAGTGCACTTAAAGGTATGTTCCAATGGTGCCTCGCTCCGTCTTTGGTACATGATTGGAATTTAATACATGGCCGTTAATCTGGCAGGAGTTATGTGTCTCTGATGCTGATTATTAGGCACATTATTGGTATTTTTTAAAGTATATGATGTAAAGTGTAGACATATAGATAGAGGTTCTAGTCTCTGCCATCAACAGAGTTTATCAATTATTCTAAATGTACACGTTCTTAAATATACAAAGTCGATGTCATCCTAAACGAGAAGTTTAAAAATTTTTAAATAAATTCCACATGCTAATATTCTGTAGTGTTACAGTATTTGGTATTCATAAAGGTTTTATAATAATTTGATAAGACATTGTTTATATGGCAGAAACAGGCTTCTTCCCTCTTTCATAGTGTTTCCTAATTTTTTCAACGTTTATTTATTTTTGGGACAGAGAGAGACAGAGCATGAACGGGGGAGGGGCAGAGAGAGAGGGAGACACAGAATCGGAAACAGGCTCCAGGCTCTGAGCCATCAGCCCAGAGCCCGACGCGGGGCTCGAACTCACGGAACGCGAGATCGTGACCTGGCTGAAGTCGGACGCTTAACCGACTGCGCCACCCAGGCGCCCCGTGTTTCCTAATTTTGAAAAAGTACAACCAGTGGTAAGAGCTCAGCTCTGTTTCTGGAATACATGTTTATTTTTTGGACATTGCTGTTCCAGAGCTAGATGGACTTTAAGCACTAAAATGTCTCTTTTGTTAAAGGAAGGGCTAGACACATATGACTTCTAGAGTTGACCCTTTTCATAGCTTTTGGGGGGCCGTAATTTGTTACTTCTCTATATTTGTTACTCATTCTCACATCACTAATATGTGTTACTGTATAGTGAAGGACATCTCTTCATAATAATGATGACAAAGATACTTAAAAATGAATTGCTTAATATAAAGATTTGTAACATAAATATTTTTTTCAAATTTCCGGATGTAGTTAATATTAACATTTTGGGATATTCCACAGGCAGCACAAACTCTGTATGTTTCAAAATGAACTCATTATCTCACCCCTTCCCTAAAATCTACTGTTTGGATTTACCATGATCTCAGGCAATAACAGCATTCTATCAGTTCCCCAGGCAGAAACCCAAACCTTTTCGTTTTTCTTAGTACCATATCTAAATCGCCATGCCTTGCAAATGTTACCTCCTAAATACAGTTTTACTCTCTTTCTCATCCTCCCCTATCCTAAAATGATTGTCCTAGACATCGGGATTATTGAAAACATTCTCCTAGCTGCTCTCCCTTCCTTATAGTATAAATCCCTGACTCCCTTCTCACTGTGATGATAGTGATCTGTGCATCATGCAAATCTGGGATATATGTTATCTGCTTAAGATTCTCTAATTGGTCATCTATTGAGTGAAATATAGAAGTATAGAAGAAAATATGGCATATCAAAAGACAGAAGGTTTTCCATGTCCTGTCTGCCATATTGTCTGCTGCTTACCACTTTGCTTTAAGGAAACTGAAATGCTTCTAGTTCTTTGAATGTACCATGCTATATTTCCTGCTTCTCATTCTTTCCTCATTCTGGTCCTTCTGCCTGAATGAGTATTCATTCCCACCTCTTTTTATTTTACGGACTCCTACTTATTTCATACTTGTGTCCTCCAGCAAATTTTCCTAATGTTTCACGTTGAGCTCAGTGGACCCCCTTCCCCTTTGCATTGTTATACAACCCAGTACTGTTTCTGTTAGTGCTGACTGTATTCTATTATCTTATCCTAAATATGTGTTCTTTTTCCTCAATAGACTGTAAGCTCTTTTAGGGCAGGTACCATGTTTTATTCATCTTTTTTAGCCTTAGCACTTAGCACTTAGTATTAACAGTATATTATACTCAATAAATGTTTGTTTTTGATTTTGAGAGATAACTGCCCTCCTTTTGACCTGCAAATGAATCCAGTTTTCTAGCCTCAGGCAGTGTTATACAATATCAGGGCTGGGACTTATACGAGGGAAAACAGTTCTATTGGTGTCCAACGGAAGGATCATAACAGAAGTAACAAAAAGTTCTAATATTTTGTCATTTACAATAGTGTTTATCTGAACTTTTGGCCTGGAGGATAACAAGGCACACTTTGAATAAACATGGCAATATTTATTATTTTTAGTGAAACCGACCTTCCATTCACCCCCCTTTTATGGCTGTGCTGCTTATAAATTCCCAAAGGATTATTTGAAAAATCCTACTTATATCTGCCAGCCTTATCAGTAGGGCAGGAGTTCACGTATTGTAACAGGAGGTCAGATTTCGGTCATGGTCTTATAGATGGGGCCAAGCACCTGTAAATTCTTCCTTTGGTGACTAAAGTGAAGTACAATATCAAACAGGCAGTGAGACTTTTCTAGGAAGTGCTGAACTTTGGCAGGAAGGGCAAACTTTGGCAGGAGGAGGGGAGGGAAGAAAGTGAACAAGGGTCAGATAGTGGTTAATTGAGACTTGGTTCTTGGTATAGTAATGCAGTGGAAGTGTGCAGGGCAAATGTAGGTGTATTTTATAGAATTGCTTTAAACAATTTATATTGTTTAAATCTTCATACACAGTTTAGAGATGGGCAGGCAAGGGACAGGTATAAAACATCATTTTATAGTCATCAAGGCTGATGTTTTTGGAAGGGAGAAAGTAACAAACTAAAAATTTTACCGGAAGAGAAATGAATAATAATAATTTGAGATTTTTGTACGTAGTGTAGTAGTAGTTAAAAAGATGCATGGACTCTCTGTCTAATGAGGACAGAAGCCAGGCTGTCTTACAGAGTTTTTGAAAACTCTACCAACCCAGCGATGTCTGCCATGTTTATGGACCCCGAGCCTTGAACCCAACTCAGTTTGGATAAAGATTTATATATACTGTTATCTCCTCTGTGCCCTGGAACGTCTTTCTGACTCTTTTCCAAATTTTCTACTCGCTCATCCTTCTATCACTGAAGGACTGTATATATGTACCATATCAAGGAACTTGGATGTCATTAAGAGACTGGGGGGAGCAAATCTGTAAATACAACCATACTCCTAGTGTGTGGGTCTCGTTTATGATCTTATCTTCCTGTGGTTTCTTCTTTTCCAGTGATCTGCATTATCTGCTCATTAACAATTTAAAAAAATCCTAGGTGAAAGAATGTTGCCCAGTGTATACCTTTAATTTATGTACTTTTTCACATTTGTGTTATACTATAATAAAAGTGCCCTTTCTAAAGATTTCTGACATCTTGGATCCAGGGCTAGCGTATATAGCAATATGTGGATTTTTTAAGTAAGCAGCAACCTCTCAGTATTACATGAATCATAAGAACCTCATTTTTATTTCATTCTCTTTCAATTACTAAAGGAGACTATAAAACAGCCTGAGGTATAAGGGAATGCAGAATGTCGTTGGGCGGTGAATTCATATTACAAAGGCTCTAGCAAGTGCAGTATTTCTTTTAAACTTCCTTGGGCAAGGGGCCTCTGAGAATTTGATGAAAGCTGTGAGCCCTTTCCCCAGACAAAATGCACATATGTACAGGCGTGTGGTATTTTGCTTAGAATTTCAGAGGCTTCTTCAACTCCTGAATCTTATTAGACCTAGAAAGAATCCTTCATGTCAAGGGAACTAGAGGCTGAGTTAGGCTTCAGACATCTACTGATTACAGACCTATGCCCCAGAATGGCTTACTCGAATTCCACTTGAGTATCCCCTTTTATAAGCCTCCTAAGGACTCTCTACCACTTGTCTTTCTCTTAGAGTTGGAAGCCTTGCCAAAATCTCAATTTAAAAGCATATTTCAAAGTGAACTTACTTCTGTGCCGTAAATCTTCATTCCCTGGGCAGTCATTAGGCATGGCAAGCTGGTGACCTGTTTTTCTATTAAGAAGTTAGCCTCAGCACCTAAACTAATAGCTTTGTCCCTTGAATTCTTTTACTAAGAAGATTCAAACAGAAGTTTAAAAGTAATTATGAGGACTATAGCTGATAATTTATCTCCCTGAACATAAGTAATTTTGTTAAGTTTCAGGATATTTTACCTCTTGCTTGCTTTAATAATATTCCTTTTTGGCTATAATTCGGAGAGATAGTCAGTAGCAGGGCGAGAATTTCCCCACAATCTCTTTGCAGTTCTTTGTGATCATTGCTAGTGCCAGAAATGGCATGGGGTGGGATGGGGTAAGCAGGAATCTTACTGGAATGTATCTCTCCCTTTCTAATCTGAGGATATCTACTTGTATGGTCTGCACTGGCACTGGAGGAAACTCCAAAATCCATGGTCCTGTGACTACTGATAACAGCAAGGAAAGTATTTGGAGAGTGGAAAAAGGAATGGATATGAGCAGTTTTAAGGGACATATTTTTTGAGATGTTAAAGGAATTACTTAATGAAATTACTTAACTGTGGTAGCAACTGGCTATTACGTTAAAGCACTTGGGAAATACATAACATGAAGAGCCTAAGACATTACTGAGATTTTCAACTAAAAAAAAATGATTCGTTTTGGCATTCTAAGGTTAGACTTCAAGATACTTTCAAATAGTGGTAGTGGAAGGGTTGTTGTTTATATGTGTATTTATGATAGTATTGTCTTGGTTTTTATATAACACTTTGTGCAACAGTCTCATAGTACTTCACAAATTTGACTACATTAAATAAGTGACTTATTCACATGGCGAATATGAGAACACCTCACTTGGTAGAGACTGGCTTCACTCTGAATCATGCCATTAAATAGTTCTTTTGTTGGCACCTGAGGTGTAAGATATTATAGTTCTTACTCCTGTACCTTTATCAGAAGGCACTATTGCTATTTAATAATCAAGTAAATTTAACAGCAAGAATTGGAACACAGACTTAAGGCAGATCTGTCTGCAGGACTGGGTGTATTTTTGATGGCCAGATCCTTTTAATTGTTATTGACTTAAAAAAATAAGACTGCCTTAAAAAAATAGAAAAAACTTTTCTGTTCCATTTAGGTATCAGGACAGTTGATTGGCAAATAAAAAGCGGATATTCAGACATCAACCTCATGTAGTTTTCCTAGTGTTTCTCGTAGACCATTGACCTAGCAGCAAATGCTGACTGGTTTTTTAATTTTCATTAAAATTGATTGTACTTTGCTATAGGCTATTTTTTGAAGACCTATCCTGATTCTACTTTAAACATTGAAACTATTGACTTGTATTTATTTTATGTAAGTGTGATAAAAATCCATTATTTAAACTCTTTGAATTTTTTACAGAGACACTTGAATGAACATTTAAATTTTTGGTTTGGGTGGAAGCAGAAGCAAGGTCATTTACAACTCCTGTGGTAGAAATGAAGACAAGTGAGAAAGGCCTATATGTAAAATTCTAGGGGCTTAGAGTTTGTAAGTTTTTATTCTCATTTGACATTTCCAAAGATGGTGTTACAGAGAGAGGGAAATATCACATTATTTCACTAGTCACATGAAACTGGAAATTGTGGATGTAGAATTCCAGCATTGCCAGAGACACATAGCTTAATGATCTGGATTCTCCTAAAGTTGTTTCTGGAGCTATATTTCTAGGGAACACCAGGCTCATCAGATGATCTGTTAAAAGGAGGAGGAGGAGGAGGAGAGCTCCTGTTTCAGATGTCATCAGAACTTTGTATACTGTATTTCTCTGTCTTGGGTTTTTTACAGATCACAGTAGTATATTCAAATATGTTCTAAGAAGACCTACCAAAAAAATAAATAAATAAACATGTTAAATTTTATTTAAGCCAGTATTTCTTAATAGAGTGAAAGAGGTAAGGAGGACCAGGATACTTTCTGCTCTTGAAAGTTCATAATTTAATGGGTCTAGGGAAAAGCCACTTTGTAGGAGACTCTGAAGATACCTCTTTTTGTTTGTTTGTTTTTTAATCCATCATATTTATTTGGAATATATACATTGTCTTTGGGAAATAAGAAAAGAATATTGAACTTTTAATAGAAAAGCCTTCCTGAGAAGAGTAATATGAAATGAGTGGGCACCATTTTCAAATCTTTGGGATAGCAATGATATTAGCAAGGAATTCTGATGTTTCTGTACTTGACATTTATTTTTTAAGAACTTGAAGTGGCCAGCATTTCAGGCTCTGGTTTTTAGACATTATTCCTCGTGACCCTTTTGGTAAGTGTTGTTTTATTTTCACTTTAAATGGACTGTCTTTCCCATCTCAGAACTATTCATTTGCTTCCCCCCTCCTCTCTAAGACAAATGCAAGTTGTACTGTTTGAGGGGCCAACTTAACACTGTTAGAACAGAGCTGGGAGCTTTCTGGTTTGCTTCCATGGTGATCTTGAGTACTTCCAAGCAATAAGAGCACAGTTGGAGTATTTTCTTTAGAGATATTTTTTTAATGTGGAAAGTTTTGCCCTGAAATATGTGGTGACTCCTAGTCCATCTCTGACACTTCGCAGATGGTCTCGTCACTCTCCTGCCATATCTCCCCGCCCCGTAGTTGCACTGACCCACCAGTGCCTGGGGAGGTTAGATAGGCATAAACACTGCATAGATCATAGAGAAAAGCTGAGGGTGAGATTCTTTGTGTGCTGCATTGATAAGGACACAGGAAAAGCCATTTATAGCGATAACTTTCCTGTAGTATGGGCTAATGGGCCCTGGTTTGTAGTCGCTGTAATCTAACTGTTTATAATTGTCATATTGCTCTTTTCACCTGGTGACCTTATTACCCCCGAGCATATCATTTGGCTTTGAATAAAAACAAGAGGCAAAAAAAGTGATTAAAAAATTTTTTTTTTCTACATATGCTCACATTTATATTTTATAATGTTTGTGTTGGGAAAGATTAAACTCAAGGTGCTTTTTTTTTTTTTTTAACACTAATGTCTCACTTACACAGCTTTTGATACCACAATAACATAATTATTTTTTAAGCTTTGACAAAATGAACAAGAAATAAATCATTCTCCGTATCACACCCAGTAACACCCCTTCAAAACAGTTTAAATCATATAAAAACTGTGTTTCAAACACTTTAGTTTCTCATTGTTCTCAGAATGAAGTAAACTTCTTAACTTGGTCTAAATAGTCTTCCATGTTCTATCCTGGGCTTGACTGTCTTACCTCCTTTCTGGTCACTCTCTTTCTCCTGCTCACAATCTATGCTCCACATGTACTGACCCCATGTTCTCTCATAATGATGCCTTCGGACAGGCAGTTCTCTTTCCTGAAATAGAGTCCATATTTTCTGTCTTCCTTTTGATATTTTTTTCTATTCCATTATGCCAAATTTCTCCCATTTCTGAGATCTCTGGATTTGGCATTTATAATCTTCTCTCCCTCGTCTCATATATCCAGCCAGATCTCTTACATCTTTTTCTTCCTTTTCCTGTTTTGGTTGTGACTGCCAGGTTTTTGTTTGTTTATTTTCAGTTTTTAAATTTAAAAATTTTGGGTTCTTTTGCTTCCCTGAAATGCCTTCTTTACTAGATGCTTAGTTTAATACATTGTCCCAATAGTTTTGGATATTATGAGGTGTTGGGGGGGGGCCATGAATAATTGTGGCCAGAACCTCGTGATTTGAACAAGAGGACATGGAGGGGAAGGGTTTCCTTTTGTTTTATAGAGGAAATTTGGTCATTCAGACAGTTATGTAAGTTGCATATACCAAAATGATCTAACCAGAAGCAAATGCCATAATTGGAGCTATGTTTTAAATATGGCTGGTTGTAGCAGGTGTAATGAAGAGTTTGTTTTTAACCTATGAATAGAACTGATTTATTTTTCTAAAATTTTTTTTCTCAACGTTTTTATTTATTTTTGGGACAGAGAGACAGAGCATGAACGGGGGAGGGGCAGAAAGAGAGGGAGACACAGAATCGGAAACAGGCTCCAGGCTCTGGGCCATCAGCCCAGAGCCCGACGCGGGGCTCGGACTCACGGACCGTGAGATCGTGACCTGGCTGAAGTCGGACGCTTAACCGACTGCGCCACCCAGGCGCCCCAGAACTGATTTATTTTAAATTGTGAGAGATTTGGAAAAGCCAAGGTTGGGGCTAGAGTGGATTCTCTACTTTTTCAGAGTTTTGTAACTCAAACCACAATCTACAGGGGAAGTAATTTAGGACCTCAACACTGGAGTAGAAACTCAGACTCTTTGCCTGTAGCACTCGAGATTTCCTCAGGGAATGTTGGCAGAATTCTTCTTATTTCCTTAACTGAATGTCTTTAACTAGAGCTTCTGGAAATCTCAGACTACTGTGTTTCTCTCATGACACAGAAGGAACTTAACAAACAATTGTGAAACAAATGAATGAATGAATGTTCAGAATCCCTCCAGAAAGTACAATGTGAAAAATCGATGGAGACCTATAAAAGGGCTATTATGCCATGGTCAAAGAAGATTTTGTCCTTTCAGCTGAGGTCAATAAAGGTCATCGATCTATTATATGGGATATTGGTTTAGGTTTGGGATTTCCTTTTGCCCTGAAACAAAGCGTAAGATTTATTAACATATTTTTTAGATATGAAAATGAGGTCATTTATTATATTTAATGATGGTATCTGTAGCAGTGTAGGTTGTGTTTGAGTACCTGTAACTCAGACCCAACTTGGACAGTTTAAACAAATACAGGGTTTTGGGGCACCTGGGTGGCTCAGTTGGTTAAGTGTCTGACTGTTGATTTCGGCTCAGGTCATGATCTCACGGGTCATGAGATGGAGCCCCAAGTCGGGCTGGAGCCTGCTTGGAATTTCTCTATTTCTCTTTCTCTCTCTCTGTCCCTCCCCCACTTGTGCGCGCGCTCTCTCTCTCTCTCTCTCTCTCTCTCAAAATAAATAAACATTAAAAAATAAAACAAAAACAAATACAGAGTGTATTTTTTTTTTTTTTTTAATACTATGACAAGTAGTCCAGGTGTCAGCACTTCAGTGTGGTATGGTGGTGCTACACTGTCCCCAGACACCTATGTTCTTTTAGCGGTTCCAGTTGTCCATCTTTAGTATGTAGTTTTTGCCTTTGTACTTGCAACATGGATGCCAGAACTTTAGGCATCTTTCTTGTATCTCAGAAAGAAAGCAGGTGGGAAGGCCACAGTGCAAGGGCTGCGTTCCATCTGAGTCTGTTTCTGTTCATCAGGAAAGTAGTAGCTTCAAAGAATACAATATTTTGTAAAAATGCTGAATCCTGTTGTAATTTTTAAAACAATTAAGATTAGAAACCAAGTGATTTCTAGTCAACATGGTGTTTACAAAAAAAATTATGGACAAACCAGATAAGCTTGAATCTATTCTAAATCTTAGGACATGTTACTTAATGTCTCACAGCCTCAATTTTTTCCATTTAAAAAATTCTCAAATTTTTTCTGTGAGAATGGAATGAAAGAATGGATGTAGAAGTACCTGGCATGTTACCTTTAAATCTTAAAGAAATATTTCGCTTTCTAGCTTGTACATAATCCTGCTCACTCCTACCCCATCCTTAAATGTTTATATTATAAAAAGGACTCTTTAAGAATGCAGCGAGGAAGGAATAAGGGACTAGACTAATGCATGTGTAGATATAAATGCGCAGATGCAGAAATAGTACAAGAACACCTGTGCTCTTCCTCCTACAACCCTCCCCCACTTAAGGTTACCTTTCTAAAATAACGAATCTAGAAATTAAGAACTGTGAAATATCCGAGCAAGAAGGGCTTTTGCCTACCCTTTCTTTTATTTATCTCTTTTCACAGAAGGGGAAACCTTGGCCTCAAGCAGTTAAATTACTCATCTAAAGTCATATAATCGGTAGGTAACCAAATTAGAACTAAAAGCTAGATATAGGGGCACCTGGATGGCTCAGTCAGTTAAACGTCCATCTCTTGGTTTCAGCTGAGGTCATGATCTCATGGTTCATGAATTCCAGCCCTGCATCCGACTCTGTGCTGTCAGTGCAGAGCCTGCTGGAGGAGCAGAAGAGAGAGAGAGAATCCCAAGTCCCCAACCCCCCCGGCCACTTGCTCTTGGTCTCTCTCTCTCTCTCTCAATAAATAAATAAACGTACAAGAAAAAAGCTACATATAAATTCTCTGCCTTGTGTTCTTTCCTCCGTCAGTTGTCAACATCATTAAAGTGGCTTATGTGTGGAGAGCTATTCTAAGCACGTTTATAAGCATTAAATTATTCATTATATTGTATTGCACCCTCATATGATACATAATCGGTACATTAACTTTGTACACCTTATCAGCACATGGTTTTCTTTGTTCTACTATCAGTAAGAGACTGGACCTGGTTTCTTGTCCATAATGATTGGAAGTAGGGATGGAGGTGGGAAGGCCGTCTACATCTTTTTAGTCTACCTTTTCAAAACATCTTTTCTCCTTCAGCTTTGCCTTTGGTGCATACTTTAACAATTCTATGACCACGTGAGTGTAACAATTTTATGTGACTGTGTTTATCAAAAAAGTTTTGGTCTGGTTTTCTAGAACTGCCTTATAGGGAGGCCTGATTTATCATAGTCATACTTGGGAAAAGAATAGGATTTTCCTTTCTTAAACAGTAAGGTCAGTTACTTTCTATGAAAATGGTCTGTCTGCCTATTTTTTTTTTTCTTGTAACATAAAAAGATGCCATTGAAACTAGTATCATTGAGATAGTGAATAGTCCAGTCCAGACCACACTTGGCTTACAACTAGTTGTGGGCTTAAATGGTCAACAGTGACTATTTGTTAAGTTTGTTTAAGCTGTTATTCAATTTTTTGAGAGGGCCTTTAGGACACTTTCTCTAGGCTTTATTTGCAATTGACTTGTTGTCTTTCTAAATTTTCCCACATTATTCAGAAATTCAGAAGAATAATTTCTTCCTCTAGATTTTTCTCCATTATTCAGAAATTCAGATGTGTAATTCCTTCCACCAAATAATGTAATAAAAAGCGGCTAGGCTTTAAAATCTTAATGGAAAACACAAAAGTGGGAAAATTTCTGAGTAAGGGTATTTTCTTTGGGGAAAAAATAGGAAACCGTAAGTTGATATTAACAATAAACAGATAGGGGTTCTTGGGTGGCTCAGTTGGTTAAGCTTCCAACTTCAGTTCAGGTCATCCGATCTCACAGTTTGTGGGTTTGAGCCCCATGTCAGGCTCTGTGCTGACAGCTCAGAGCCTGGAGCCTGTTTTGGATTCAGTGTCTCCCTCTCTCTCAGCCTCTCCCCTGTTCATGCTGTCTCTCTCTCTTTCTCTCTCAAAAATAAATAATAAACATTAAAAAAAATTTTAAAAGAAAAAACAATACACAGATATATGAATGAATGAATGAATGAACATGTAAAAATCTAAATACATCCCTATGTTAATAGGGAAGAAGGCTGTGGTCTTATTTCTTATAGTAGAATGTTGAGTGTTGACACTTATGGGTCTCTTGCATCCCTGTACGTCTTGTGAGCAGAGGCATTGTCTGTGTTTGTTCCAGATTATCTTTTCAGGGATGTTTGTGCAGCCAACAGCTTTGTAAGGTAGGGATAATGTCTCCTGCCAGAGAAAGAAACAGGCATGTTTCCAGCTTTGGAAGATCAAGATCGTGTTTTTCTATGGAAAAAGATACTTGGGTCCCTATGCTCAGGGTTCCTTTCCTTTAAAGCAAACCGCTATATGTGCAGGTGTCTCCTGGACTTCTTCACATTGTCCTATAGACATTGGGATTCTGGGAACTGATGCAAGCATAAATGCTGATACCCGAGCTGCTGCTATTGATACTAGTAATAAAGTCCTTTGTCTCTGATCCAGTTTCGTACCTGCCGCTAGCATTCATGAAAATGTGGCACACGCTGATTTGTTGGTGTGCAAGGTGATAAAATCTCAGACTCTTCGTGGTTTTTCAATTTGTAGTCATTAAAATAGAGATTTATTCGGGCACAAATCATTCATACTTACTAACTTTAGTGAGGAAATTTTGGTAAGTGGTAGTATATTTGTGTGGTCTTAAAGTGTCTCCCTAGGATTACTTATTAATAATGAGGCAAAAATATAATTGGGCACCCTCATCATTAGGTGATCAAAATTTACATCAAAACTTACATAAACATTGTGTGTCTCTGAGTGAGATTCCCTGAGAGTGATACCACATTACTTTATGTAGTATTCTGACCTGGAGTATATAACTTGAATCTAATTCATGAGGAAAAATTACAGACTCCAGATGAGAAGCATTCTGTTTGAAAGGAAGGAAGGAAACAAATATATACAAATATACATATTTACAAATACATATTTTATACAAATATAAAAATGTCAATCATAAGAAATAAAGAAAAGCTGAGGAACTGTTTCGAATTAAAGGAAGCTAACGAAGCATGACGGCTAAGTGCAATGCATTGTCCTAGGCCAGGATTGGCAAACATTTTCTCTGAAAGGCCTGACAGTTGTATTTTAGGCTTTGTGGACCAAAGGGTCTCTGTTACAACCACTCGAGTTTACGGTTGGTTATACCTCAGAAGCATCCAGACACCATATGTACATGAATGGATGTGGTTGTATTCCAATAAAACTTTATTTACATAATAAGCAACAGGATGGATTTGACCCCGGGGGCTGTGGTTTGCTGATCCCTGTCCTAGATTGAATCTTGAGCTTGCAAGAAAATATGCTCTAAAGCACATTTTTTGGATTCATTGACAAAACTGGAATATGGACGGTAGATTAGGAAAATGTTAAATTTTCTGAAATTGGAAACTATTCTCTTGTTAAAGAAATTATTCTTACTTTCAGAAAATGCGCAATGAGCTATTTAGGAGTAAAGAGATCTGATGTATGTAACAAAGTTTCAAATGGCTAAGGAAAAAATAAATATTTAGGAAGAGAGCAAATGATAAAGGATGTGGGGCAAAGTATGGTTAGTAGGTGAATCTGAGTAAATAATACGTGGGTGTTTCCTCATACTATTCGTATAGTTTTTCTGTAAATTAGAATTCTCTTGAAATAAAAGCTTAAAAGCATATGTATGTTGATATATGTGAATTTATACATATGTACCTCGCCCATAGGGAAAAATATAAAAAATTTTGTAGATCTTCTCTCTGCACTCTCTTGATAGATACCTACAAAAAAAGAGAGATTAACCAAAACGTGAATTGGAAATGAAAATCTGTGATTGATGTAACAAGGGAAGCCAGCAGACATCATCCTTGGCCTAATCTGAATGCACTTAGTTACCACGCGGCTGTAGTCCAGGGGCCAGAGGTTTTAGCGCGGTCTGAAAATGACGGTGGGAGCCACATTTTCCAGACTGCGAAACACAGGGTACCTTGTTTAGTCAGCAGAGTTTAGGTCAAATGTGGTTATGAAAAACAGATGAATTCTGGTGATCAAGTTGTACTTTGACAAATATTCCATTGTTTGAACATGCAGTAATTTCTGAAAAATGTGAAGCAGCCTGGACTGCAGAGATTGAGTTCTCTCTTCTCAACTCCCTTGCCTACTCACAAAGGTCTCGTCGTCGTGGGGAGTAGAAATAACAGGGCAGAAGAAGTATGTTAGGTCCTCCCCTCCCCCTTCTTCATCCTCTTTTTCCCCCCCTTTGCTCTACTGACAAATCAAGCCGTTCTGGGCAGGCTGTTTTGTCAGCTGGAGGTCTTGCACTACTCTGGGCTTTAGGGAGAGTTTTTGTGTTTCAGTGTTGTGGATAGTGGTGTGTTCCAGTGAATTAGATTCTTTGATAGAAAGATGTAATAGAAATGGTAATAGAAAAATGGTACTTGAGGTTTAGTGAGACATTGTTATATTCCACTGACTCCTCTGGCTGTGACCTGGGAGTCACAGTGTCTACTCCCACCGCAAGAGGCTCATCCATAGAACTCTCTTCCTAGAATTTTAGAACTATAGTAATGGCACAGCAGGCCAGAGATGCTTGATACCAGGACTCCGTAAAGAGTCAGATCCTCTCTAATGACATATTTTCCCACTTATATACTTGTGTTGTCCTTTGTGGTTGTTGCTTTAGGGTTTTGTCTCACTTTGTTCATTCATCCTTTCAGTAAATATTTATTGCATGCTTGTTGTATACAGAGGACATGGTCCATCCTTCTGCCTTTGGGTAGAATTTCTGTTCTGGATGATATAGGCGTGTGCCATTCAGTGTGATCAACATGTGGCTTTTGAGCACTGGAAACATGGAGAGTCCTAAATGAGATACGCTGTAGGTATAAAATACACACCAGATTTCAAAGGCTCCGTACAAAAAAAGGAATGTAAGATATTTTACATCACCTCTTTCTTTACTTTTCTACTGTGGTTTCTGGAAAATGTTTAAATTGGGTATGTGACTCACATTTGTGGCTTGCATTATATTTCTGTAGAACATTGCTTCCTATCAAAATATGAAATAATACTTACAAACCCTGAGTATTTTCTGTCTGTCTCTTATCATGAAGCAATGGTGGTAATTTCTAGTATTACTATGTTTAATATTTTTCTGTGAATATCAGCCGTGATTATTACACTTTTTTTTTTTCCAGTTTTGATGGCGGTCAGTACATCTCAAAAATACCAATTCTTGTCCAATTGTTAAATTCTTGGTATACCATTGCTGAATAAATTTGGAACCTTGGTGAATGTCTCTGGGCAACCAGATTCATTTACAAGCTGACATTTGTAAAAGTGATTAGTGTGACCCATCTTGATGGTAGTATTTTCATGGTTTTGGTACAACTTTTATATAAGCTGCCAAAATGTTAAGGACAGGCTCTCTTGCTGCTTCTGCTTCTCCTTCTTCTTCCTCTTCTTCTTCTTCTTCTTCTTCTTCTTCTTCTTCTTCTTCCTCTTCCTCTTCCTCTTCTTCCTCTTCTTCTTCTTTTTCTTCCTCTTCCTCTTCCTCTTCCTCTTCCTCTTCCTCTTCCTCTTCCTCTTCCTCTTCTTCCTCTTCTTAACTATTATAGCTACAAGGAGGTAAGGTCATGGTAATTGCATGCTATAATGGGTTATTAAATATGAAGGAAAAAATTCACCTCTAATCTTAAACATTTAGTCATTTATAAAATTATGGATCAGTGATGATAATATCAGTGATGACAAAATGATATAAAAACTGTTTAATACTTATTTGTGAAGGTTCCCCTTTGTTGCTGCAGTCTACAGTGCACTCTGCTCTGAGGAGATTGGACTGTGAAAAAAGTTTTGATGGCTGCCTGGCTGTGTCTTTTGGAAATGTTGGTTCTTTCATGCCCCGGGAAGGCTGCCAAGACATAAGTATTGCAGTGCCCCTACAGATGGCTTTATTTTTTAGAAGCTTGAAGCTAAATCTTCATTGTATACATTACAATGTGTATACACTCTGCAAATGATTGTGGCAATCTTAACATCTTTTGTATCATAGTTGCATGGTTTTGATTTAGTTTGTCTTTCATTAGGTAGGTCATATTTGGTATTAGTGGCATGTATGAATTTGGGACAGTTTTTATTCTAAGTCTCAACTATGATATAGATAATTTTCAGGGCTATAGGAGCTTCTGTGACTTGAGGCCCCAGCAGGGAGCAGTGCTGATGAGGAACAAAGCTGTAGGCAACTTTCAGGGAGGGGAACAACAGACTTCCTGCTGTAGGGCTGCTTAAGCAGAGGTAGAAGCATGGTTTTTAGCCAAGAAGCATCTTAGGCATGTAGACAAGCCCAGCTCCATAATGGGAAATATCATCCTGTTGTCTTTCTCTTTCTTCTTTACCTCCTCCTCCTCCCCCTCCTCCCCTACTCCTCCTCCTCCTTTTGTTACGTAGTGTTGACTCCTTCTTCCTCTGTCTTTACTTAATGTTGACATATTTTTGCGTTGGGCTTGTTAAAGACCAGTCAGTCTGAGAGTATTGTTTCTACTGTGTCTTATATATTGAGGAGAGACAAAGAAGTATGAGACATACTATTATATTCAAGAAAAATTGATATACCTATGAGATAACTACCAATATATATGGAAGTTTCATAATTTGGCAAAGGGCATCTATGAAAAGTCCCTAGCAAAGCTCATACATCATGAGTAAACTTTAGAAAGATTCCTAACAAATTAGGAAGAACTCAAAGACAAATACTCAAAGATGTCTACCACCACCCATTGTGTTCATTATTCCTAAGGTCCTAGGCCAAGGGAAAAAAAATGAAAAGGAGGGAAGATAGAATTTCAGAATTGTACAATAAAGCCTCTATTGTAAAAATTTTGAAATTCTATTAAAAAACATTTAGGAAGTAGTAGATAAATGAAGAGAGAGACACTCTTTGAATAGGATGTCTACACATTGTAAAACTGTCACTTTCTCCCTGACTTGATTTGTAAAATGAATGAAATTAAAATAAATCCAATAGGAAGTTTGTGGTAACCCTTTTCCGAATTTGTTCAAAAGTGCTGTAATGTAGAGGCTAGTGGCTTGCTCTGAAGACTTGAAGCCATGTTGTGATGGTGCAGGCCCCACAAGAAGCTCCACTGTATTTCCACAAGAATACATGTATGAGGGTGTTAATTTTGACATTGTTTCTTGTCGAAAATAGTGGAAGCAATCTAGGTATTCATCACTGGGGGACTGATAAGTAACATTGGTGTTTACGTATGATTGATTGTAATATATGCAACATGTGCCAAGCTATTTAAATTTTTTTTTTAACATTTATTTATTTTTGAGAGAGAGAGAGAATGAGCAGGTGGGGCAGAGAGAGAGGGAGACAGAATCTGAAGCAGGCTCCAGGCTCTGAGCTGTCAGCACTGAGTCTGACGCCAGGCTCAAACTCACAAACTCCAAGACTGTGACCTGAGCCAAAGTTGGATGCTCAACCTACTGAGCCACCCAGGCGCCCCTATGCCAACCTATTTTAAATGATGAACAACCGTTATATGTAACAATATATAAAGGTTTCAGAAATATAGTGCTGGGGGATCAAAGTAAAGAGCAATACAATTGATAGCTCAATATCATTTATATAAATTAACCCATAAAATAATACTATACATACTTATTTCAAAGGCACACTTATACATATATATATGTATATGTGTATATATGTGTGCATATGTATATATGTATGTATATAAAGAAAGAAAGAAAGAAAGAAAGAAAGAAAGAAAGAAAGAAAGAAAGAAATTTCATTTGAATGACATGTCTTTTTCTATATACTAGAGCAGGTGCCTGTGTTGATAAGGGGAATGGGACTGGGAATGGGGCATAAAAGAAAAAATAAAAATGCATAATATTACATACTTCAACAGTGTTTCTTGAACTAGGGTAGTATTATAAAATCAAGTCTTTGCAAGTGATGCCTTAATAAAATGCTCTGAACTGTTGCTACTTGAATGTCATGGTATCAGAGAAATCCCATTAGCATTTGTCAAAAGCATCCTGGGAATTTTCTTTAGTACCACCTCTACCCTTAAAATGTAGGTAGAATAGTCACAAAACACAGGTGGAAGGTTTTATGTATTTCTTCTTTTTCTTCTGTGCTGCTTGAAAACCTGTATTTCTTTTTAAGATCATTGATATACATGGTCGGGCCACCAACTAGTTTTCTTTATCTATTTTGGGGAACCAAAATAGAAAAGAATTTGATGTTTATGGCAAGGAGTATGTACACATCTAATATTCATAAAGTGAATTTTAGTCACCATACATTCTTTAAAATTCACTCTTTCAAAGAAAAACAGCTGTATCAAGCAACTAAATAATACTCTATTCACTTAACAAGTATTTATTGCAGATATGTTTTATCCTATATGGCTAGGTGTCAAACCAATTAGCATTCTAGACTCTGAAGAGGTGCATCAGGGATTTCTTGCTTGAAAAAAAAAAAAAAAAGAGGTCCTTACTGCAAGTCTCAGCACCTTTGTAAACATGAAAGAAAGACATTGAGATGGTTCTTGGTGTTAAAGAGGGAAAGAAATGTAAATGATATGATTAGCAAGTGTTCTCTTTTCATTTCAAGCTTTTCATCTGTGGTCAATGAGTGAAACACATTTCCTCATTAAAGCAATTTGGATGTAAGTTTCCTGAAACCACATTAGGCTGTCCACCTCCCCTGAAGTTTAGTATGACTTAGTCTTGATTTGAGGGAAGGGAGAGATTCAGAAGGAAACCTTCACCCATTCTTGGAGAGGGGACGGGGGGAAAGCTACTTTTGTCAGGTTGCTGGAAGGAGGCTCTTTGGAACTAGGCAGAAAAACCTGCCTAGGAAAAGGAGCGTGTAATAAAAATAACATGAGCTGGTATCAGACACATTTTTCTTGCTTTCAGTAAACTTGGTAACTTTGGCTTTCAGTTTGCTTACAGGGATAGGAAAATGTATTTTAAAAAGTTGTTGAGAAGAATACGTGAGATAATAAGAGTGTTTTTATAAAGCAGATAATTAAAATATATTATTTTATAAAGCAGATAA